>NC_133618.1:618070030-618423383 GCF_048593235.1 Sminthopsis crassicaudata | reverse complement strand
CTTCAGGGGTGGAGCAAGAAGGAGGAGGGGAAGAGGCAGAAACACCAGCAGAATTGCCAGTGAAGCAGCCTAAGCTTATGACAAGATTAGAAAAAGCATTGGTTAAAGCTAAGAGAGAAGGATTATCCTTATCAAAAAAGTAAGGAATATATACTAAGTAATATGCAGTGTACCTATCAGGTTTAAATCTTATGCTTGGATTCTTATTTTTGGCATGTATGCATATGGGTGCATTGACATGAGTGGCAAAGTATGAAAGATATACCTGTGTCAATCCATACATTTGACTGGAGTTTGGAGACAATTGTCTTTAACTACATAAAACAGATACAACGGTGAATGTTACAGTCTCATTGGAAAGACAAGGCACAAAATAAAAGCCACAGAATACAGAAAGTATACATTCAAATGATAAGTCATGGGCTAAGGCAATAGTGCTATGGATGTTCAGAGAAAAAGACTCATGTGATCTAGAGGCTTCAGAGAAAGTTTCATGCCAGTAGTAAAAAAAAAATTAAAGGATTAAATGCAGAGTTACAGGAGCTTCTTCAAATAATAAATAACTGACATTTAAATAGTACTATGAAGTTTGCAAAACACATTATATACATTACCTCCTTTGAACTTCATAACTACCCCAACTTCCTAGAGTAAATGTCACTAGTTTTGTTATCCCCATTTTACAGAGGACAAAATCGAGAGCTACAAAATTCTTACCTTACCTACCCCAAAGGATAATAGATTTAGAACTACAATAGACTGAGCAGGTCATCTTATCAACTCCGCTCATTTTACAGAAAAGTAAAATGACAGAGATAAGTGAAATGATCTGTCCCCAGTTACAAAAGCTATAAATCTAAAAGCCAGGAATCAAATCTAGGAATTCAAAGTTTAAATCTAGCTCTTTTCATTAAGCCTCATTCCATCAATTCCGTCTCTAAATTATTTACTATCTCTGAGCTTCAATTTCCTTACTTATAAAATGAAGAAGTTAGGTTAGATAAACTCTGAAATCT
The DNA here is from genome assembly GCF_048593235.1 of Sminthopsis crassicaudata. Taxonomy (NCBI): domain Eukaryota; kingdom Metazoa; phylum Chordata; class Mammalia; order Dasyuromorphia; family Dasyuridae; genus Sminthopsis; species Sminthopsis crassicaudata. Next base: position 618,422,367 of record NC_133618.1, on the reverse strand, counting down.
CTTGCATCTCTACAGTCTATGTTCCTATAACACAAGCCTGAAGAATTCTTACTTATTACCCACTTATTTTTTCCCTCTCCCAAGTCTCCTCAACAGATGTTCCAGTATTCTAAGGATGGTTTCTCCATAAAAGAAAGTCTGAGTAAGGTCAGACTATCATCCTTGAGCTTAAAGAAAGTAAGAAGGGAGTCAACAATGGGAACTGCAATTTTTATGATGCTAGTCTTTCTTCTCCCAGGAACCCCTTCCTGACTACCATAAATGTATCCTAGAAAGTATATAGCGCAATCCATGGAGAATGATTTCTTTAGAGGCAAAGGCTTTTTTTTTTTTAAACAAAGGGCTGTGCCATTTCCCCCTCCACATCCTGCTCACTTGTTCTTTATTTTTCAACCTAAACACATAAAATGCAATTCATCAGGGGTAGGGAGATAGGGAACCTTCCAGACATCATTCTCTAATTGTAGTGGAAAGCATTCAAAGCAATTTACCAGGCACCTTTGTGAGATAATAAGCAGACTCAATGAAATATGAATGTACTTCACAAAACACCAATAATCATCACAGAGATCTGTGCCTCTGTTTTTTTTTAATCATATTTAAAAAAAAATCCTGGTGCCTAACTGATTATGTCTTATTATGTTACATTTTTATTTTTAAATAATGCAATTACATAAATAACTTTCAGGAAAGGGCAGAAAAATGGATAGGCTAACTGAAGATTCTGACTGCATTCAAAGTTTGAAGAAATGCCAATAACTTTTGTCTTCTCCTCTCAGACTTAGCCAAAGGAGCTGAGTGATGAGGTGACTGCAGGAATAATGCTCCAAGAAGGAGCTGTCCATGATCTGAGTGAAGGTGCCCAGACCCACAGTAACCTTTTAATTGACTCAAACTCTATAATTGCATTAAAGAACCACAGTGCATAAGATAACACTTTCTACAAAATACCATAAGAAAATGACAACAGAGAACAAACACTTGGACAGTGCTTAGTGTGGGAGGGATGGTAAGTAAATGATCTCTCCTTTCTCAGAATGCCTTCAAAAGTTTTTTGTCTGCACTACTCATTCTGATATTGATACAACTAATATCTTGTTTTCTGTTTGATGTTTTTTCATCTATAAAATGAGGGGGATGGACTTTATGGTCTCCTAAATTTCCTTGAGTTATATTGTTCTGTGATATATTTTCCATATATTTATGCCTTGTTACTCCAGTGAGATTAAAAGTTCTCAGAGGGCACTTCCCACATTTTGTTAATCAAAGTTTGCATTTTACATGCTTTTCATTCATTATTTCATAAGATCACCACCTAAGGAAGGCCAATCAGGTCCCCATTTCAATAAAGCTCATGGGTTCAGTGATTTCTTCAAAGTCACAATGGTGGTACTAGTAATTTCAAAAAGTCACTGAAGGTGGGCTAAGGCTGAACCTTAGCCAGGGGTATGTTGGTAAATGTTTAATAAGCAGCTTCTGGGGAGCGAATATAAAAACAACACATTTTTAAGTTTAATCTTCAATATTAAATATTTTCTTTATCATTTTATTAAGTCTAAACAATATAAAACAATAAATTAAGCTTCCCCATAGTGAAAGATAGAAATGAGAGATAGAAAGTATTCTATTCACTGATAACTATAGATAATATGGCATTTACTCTGTACTTCTCCAGTAAGGTATTGCAAACCACAAGGATGAACACAAGATTCACAAAATACAAATGATGATTATTATCATCATTTTTGAGAAGATCAATTTATTTTTTCTGCTTGGCTTGCTTTTCCACTGTTATCACTACTGGGAATTATGTGCTCTGCATATATGTGTCAACCACTGGTTAAACTGATGTTAAGAAGATAGACCTTTGTTTCAGCAAAAAGCTAGGAATCATTAAAAAATGAACTTGGCAGTTTCTCAAAGGCAAGCTCTTTCACTTACCTCTTCCAGTTTAATTTTGGCCCAACGTCATTATCTATTGGCAATATCTATCCAATATTTATTCAAAAGTCTTTGTACAGTTTTATACTATTAAAGCTTCAAAAATTTATAGTTCAATCCATTTAAAGTTTAAAACTGTACTAAGGCTTTGGGACATCCTGGACAACGATGGACAAGTTCTACTGGCTGTTCTCCCAATTTGAACAATGGACATTCTTCATCTACTTTGGCCTAGATTGTTAAAACAAATGGTTTTAAGTCATTATGACTATTGTCCAGGAGGTTTTACAATGTCTGGGGTGCAATACAATCAACAGAATATAATTTGAAAAAAGGAGTATTTTAAAGACTTCACAATCTATTACAAATGAATCTTCAACTAGAAATCTGCACTAGATTTCCTCTACAAGGGTGGCAAGCAAATTTAATATACATATGTCTCCCTATATTTTTAATGTAAATAATCATTTTATAGCTTCCAAGGAATTTTGTATAAATTTTATATTTGCATGGAATATCCCTGATTGAAGAAAACCTTAAAGGAAGCATTTTTTTCTGCTGAATCAAGTAATAGATAGTTGAAGAACAATAAACACAATGGCATCTCTAAAACTTTGAGTCAATTACACGGTTATGAATTTTCTTTGTTAAATTGACTCAGGCTGATCCAGTGGATCTGGATCTGGAGTAGCATGAAGGAGATAATTGTACAGCATTTAACATTTAATAATAAAAAAGAAGCTAATGTAACAATAGCCTAGAAAAGATGTTCAGTAATGCTGCCACACTGATTCACTTGGGCACAGCTATCCTGCCTCCACATTTGCCACACTGGCATGTGTAGTCAACAAGGGGCTTCAAGGCTGAGGAACTCTGACTTTTATGCTGATATTTTATATTTAGATGACTGTAATAAAGCTATGCTAATTAATTAAGACTTAATCTTCTAGACTTGTTAAATCTTAAGAATAGTTTCATTCATTGCCTTTTAGGGGAAAACTAGCCTAAGCAACGTGGAACAGATATGGCACTTCCCACAGGAAAGATGTGATATATTATGAAATATCAATTTCAAAAATCTGCCAATTTTCCTTCTTTTATCTTCATCAAGGATGTGTGCAGGCTATTCCTCAATGTGAAGGTAGATTATTCTTTTTAAAATGTATATAAAAGGTAAAATGGATAAGGTGAGTAAATAATGAGTTGGTCATTTTTCAGTCGTGTCTGAGTCTTTGTAACCCCATTTGGGGTTTTCTTGGCAAAGACATTGGAATGGTTTGCCAGCTTATTTTATAGACAAGGAACTGAGACAAATAAGGTAAAAGGACTTGCCCAGAATCACTTGCTCAGCTAGTAACTAAGGCTAAGTTGTTGTGCAATGATCAAGTAAGGTAGCATATGTAAAGTGCTTTGCAAACTTTGGAGCAAAATATAAATTATTGTTTATATATTATTGTACATATAATTAGATATATATTATTGTTTCTGAGAAGACCACTTTACTTTCTGCTTGGCTTGCTTTTCTGCTGTTATCACTACTGGGCATTATATACCCTGAGCACTTTTCTAGGAAGTCCGTTAACACTAGATAGAAAACTCATACTTAAACAGAAAAGGGGGGGAAATGTCATTAAAAGAGGGGGAAAAGTCAAGAAATGACTTCCAGTGGTACAAAGCTCTGTGAAAGAAGGAAGCAGTCTCCTAAGCTGGCAACAAATTAAACAGCTAATCAATTGTAGAAATCTGATAATAATTTCCAGCCCCAAACTCCCTGTTCAGACCATGGCTCTTTCAAGTGTATATTCATTACTTCTATGAGGCAGAAAGCCAAATTCAGCAACTGTCACTGACCTGGAATTTAGAGGGGAAAATAAGCAGCTTCTAGGAGAAGATAGGAGATAAAAAATCCTAGGAAAATCCTCTGAATGCAACTGAATTAACCCCTGCCAGTCTCTCCTAACAAATCATGTCAAAACAATCTCCTATCCTTCTGTCACAATGTGACTTCGTCTCAGAGATCAAGGAAATCAGTCTGTGGACTTGCCTTCTTTAGAAGTCTATGAAAATAGAAGAGATTCTCAGTTGTGTGGGACAGATTAGAGGTGATCCTTTTAAAGTACAGAACATGTAATAGAAGAGTGTTGGGAAAATAATAGAATGAAAAGTGGTAAAGGAAATAGAGGCTCTTCATGGTTTCCCTTAAGAAAATAGAAACAAAAATGACAAAAAGAAAGACAAGAAAAATCATACAGTAAAAACTGGCATTTGTATTATGCTTTAAGATACTAAATTGAGCCTTAAAATCATCATGTGAAAGAGGCAATTAAAATATTAATAGCTCTATTTTTTTTTTTTGCTAGACCCTTGATTTCTTCTATCTCAGTCATTTCTGGCATGAAAATTCTATCCTTAATGAATGTAAACTGTTTGCACTTTTGTTTTTCTTCCCAGGTTATTTTTACCTTCTAAATCCAATTCTCCCTGTGCAACAAGAGAACTGTTCAATTCTACACACATATATTGTATCTAGGAAATACTATAGCATATTTACTATGTATGGGACTGCCTGCTATCTAGGGGAGGGGGCGGAGGGAGGGAAGGGAAAAGTCGGAACAGATGTGAGTGCAAACAATAATGTTGTAAAAAATTACCCAAGCATATGTTCTGTCAATAAAAAGTTATAATAAAAAAAAGAAAATTCTGTCCTTGTGATAGATCAATAATTCTTCTATTAACTTACAGACTCAAAGAGTTGTCTGAAACACAGAGAAGTTAAGTTCTTCTCCTAGGATCACATATTTAGGATGTTTGGTGGCAGAATTTGAAGGCAAATCAGCCTGACTCCAAAGCTTGTTTATGCTGTAAACTATGTCTTTCCTTCCATTTTGCTAAGGAAAACTTCAAAGAAGTTAAGTGATTTATCCATATGCACTGGTTAAGATGTCAGAGATAGAATTTGAGTCTTTCTGACTCCTAATAGAGCAAATTATTTATTCTACCATGCTGCTTATCAAATTTATTTAAAATAAATGCAACATCAAAAGTTGAGGTAATATAACATAATAAAAAAAAATACTCCAGGACTCATCACAGAATACTAACCACTATTATTTTTAAAAAGTCAAATAAATAAACAGTAGGAAGTTATTTAGCATTAGCCATGTGGTCACATTGGGTCCTATAATTTCTGATTGTGGCATATAGTACCGCACTTTAGCAACTGGAACATACAGATCATTGCTTGGGATAGAAGCAAAACCAAGAATAGCCAATTCTCTTAGAACATTTCAAGTTTTATATGGGACTTGGGACTTACAGGTATTCAGGGAAGATCAGTACCTCAGATTTGAGGGTTGTCAAGGCCCTTTCAGAGGTGCATCCAACCTGACACCAAAAAGTTACAGCATGTACAAAAACCACAGCCGGTAAATCACGCTAATGCAAGTTGAAGGTAATTGAGGGGTCTCAAACCCATTAATGAATTATGGGCTGTCTACTCCAAGCACGTGAAGACTTTTTCTGGGAAATGGTGCACAACAACAATTTATCTTAAAAGCCATGAAGGTGGCTGAAGCAGGCACTGAGGAGAACTTAGATTTTAGTTAGACATCTAAGACCCCACCTCTTCTGCTAAGATTCTAAAATCATCCACTTCATTCCTAGCCAAGACCAGAAATCTTGACTTTTTTCTTGTCCTTGGATTTTGATGATTAAAAGAAAAAAAGAGGTCAACAACTTTGTTCAATCCTGCCTTACCTAAATCCAATTTATGAGTAAAAAACCACACTAGTTTATGATACTTACCCAACTTGGGCAAGTGATAAAGCAGCAGGTATGGGAGCTCTAGCTCTAGGTGCCCACAAGAGTTATCTCACAGAACTGAAGAAGCAGTTGGATTTAGTGGCTCCCTGGTTGCCCCAGTGATAAGCACTGTATCACTTCTGTTTGAGAAAGGGGATAGACAAGATGTCCTAAATGTTGCCGGCTTCACCCAACCCTGGTCACGGCAGGCAGGAATACCACCCTGTGATCAAAAAAGAAAAGAATGTACAAAAACTTGTGCAAAGATGATTCCACTCACCATTGGTACATGGACTGTGCACTTCTGAACAACATTAAATCTAGTAGATCTGAGAGACAAACAGCTATTATTGTGAGAGAACTCAGCAGGTACTGCATCCAAACAGCAACCTGAATGAAAGAAGAACTGCAAATCAAAACCAAGTTTATCAAGATCAAAGCTAAATACCAAATTTTTCTGGAGTGGCTATAGTGATGGTGAATGATGAGTAGCTGGCAAAGGTTTCACAACTGAAATAAATCTAGTCAACAAGCTTGTATACCTCCCCAAAGGAAGAGAATAATATAATAATATTATTATTAGGTATATCAATGATTTGAATAAAAACATAAATGGCATAATTACCATTGGGAGAGATAAATCACTCCTTGATCAGTTCACCAGGATGCTCGCTCAGGGCTACTTTAAGACTTTCAGTCATGAAACAAAGGCATCTCTCTCTCATCAAGAGGATTTTTAGAAAGTTGTGATCATGTCTACCAAGAATTTGAAGTTCTTGACTATTTTGGTTTTAACATTAATATTTTTATTCTCATGACTATGATTCAGAATCCTTCACTATACCAGTTGCCCTTATCTATATACTCTCTGGCTTAAAAATCACCTCCTTAAATGGTGGTCTGACCAATGCAGAGTACAGAGTACAGAGCAACCATCTCCTTATGAAGCAGGTTGTGGTCCCTTTAAGAAACTGTATTTCCTATTGATCTGTGATTCCTTTCAGATTCCCAGCCCCTCCTGGCTGAGGCATATCCTCCCCAGACAAGTTGTTTTTCCGGGATTGCTAGAGCCTTTTATTCTATTACAAATCCTGGTCAAAAAAACCTCCTTTTGAATTCCCATAGAAGACCTGGGTTTGTCCCAGCCCCTATTCTGACTTGCTTGGGCCACCCAGCCCCTACTGGTTCTGATCTGCTCGGGCTTCCCAACCCCCACCAAGACACCCAATATAATAAGCTTCCATCAACTAAAGTCTTTGCAGATGGACCTCAGTAGCTCCCTTTGCTGCCAGTGCATTCTCAGTGCAAAACTCCATTTTCCATAGATCTGCCACTAAAGAAGTCAGTCTCTGGGTAAACTGATTTCTATCTAACAATAAACTTTCATTTTGCAACTAATATTCTAGAATGAGTGAGTTCTTTCACTCCTAAAACCTGTGGCCGATTTAAAGGGGATTCTTAATAACTCTCTCATAGCCACTAACCTCTAGACCACCAGGAATCTAGACCACTTTAAACCTCTTCACTTATTGCTGGAAGATATGTTGTTCTTAATGCATCTCAAGATCACATTATATTTTTTGGTTACATATCCCCTTGCTGACTTATAAGCTTATACTTCCCTAACTCTTTTAGATCAACTTCAAATTGCTTTCACATTTTTCCTTTCTCAACTCATTCATGATGCTGATTTTTTTATTCCTAAGTATCTTTATTAATTTTATTATATCAAATTCAAACTCAGGGACTAATATGTTAGGATCTTTTTGGATCTGGACTCTGTCATTCAAGGAGTTATCTCTCCCAATTTTGTGTCATCCACAAACATGGTAATTATGCCATTTATGTTTTTATTCAAATCACTGATAAAAATGTGAAGTAGCACAGGTCCAAGCCCCAATTCCCTGGGCTTTTTTACTGGAGATCTTCAGCCAAGAGTATGTCAGATCTTTAATTACTCTTCTTTGAATCCAGCCATTCATCTAGTTCCAAATTCATCTAATTGTCCTACCATGTGGCCCAGATTGCTCCATATTTTCCATAAGAATAGCATGAGACATTTTTAAATGTCTTGCTAGAAATCTAAGTAAAAATCTACAGCTTTTCCTGTGATGGACCAATTAAATAAATCTATCAAAAAAGAAAATAAGATTAGTTTAACATGACCTTTTTTTGTTGAAACTACTCTGGCTCTCTGTAATCACCATTTCCTTTTGTTTACTAGACATCTCTTTAGGGATACATTCTAAAATTTTCCCAGGAATTTGTCAAGCTCCCTTAAATATTATTTTCATCTTTGTTCTCCTCCTTTTTGGAAAAAACAGGATGTTTGTCCCCTCTGGAATGGTAAAATAATTCCCACTCATTTTGGTTTTTTAAATATCATTGACAATGGCTTGGAAATCACTTCTTCATATTCTTTCAATTCTCTAGTTGTCATATATTCGTCAAGGGCCATTAGAATGTAAGTTTCTCTCTTAGATTGTAAGATCTTTGAGGGTAAGAACTTTTTTGCTTTTTTTTATATCCCCAGTGCTTAGCACTGTGCCTGAAACATACTTAATAATTGCTTATTGATTAATTGGTGGAAATGCTTTCTTACTATCATTTTTATTTTTCTTTTATTTCAGTTCTTTATTAATTATTTTTGAAAAAATGAAGCAAAGTAAGAATTAAACTACTTTATCCCCTCCATATTGTCAGTTATCATCATCCTATTTATCCCAAACAATGGTCCTGGCATTTCCTCTCAGTCCAAAAGAGGTTTCTTTTAAAAAATATATTTTGTCCTTATCGTACCTGAAAGTCAATGTAAGATAATAAACAGAGAGCTAAACTCAGATCCTAGAAGACCTTTCCAATGGCATATACTGATTATGTGACCCTAGCCAAGTGCCTTAACCTCTAAGTGATCTAGACAATTGTAGGCCTGTGTTGATATACACTGATAGGGGGAGGTTTTTTTTTTTTTTTTTTTTATCTGAAAGTTTTCTTTACTAATAAAGTTAATAAAGGTCTAGTCCCTTATCATGTTTCCTCACTAGGTTCACGTTGAGCTTTAGCACTGCTATTATTTTATGGGATTGTGACATATTATGGTATCCATACCCTGTTACATGCCATCATTTTCATCTTCTCTATATATAATTTTTACAATGAAAGTTGCTTGCTAATTTATCATGGTTCCATGTATAGTCTTGTCATTTTAAAAAAAAATCCCATTTTCCCTTCTCAACAGTCATTTTCCTTTGAGTATTCAGAATTCATTTCCTCATACTTGATCCATTTCTCCTGAGCTGACTTCCCTGGTAGATAATAGTCCACTGAATCATTTCTCTGAAACCTCTTTACAAAATCATGGGTGTAGGTCAGATCAGGAATATTCTCACTTTCTTTTATCACAAATTCATGGAAAGAGTTGTCACATCCTCCTTACTTTTGCTCCAACAACCATTTCTTCTCTGTTCCTAAGAATCAGATCCAGAATAAGAATTTCCCCTACTTAATTTCTCTACCTTTTAAAAGATGAAAATAACATTACGGTAAATTGGGAAGTTATTAGAGGCTCTTATTCTGGTAAAAATAACATCAGATAGGTCCCTTTAAAATTAAAGTTCCCAACTCTATTGTATTCTGCCTTTTTGATCAGCTTCTGATAGGTTTCCTAAATTTCCTCCTATTTTCTTAGTGGTCTGTAATTATTCATTTATAGGTTGTCAAATATAAGTAGGAAAGCTACAAGCTGCAATTCATAGCAAATCTTAGCCTTTTTTTTGGACCATTCTATTCATTGTTATTTCAAAAGTAGAGAAAAGCTACTTAAAGACTTAAAATCATCCTTTGTCAGTTTTATGCATGTTTGTGGCCAAAACCATGTTGCCCTTTGGTATGACAAATCTATCTCTTCTTAAGTAAGCTGGTTCTCAGAGGACATAATCTGTTGCTGGGCCTATATTAAAATAATTTTAGTCTAGTTTACTTGAATGTCCTTCAAGAACCCAAAGCAACCTCCATATCATAATAAAGTATCAGAGCAGGATTTTTGTGGAGAAAAAACTAATGAAGGTGAAAAATACTGGGACAAGTAATGGCAGATTAAAAAATTGAAATGGAAAACCAAGGTCAGAATAGAACTTAGATGTTAAAGGAACATGTGAGAATGTTACACATTTGTTTTATCAATTAAAAAAGAACTTCAGAATTGTAGTAATTCAAAAATACCCCCAAAAAGAAAAAAAAGCCTCATCTTTACAAATCAGAACATTTAAAAGAAAACTGCCCAGAATTATTAAAAAGAAGTAATATTTTGCAAGTGGAAAAATCTTAAAATAAACTAACCAATTTACCAATTTTACAAATTTACCAATTATCTTACCCAGTAAAACTTTAAAATTGTATGAATATAAGAGAAGGGGGCATATTTAACTGAATTAAAAGATTACATATAAAAATCAAATAGAATTCCCTTAGTTTTTTGCAAAAACATGAAATTGTTTTAAAAGGTAAAAAGTAACTTTTAAAATAATTACTTTAGCTATTAAAAAGTGAAAGTCTTTCCTTATGATGGTCTTTAAGCAAAGGCATGACTAAAAGGAAATTCATACTGGCTCTGAAAAAGGTTAGTCCCTGTACATAAGAAATGGCTAACTGTGGCTATCATAACTTTTCCTGCTTTTGTGGAAGGGATTCCTAAGACTCCTCATTTAGTGTATCAAAGAAATTCAAGTATGCATAAAGAAACTGGGTGCTTTATAGGGAATAGTAGAATAACATGTGAATCTATTTAGTTTCCCACATTTAATATCAAAATGAGGGGTTGACAACTGACAAGATTCTTTTGGAAATGGAAGTTTCAAGTATGCAAAAAAGATTTCAGAAAAGAAAGTTCCTGACAGGGTCAGGGTTCACCTTGAATATCATGGTGGGGTTAGCCAAAAAAAAAAAAAAAAAAAAAAAAAAACAGGGTTATTTTTTGGATATCCAAAAATTTCCACCTCAAAATCCTTTTTCCAGCAAATCTAAAAATTCCATTTTATGTAACATAAAACCATGTAAAAAGCAAAAGGACTTCAAAGGAGATCAGAACATTACTCAAGTAGATCAACTGGAACTGATCTAGAGAGATACCCTAGAGAGTTAAAGGCTTTCAATATTTGATACTTAATATGTATTTAATTACAGTTAAAATGTTAAACATGATTAGCTGTGTTGAAACAAAAGCTCTCATAATATTCTATTAGTTAAATTACTGAGTGATGCAATTGAGATAAAAAGAGGACAATATGGAAGAGAAAAAAAAAAGAAGACAAAACAAATTTAACATATGAATATGTAACTAAAAGGGTATTTTAGAAAAATTAAAGAAAATAGAAAAGATTCAGGGGAAAGGAGCAAAAAGAAAGGAGTAGTCACTATCCCAAGCTCCTATACTTGAAGAGAGGAAACCTAACATTACAGATGATTCAGATTTGACAGCACAAAAGATAACAATTGTGTTTGTTGTTAAAATGTGGGGTTTAGTTATGGAAATAGTAAAAATAAAAAGCTTGTGTTTACCAATGAGAAACAATATAACCAAGAATATTGTCAAAATTGACAGCTATAACATTAATGTAAATTGATGGAATTCTCCCATAAAATCAAAATGACAAAGCCATAGATTTTTAAAAAGAAAATCCAATGATTTGTTGAAGTAACGAAACACATGTAATATAAGTACATGTGCAAATAATGAAGTTGAAAGGCTAGACTAAAATTTATTATACTGTAAAATAAAATTGAAAGACTCATTGATATCTGAAAAAAGTTGAACTCACATGTCAAGAGAAGATGAAATTATATAATTTATAAGCATAATAAATATAAATAGATATTTAAACCAAATAATAAAATAATTCATTTATGATGTAATGTTGTAATCTGATATTGTCAATAATAATATAAATTTAAAAATACAAATTGATTTCCATAACTCAACTCTTATCAAAACCTAATAAACAAAGAAGTTATAAACTTGATAGTATAGAATAAGTTGTACCTAATAGATATCATGGAGCAAACAATGAAAAAGTTAAAGAATATATATTTCTTTTGAGAAAACATTGAATGTTTATAGAAATTAAATATATTTTAAGTGTAAAAAAAGTCATCAATCAAGTAACAAGCATTTATTAAACATTTACAATGTAACAGATATTCCTCTAAATGCAAGGGATATAATGAAAGGTAAAAATAGCATTCCTATCCTCAAGGTGCTCACATTCCAATGAAGGAATCAATATGTAAATACATATCTACAAGATATATCTATTTTTATTAATAAAAATTACTAATATATATGTATATATATATGTATACATGTATATATATACACACATATACACATATATATATATACATATACATATAATATATATATATATATTATATATAATGCCCCTGCAGAAAGTAGGCTTTGAACTGAACCTTAAAAGAAGTCAGGGAATTTTAGGATTGGATATGAGAATGGAAACCATTCCAGGCATGGAAACAAAGTAATGAAAAGGCACAGTCAAGAGACAGAATGTTGTATGTAAGGAAAACAAGAAGAACAGTGTATCAAGAACAGATAAAAGTATAGTGTACCAGTAAAATGATGAAAGTTTCCAGGTTGTAAAAGGTTTAAACTCTACAGAACCTTGAAATATTGTTCAACTAGGCATTAGCACTGAGATTCATTTATAAGTCCTTTCTTATCATCTCTTCTCTTCCACTGATTTTCAACTTCTAAATATTTTTGGACTGATCTTCGAAGTACAAAGTTGAAGAAAACAAGCAAAATTAAAACTTAGTGTGTTTGCCTTCCCTTAGTTATTCATTATTCCATTTTGCTTTCACAGTGATTTCTCTCTCTTTTGTTCTCTTATCTACTCCAGATATCATTTTTAAAAGTACTCATAATTTCTTTCTTAGTAAAATAATAATAATAATAATAATAAAATACAATTGAACTCTTAAGTCCAACAGTTGGAAAATGGCTGAACAAACACTAACAGTGTATTACACTGCCAAAAATGGTAAATATGAGAAATGAAAAATTGATAGGGCATGATTGTGAAGTCTGGGTTAGCCCCCTGGAGTCCTCAGAATCAGCCAGAATCAGGATAAGCAAAAGTCTTTGGTCTTTAGGGGGAAAAGTAAAAGGGATGGACAAACTGTCACACACTCTCCACCAATTGACCTCCCTTCTCATTGTCCTCCTCCAAAGTGACTCTGGCTTGTCTTACTCCACCCCCTAATCCTTCCTACAATTATCTGTATATACCAAAAGATCGAGAATAGTGAGAGGGGGCATTTTTCAAGCATATGCTAATAGAGTATTGTCCAATAGATAGATAATTAGCCTTAAGTGCTTGGTTGTCTGATTTCAGTGCACCTATTCAGAGTTTTCAGCCAACACAAAGCAAAAAAAAAAAAAAATGGAATTATATGAAATTGAATACAACTAATTTTTTAATGTTTATAAATAATCACAAAAAAAATTGGGAAAGGGCCATTAAGTAAATAATTCTTTCAATATTTTATCAAAATATCCATCATATCATTTTCTTTTTAAAATGTATATTGACTATAAAATAGAATTCTTTTTTCTTTGAAGTTTGATTATTATTTTTATGCTTGTTAAGACTATCATACAAAAACTTGAAATAAATTTAATGGCTAGAATGGTTCAATTTCTTTTATTTCATTCATTCATTCATTTAAAAGTAAATACAAAATAGAAAAAGAAAGACAAAAAAAAAAGAAAAGTTAAAAAAAAAAAACATTATCATGTGGCCAGCAGAACATCAGGAAAAATTCAAAAGATATATATGTGTGTGTATATAAATTTTCACTTGAAGAAAGCATACCTAATAATAGAAAACATTATATTTATGAATATCCATCTTTCATGTGCTTCCTTTTATGTTTTTCTTTTGTCCTCTGCTGTGCACTTTTTACTTTAATTTTTTCCTCTTTCATCCCTACCACATCCCCTAGGTGGGCTACAGTTAATCACAGATGTGTATGTATGTGTGTGTGTGTGTATGTATGCACAAACATACCACAAATACACAAACATACATATTCACATCCATATACATACTCAACATATATATAGGTGTTTATGTACATACCTATATGCATACATATATCTATAAGCACATAACATACACATATATGTACATACACATACATATTTACAGATATCTAAGACATAAATATAAAACAATATTAATATGGCTGGCATATAAAGTAGATTTATCTCCATTAAATTTTTAAATTTGACATTGTCTGAGATCAATGATAACTAGTTTTACTTTATATAATCTAACAAATTCTACTGATCCTTGTTATTTTCTGTGTATCTCTTATTTCCTATCCTAACTCTTCTATTTTAGTTCTACTCCTTAACTTGTTTTTCTATACTTAACTTCCCCCACCTCCCAGGGATGCCTCCCTTATCTGTGCCCCCCGACCTTTTCCTTCCCTCTTTATCCTTTCTCATCAATCTACATACCTTGTCCCACTGCCATAAATCTACACATCCTTCCATACGCCACCTTATTCTTATTTCCTCCCTCCTTATTTCTTTATAGATTTTGGAAGGTACTATACCCTTCATGGTGTGTGTATGTGTGTGTGTGTGTGTGTGTGTGTGTGTGTGTATTATTCCCTATTAAGGCATTCTCTATATAAGTAGATTTTCAGAACTACCAACTCTCCTCCCCCATTTAACACCTCTGTTTTAGTTCTTCCTCTGTATCTCATTCATATAGTACAATTACTATTTAACCTTTTCCTATACAATTTTGCTTTTGAGAGTTAGATCATACCCAGCTCTGCCCCAATCTTTCTTTTGGACTATTCAATTACTGATGTCAATTTTAAATATATGGTTTGCTTTTCCATGTAAAAGATATAAATAATTAGTCCTTGCTGAGTCCCTTGAAATTAATCTTTGATGTTGGCTCTTCTATGTTAAATTGTCTATTGACATCAGGTATGGTTGAGACAAAATTCTGAAAATCTGTGAATTCACCAAATGTCCATTTTTTTCCATTTAATATTACACTCAATTTTGCTGGATATGATATTTTTTGCCTACTTCTTTTGAGTGTTAACATATAATATCCCAGGACCCATGGTCTATTATTGTAGCTGCTGATAAATCCATTACAATTCTAATTGTAGCTCCAGCACATTTGTTTGTTTTTTGTAAAATTTTCTCTGATCTGGGCTTTTTTAAATTTAGCAATAATGTTCCTATGTGTTTTCCTTGTAGGATCTCTTTGAGATGGTAATGAGTGTTTTTTTTTTCTATTTCTACTTTCCCTTCTGGTTTCATTACTTTAGGACAATTTTCATTGATTATAAAAGTTACTTTCTGGTCACACTTTTTAAGTAGTCCAATTATTGTTATGTTTTCTCTTCTTAATCTATTCTCCAGATCTGTTCTTTTTCTTATTAAATGGTTCATATTCTGTTCTATGTTTTCATTGTTTATATTTTGTTATTTCTTGGTCTTTTACATCTTCACTGGCTTCTCTAACAAATTCTAATTTTCAAAGAATTATTTTTTTCTTCAAGACTGGATTTCCTTTTTTAGTTCATTGGTTTTTGTTTCATAATCTTGTTTTTCTTCAATATTTCTTTTTTAGTTTTTCATCAATCTCTCTCATTTTATTTTTAAAGTTTTTTTGAATTCTTCTATAAATTCTTTCTGGGCCGGTAATCATTCAATCTCACTCTTTGGGGTAGTAGAGGCTTTTTTTTTACTTCATTGTCATCCTCTGAAGATGAACCCTGGTCTTCCCTTAGACCAGTGGTCCTCAAACTTTTTAAATAGGGGGCCAGTTCACTGTCCCTCAGACTGTTAGAGGGCCGGACTATAGTAAAAACAAAAACTTACACTCTGTCTCCCTCCCTCAGCCCATTTGCCATAACCTGGCAGCCGCATAAACATCAGCAGCAGCCACATCTTGCCCACAGGCTGTAGTTTGAGAACCCCTTCCTTAGACTGTACTAAGTTTCTTATGGTTGGGTTCTGTCTCCTTTGCTCATTTTTAAAGAGAATTTGTTAATGGGGGTGCCTCTGGCTTCACTTCAGCTCTCCCTTCTAACCTGGAACCCCACATCAAAAACCCCACCTCCAATCCTGCAGGCAGCAGCATCCCTACCTCACTCATTAAGTGTGCTGGTTCCTTCTAGTCTAGGCCATATCTCAGTAGCACAGGTGGTCCTAACATTCCTAATCAGCAGAAGTCCTGTCAGTCTTCCAAGAATCAGATTCTGACTCCCCACAATGTCCAAGAAGTAAAAGTTTAGCTGGAGGTGTTTACACTTCCTACTGGTTAAACTCCAGCCTGATATCTTTATTTAAGTCTTCTTGAGTTGTCCCAGTGAGACCCCTATTTTGCCTCAAATCTAATTTGTTCTTCATTAATTTATGTTCCCCAAAAATGAAAATTTGGTTGGAGATGCAGGGAATATGGGATCTTAGAATTTTCTGACCTACAATGCCATCTTCCCAGAGTCCTCCTGGAATGGCTTAATTTTTAAGGTAACTTTCAGGTCTAAGATATTCTAAATGATGTGAACAAAGTCTCATACTTCTGCCATTTTATAAAATTCAATAACAAATAATAACCTCAGAATATACCCAAAAAACCCAATTGTCCTTGAAGAAGGTTAGTTTCCCTATTAATCATGCAAATTTTCACATTTCTTACCAATGTCATTAGTTATTTATGGAATGAAAGGGATTTAATGAAAAGTTTGGTTTCTCCAGTTATTGGCACCATGCCATTTTGCGCTGCTGTAGTCACTGAGTTTTCTTTTGTGTGCTGCTTTGCAATTTGAAAAGCTGAATCTGGCTACAGATAAAACAGCAGGAGAAACAACTGTTAGGTTGGATCCCATTTCTTTGAGACTCCTCTATTCTACATTTGGAAAGAGATATGTGAAACAGACAAGGGTGCTTTCTCAATATTTTCAACACAAACCAGAAAGAGGGCTCAGGGCAGCCAAGTATATACTATTTCTGAATAGAGAGGAGAGAAATGGGAAGATATTTCAACTATTCATTTTAATTCTAAATATTTCTTTGTCAAGAAGAAAATCTAAAATTCCTCTGCCAACAAACTCCAAAAATATTTTAGAGTCTTAAAAAACTGTTAATATTGTTACTATATTATTTAATTTTTGTTCATTTGCCATAAGCAATTTTATTTGATGTATCACTAATCTATATCCAAGATATATTCTATATCTAGCTTGTAGAGAGGATGATGTTCCCTATACCTTCCAACCTATCTTTCTGCCCCAGGACAATTTTAGATAACATGAATAGAAATCTTGAACAAGGAAAAGATTATCATATGTCAGTGCTCTGTATGCAGTAGGTGATTTATTCTGATTTTGTTGAAAAAACAGAAAACAAAAGAAATCTTTAAATATATAAATATAAAGCCAAGTGAATTAATCAATGAACAATGTAAGCAAAGATATGTTGAATATGGAACTCAGAAGACATGTGAAGACTAAAGACAGGGATTTGTGAATCATTTACATAGAAATAATAGGAGACTCAATATTTACCAGAGGTAATATGAGGAGGGGGAAAAAGAGACTCAAAGACTGAGAATGAGAAATAATAAGTCATTCAAATTTACAATTAAGTTATTGAAAACCTCTGAAACAATCATTTTAGTAGACCTGTAACACATTTATTCTGCATTTATCTTGCATTTCTTATGTCCATACCTGGTTTGCATTTTCCTTTTTATTCCCAGTACTTAGATGTATATTTGCAGATTGATTGGTTAGTTGATTGATTGATTGATTGGAAGAAACTGAGAAGAGAGTGGTTAATGAGGAAGTAATGTAATTAGATTTAGATAATTTTCAAGAAGTTTGTAAATTAAAAGAAGAAAGATTTAGAAAATGATAAAAAAGATAAGCTAGAATGACTGGCAATTGAGGAAATAAGACAAAAACCAAAATTATGTGAAAAATAGGGAATGGTTGTTGAAACAAGAATTTAGCTGATTCAGAAACTAATAGGATCAAAGGGACAGGTAACATGATTAGCCATGGAAGTAAAGACAATTCTTTTGATATCAGAGTAAAAAAGGAAAATCCTTCTGCCTAGTATTTTAGACCATCTGCGATCTGATACCCTTTTATGTATCTAGATTTATATCATATTATTTTCTTCCACGAATTTCATGCTTCATTCAAAGTGAACACTATCCTCTGTCCCCTAAGCATGCCTTGTACTTTCCTGTCCCTGTGCCATAGCTCATAGCTATCTATCCCTGGAATTTGTTTCTCTCTACTCAAAAAGAATTACACTCAAAAACCTAAGCTTTATCCCCATCCTATCTCTAAGAGAAAGTCTCATGGTGACTGAATAAGCTGTGATACATGATAAACAGGATGATTTCAGGAAAACTTGGAAAGACTTCCATGAACTGATTAAAAAATGAAGTGAGCAATCAGGAGAACAGTACACAGTTACAGTAAATGAATAACTGTGAATGATAACTATTCTTAGCAATACTATTATCCAAGGCAATCCTAATAAGTCTTTTAACTCATAATGAAAAAGGCTAACCATCTCAAAAAAAAAAAAAACTGATGGCAGCTGAATATGGACCAAAACATACTATTTTTTTCTTCCTTTTCCTTCCTTCCTTCTTTCTTTCCTTTCTTCCTTCCTATTTCCTTTCCTTTCTTTTTACTTTTTTTCCTTTTTTTATTTTTTCCTCACTTTTTTCTTTCTTTCTCTTGTTTTATTTGATTTTTCTTCCACAAAATGATTGACATGGAAATGTTTTACATGATTGTCCCTTTATAACTTCTATCAGATTGCTTGCCATCTCAAGGATGAAGGAGGAGAGGAAGAAAGGGATGGCATTTGGGGTTCAAATCTTTATTTTAAAAAATGCTTTAAATAGTTTTTGCATGTAACTGGGGAAAAATAAAAATGTTTTTAATTTTTCCCTTCTATTTAAAGCATTTTTACATTCTATACAAATTTTATGACTAGGGACTAGCCTTCATTTACTAGCAGTAAAAAACTTATTTTCTATTCTTTTATCTGATGCCTTCAATTCAGTACCAGTGAAGAAATAAAACTGGTATACTCTTCAAACTACTGACTACAGTTGTTGCCTTCACAATCTCTGACTTAACTACATGACTTTCTATGCTATGTGAACCGGTTCAAGTTTCTGTGACTCTCTAAGGAGTTGAATCAGCTCAGTTATATGCCCAAGAGATGTGTCTTTATTTGTGTTTCCTAGGGACAAGTAGCTTTCCCATTCACTGGCCATATTTGTCTTGAACATTAGGTTAATAGCTTAGAGATTGGCTACAATAACCACATAGGAAGGGTCCTGACCCAGCCATTATTTTTTTGTTTGTTTCTGTCAATAAAAATTAAATGACAATTCAAGTGGGAAAAAATGTAAATTAAAAAAAAGAACCCATGAGGCAGTATAGTATTAAAACCAAAAGAGTGATATAAATAATGATTCAGGGGATAGAAAGATAATTATAAGTGGAAGAGGTCAGGGAAGGTCTTGTGAGGGCTTCTTGAACTGTAGGTTATCACAAACATTCTTCACTGAACATATTTTCAAAAGCAAAACTCATTTTCTCTAAATATAAAATTACAAAGGTCAGTGTTCATCCAAGATCCATCTTAGCAAATACCATTGACATCATGTATTGAACATTCTGTTCCTAAAAGGGGACCCCCAAAGAGCGAGGGTGAATTACTATGATTGTCAATACACTTTCTAGTTTATTATTGTCCTTCCCAAAGTGTTGTTCCCAGAACTGAACATGGTACTTACTCCCAAATGCAATCTGGTCAGAACACACTGTACAGGGATTGTCACCTCACTCCTGGAAGCTGTGACTCTCAATGTAGCCCAGGATGACATCAACTTTTTTGTTTATTTGTTTGCCATCTCAAACTCATGGTTCCCATTGAAAGAGCAGTCCACTAAAGCTTGTAGCTCTTTTTCAAAGAAAGTGATTCTAACCATGTAATGTAATGTAATGCATGGAGTCAATCATGTAATGATGGAGTCAATTTTGTCAACCCCAGTATTTAATTTATTCACTACACATTTATAAAGGTATTGTTTAATAAGCTATTATCCCATATTGGGTATCCTCTATATGGAGGCACTGTGGTAAGCATTGGGAATACAAAAGGAGGCAAAAGATTATTTCTACCTTCAAGGAGCTTACAATCTAAGGGAGGAGATGACAGAAAAACAAATATATACAGAGGAATCCATATATCAGATATATAAGAAATAATTTAAAAGGAGAAAGCATTAGAATTAAGAGGACTTAGGAAAAGATTCCTGTAAATAAGGTAGGATTTTTTTAGAACTTAAAGGAAACCAAGGAGGTGAGCAGTTGAAACAGAATTGGGAGAGAGCATTCTGTAAATGGGGGGACAGCCAGAGAAAATGCCTGGAGCTGAGATGGAGGGGCTTGTTCACGGAATAGTTGGAGGCCACTGTCTTGATCCCAGAGTATGTGTTAGGGGATAAGTATAAGAAAACTTTTAAAGCAACAGGGGAATGAGGTCTAAAGGACCTTGAATGCCACACAAAAAATGTATTTGCTCTTAGAGGCAATAAGCAACTAGAATTTATTGAATACGGGAATGTTGATCAGACTTGCATTTTACATTTTTCTCTATAAAATTTCAACTGATTTTATTTAGTTTTATATACTGTCAGCCTAGCACATATCTCCATAGTATTCACAGAAACAGCATGAAAGATTTCATCAAATATTTTACTTAAGTCTCTGTAAATTATATCTATAACATTCCCCTGACCTACTAGTTTAGTAAAAGGAGAGATAAAAGGGAAGGAAGGAAAGAATGAAAGAAGGAAGGAGAGAGGGAGGAAAGGAGGGAAGGAAAAAAGAAAAAAGAAGGAAGAAAGAAGGAAAGAAAGAAAAAGAAAGATCTAAGTAATCTCTCATAGTTATTTTTATATTTATATTTCCTTTCCTGAAGAAGAAATAGATGTTGTTAATACCTCCAAGACAGGGATGTTTTGAACATAGCATGAAATGATTTATGCAAGCCTTTCATAAATTACTATACAAAAATAAGGCATATTTCCAGAAACAATAGGAGATAAGTCAGTTCTGCCAAATTGGCTGTATAGACCTAGGTCGAAGATGGCAGCGTGAGTGAAAGCACAACAGCTTTATTCTCTCCAAAATGCTTAGCAAAGATGAAGAAAATAAAAAACAAAAAAGATGAAGAGATTATAATAGCTAGTTAGCATTTATATAGGTCTTAAAGGTTTGCAAATTACTTTACAAATATTGTCTCTGGATTTCACAATAACCCTAGGAGGTAAATGCTATTAGGACCCCCATTTTACAAATGAGGAAACTAAATGAGATAGAAATGAAAAGGCTAGTCTAAGGTTACAAAGCTAAAAAGTGCCTCAGGCAGGATTTGAACTCCTGACTCCAGGTCTATGATTCTATCAATTAAGCCACAGGATCAAGAAATCTATAGAAAAATTATAGCAACTGCCTTTTAGCAGCCCATCTCTACACAAAGCAACAGCGAGAAGACTTATGTGTTAATGGAAGAAAAGGGGGGAAGTATTTTCATAGCACTTACCCCATGTTAGCTGGGTGCCACACACTTTACAAATATTATTTCATTTGACTTTAACAGCCACATTGTGAAGTAGATTCTTATTTATTCTTATTTTACCATTGAGGAAAAAGAGACAGAACTTAAGTGACTTTGCCCAGAGTCATACAACTTAGGGCTGCTTTTGAACTTCATTTCCAGTGAGAGACTTCATGGCCAAGCTCCTCATACACGTCCCCCATTTATTTACATTGTTGGCCAGTCACTCCTGGGGCATTGGCCCAATTCTCAATATAGGACATTGAGGGCAAGCTCCTGTTGGTATAGTGGATAAAGCCAGAGGACCTGAGTTCAAATCCTGCCTCAGACACTTAACACTTCTTACTGTGTGACCCTGGGCAAGTCACTTAACCCCAATTGTCTCAGGAAAAAAAAAAAAAGACAATTAGGGTTAAATGACTTGCCTAGGGTCTCTCACTCCACGCCTAGAAAGCAGGCTGCCTCCAACCCTGGGCCATTGAAGCAGGAAACTAATTTTTTTGCCTCCTAGTGCTTAGCTCAGTGCTTTGCATATAGCAGGTATTTGACTCAGTTTCCTTATGTGTAAATTGAGGGCAATAAAAGCACCTATCTCATAGAGTAGTTGTAAAGATCAAATGAGTTAATATTTATAAAACCTGGATTAAGGCCTGGAACATTCAATAGGTGTTAAATAAATACTTTTTTCCCTTTCCCCTTTTTCTTTCCCCCTATCTTAGCTATCTCACATCTATAAGTAACATATTTAGCTCTGTGCACCCATTTTATAAGGATTTACACAAATTGGAGAACATCCAGAGAAAGAAAATCACAACAATGAGAGGTCTCAAAACTATACAATATAAACATTGGTTAAAGCAACTAGAAATATTTGGAGAATTGGAGTCTTGGAGAAGAGAAGACAAGAGAAACATTAATGCTGCCTATGAGTATTTGAATAGCTGCCATGTAAAAGATAGACTATATTTCTCTGGCCTCAAAGGGCAGAGCCAGGTTGGAAATTGAAGTAAGAGAGGGATTTAGGTTTACATGAGGTATCATTTCCCAACAGTTAGAGCCATTTCAATGTGAAATAAACTGTCTCAAGAGATAATGACTTTTCCCATCACTGCAAAATATTTTAGAAGATATTGTAAGGGATGCTGCAGAGTGTAACCCTTCTCTGGTTACAAACTGGACCAGCTGATCAAGCAACCTTCCATCTCTGAGATTCTGCTATTCATTCTATTAGTGACACTCTTTGGAATGTAATTTTTTTTTTTAATTTTGTCACCTCTCGTGGATTTCTCAAACAGTTATCCACTTTAGAAGGGTTTTTGTCATCTGGTCAATTTTTCTCCTGTCTAATTCTAAAATGGGACACAGTTTCTTTTAACACATAAGGATGGTAATGAAGATTTTCCCTATTTCTTATTATAAAGCAAAAATGTTGGGTCTAGTCTTAATCAGATATGTCAGGATTAGTCTAGCACATATAAAGCTCTTGCCCTTTTTAAGAATGAGACCATAGCTGCTTAATCACCCTAGGCCTAGAAAATAGGCTACCTCCCACCCTGGGCCACTGAAGCAGGAAACAGGAAAATAATAAACACTAATCTTGTTACTTCTAGATTAAATATGAAATGACTAAATGATCCCTCCTTTGTTGTACTTTTTTGTTGGCTTTTTCCTTTTCTCCACCTTTCAATTCTTCCCATCTCCATTTGTTCTTCACCCACCAACCCTGTGATCCATTTATACAAACTCCCTTCCTTCTCCCACTTCCTCCCTTCAAATCTCCTCTGGAAATGTATGACTTCTGAGCAACCTTTCTAGACCACAATAAGTTCCCCTATTGATTCTCAAAGATAAACTAAGAATAGCAGCTCCTATAAGCCCCATTGGCCATTCCCACTGCTACCCGTATATTTCTAGTGTATGATCTCTGTGCCTCCAGCTTCTCATTTGTCTGCCTGAATCTGACTCTGCTGATTTAGATAGCGAGCCTTCCAGGACCGGCCCTGCTTATCTCAGGGCTGGTACAATGTCTCTAATACGCTTGGCATTTGATGTTAGACATCAATGACAATACAAGGACAGAGGAGGAATGAAGTGTTAGGGCTGAACTAATTCCCCATGCTCGCAGACCTGCAGTCATCATAGCTGGGAACACTTAGCTCCCACCTGCAGATTTGGCCTTTTTCCAGGCTCTGAGATTAATCCAACCTTTTTTTGAAAGGAAAAATACAGAACCCCAGAATTCATAGCTCAGGTGGCTTAGCTCGGAGCCAATCTTGCTTCTTGTCTAGTTCTAAAGCTCTTGTAATTCTGATAACTGCATCTCTTTCTGGGTTCCTGAACAGTGGCCCGAGAGCTCTAATTTCCCCCCACATTTACTAGAAGGAGCATCCTGAAGAACTGGGTTGCACAGTGGATGCAGTGCTAGATCTGGAATAAGGAAGATCTGGGTTCAAGTGCTGCCCCAGACACTTACTAGCTGTGCAATTGGGCAAGTCATTTAATTGTTGCCTGTCTCAATTTCTTCATTTGAATATGACATAATATTATATGTAATATAATTAAGTTGCATATAATTATATTGCATATTAACAAAGTACAACACAATGTAAGATAGTATAAAATGACCACTATGGTGGTTGGTCTCTGCTTTTGGTGGAAGGGCACATGTCCAGGGCATGGAACATGATGGCATCTCTCTCCCTCTTAAACTGACCTAAAATTCACAAGTAAATGAAGTCTAAGCACCTCGAGGATTACCGAGTGACTCCTGTCCCTTTGCTATAAGGTCAGTCCGCAATCCAAATTAAAAAGCTTAAGATAGCAGCTGTCCACTGAAGCAACACACAGAGATTCCAACCAGGAACCAGAGGAAATCTGGCCCCTTATTCTCCTGATTGTCTAGAGGGAAGAAATGTAATAAAGTATATAACCCAGGCTCACAGATTGACTTGTAAATATACCTTGTCACAGCACGGCACAATCCCCCCAAGAATTGAGAGCCATTTCTTTGTGCTCTTGCTGAGTGCCTTGCTCCAGATATTGGCTGCATTCCCCTGGATTCCCAGTCGGGCTCATGCTGTTGTGCTGCAGTGTTTATTCCTGAACACTGAGCAAAGCAAGGTTGCCACAGTGTGAGATTGAGACCTGGCACCTAATCTTTCAAAACTGGAGTGGAAAGCAAGCCCAGGACTCATTTCTACCCAGACAATAGCCTTAGATCTGCCTTCTTTTAGAAATTATATGCTTTCTATAGCCTGAAGAGTTCCTGGCAAGCTGTTAATGTAGCCATAATAATAATACAGGATAACAGAAAATATTCCTGATAGGCTTTGACAATGTATAGCAGTTAATGCAATTGGAGGCTACATCATCTGGGCCGCTGGGAAGCATCACATACCAAGGGGATAAGAACACTATTTCAAATGTACATCAAAAGCTAGCTCTCAAATAAAAGCTAGTAAATGAATCAGCATTGTGTCACCAAGTGGCCTAGGTAGGAACCAGAAACAGCCTATAAGCATGGTGCATCGGAGTTGAAATAATAGGGCAGACGTTTGGTTCTTTAATGTATTTAATAAAACAATGTAGTTTATGGATCTTGCCATTCCTGCATATAGAAATTGAATAGAGGACAGAGAAAATATGGTTGTGGAAAGAAGCAGAAAAAAATGGAGAAAGAGGGACAACAGATAAAGTCAATTGGGGACTCCATGTGAGTAGGGAAGCTCTGAAATCTCATCAATACAACTGATAGAATAGATATTCTCCCAATTTCTGTTTATATAACCAAAGAGCTTTACCACACCATTTCAAAACATTACAAATATAATAATATAGTCAGATTTAAATGTTGGTTAATTTTTCTGAACTTTTTCCCCTTTTTCATTTTTTATAACAAAAGACAACTCTTTAGATAGAGCATGGGAGTCATATATTTGGAAATAATAATTATATGAAAAGAAAATATATCAACAGAAATATTTAAACAGAAAACAAAATGGGTGATCATGCAGTAATTTGCTAATTCCTATGTGTAATGAATAAAAATTACATTAATCTGAAAGCAAAATCAAAAGAATAATCTAAAAATTAGCTAGAAAATATTCATTGCAAGAAAGATTATGATTGAGGTATAACATACTAATGAGTTCCAGCCAACAAATCAGATTTTCTTTCATTTGATAAAATTAGTCAAACAGTAAAACTTAAGCAGAACTCATGCCATGGAATAATGTCATGGAAAATAGGCTGGCATCTCCCTTTATTATCTGTATGACCTTAGATAAGTCACTTAACTTCTCCAAAACTTGACCCCTTAACCTGAAAAATTGGACAAGATGATCTCTAATTTTTTCTTTAAGTCTTTTCCAATTCCTCATTTTTGACCAATGTTTCTACTTCATTTCAAACAATTTATTGCCTAGAGAATACAAATGTTTCATAAATTCTAACTTGGCCATTTATGATGTATGTTGCCTTGTGCAAGTGATTTCATTTCTATTTCTTTTAGTTTTCTCATTAGTAAAATGAGGAAGTCTGAGGTTGGTGGTCTTTACAGATACTTCCTGTTCTAAATCTATGATTTCATTCATCAATCAATTAACAAGTTCTATTAAGAAGTATGGTAGGCTCTGTGCTAAGCAACAAGGAAATAAGGAAAAATGTAAAGTTCCCTTGATTTCACAATTTATATTTTAAATCTTATGGCCCTATGATTTGAAAAAGGGCAAAACAAAATCTAGTCTTTATCATTAAATCTTTTTTTCCAGAGACACTTACTTGTTAATGTCATTAGAAGATTCCCATAATAAATAAGAATCCTAGAGATCCATCAGCTTCAATACAGTTAATTAGCTGCTTGATTCTCCAAACTAAAGCCATCCCAGAAGGAAATTCACAAAGTTGGTATGGGAACATAACTCGGATCAACCAGTATCACTAATCTAGAATATTTCTTAGTTTGCTTTTGATTTGGGAAAATGAAACATAACATTATTAACTCAAGACAACTCAAGAGAAGTATTGACATAAATCCTTGGAAAGATAGTGACAGAACTGATCAAAGTGTGCCAAGTTGTTCAAAGGATAGCTGTGATTATTTTAAAAGCTGCCTTTGAAGATGTTAGAAAGCAAGTATGTCTTTCTTTAAGAGATGGAGCATAAAGGTGCCTAAGGTAGAAGTCAGAAAAAAATTAATGGAAGAGATCTTTTTAATCTGCTCAGTTTTAGGCAATAGTGATTCCCAATACTAGGATTGTAGAATAAAGCCAATGGATTATGGAACATATGCCATCTAAAGATAAAGAAACTGTCTTTCATCAAGTTCCCAACTTCATATTTGAGACTAGAACACCATGCAGACAATCAGACTCCTATACACAAATGCTGAAGATCTCAGCTCTCAGTATCCTATTGAATAGTCCCTTGTTCTGAAAACTTAAATCAGCTGCCTTTGAAGAAATTGAAACTACAGTATTCAGGGACCAGTCCAGTAGCCTTCATTTTCTCATAAGTTATTTTTTGTTTGAAAAGAGAATTCACTGGTCATTTTCTTAAATGATTTAATATATTATGCTAAATCATTTTTGGCACATAATATAATTCCTTTATAATCTAAGTAAATATTATTTCAACATACATTGACAAAAATAATTTGGAAATTTGGGAAATAGGAACTACTGTTAATCAGCAAAAATTTTGAAATGTCTTTACAAAGAGACCCAAAGTGAGTAGAGAGATCAGGGAACCGTGAATCCTCATATGATGATGAAAGATATCTATCTATACACACCTAGGTATATGTACATATACATAGATAAATAGGTACATCAAAACAAACATATATACATGTGAAATATGCATTATGTGGATATATTTGCATTTATCAATAAATGCTTATGCACTGCTGTATTTATACATGTATGGATTAATATATATATATATACATATATATATATAATTATAAAATAATATACTCATATAGCTCCATAAGTAAGTCAGTGTGATATAATGAATAGAGAGCCATCCTCAGAACCACAAAAACCTGAGCCAAAGTTGCACCTCTGACACATATTGACTGTTTGACACTGCTCTAGTCACATAATCTTTCAAAGAGGCAGTGAAGAGTCTTAGTTGGAGTGCTGGATTCAGTCAGAAAAGCCTGCATTAAAAATTTACCTGTAGGAAACTCTCTAAAATTAAATTACAGAGCAGGTGCCAACCTATTTCAGTAGAAGAAATTTTCTCATCCTGGGGTTCCCTATACCAGTAAAAGCACAGATCTAATCCAGACAGAGGAAAAGAAAAAAAGGAAATGGACAGCTCCACAGAGCTTCTTAGAGAGATGAAAGAGAAAAAGGCATATTAGAGAGACAAAGATAGCAATTTCAAGGAAATTTTTTTCCCTTCTTTCTATCTTTCCCTCTCTCTCCCTCCTTTCTTTCTCCCCTCTTCTTCCTCCTCTATTTTCTTCCTTCTTTCCCCTTTCTCTCTTTTCTCTCTTTCTACTCTCCTTTCCTTCTCCATTCTTCTCTCTTCTCTTTTTCTCTTCTCTCTTTCTTTCCTCTGTATATATATATATATATACATATATATGTAAGTATGTATACAGATACATATATATTTAGACACAGACACAGATATATAGATGAAGATAGGCTGATATCCCTCAACCCTAAGCATTTTGCTATAAAGCTCTTTCCTATGTTTGATCAACATGGCATATAAAGATAATGTGCATAAATATAGTATTTTTATTCATATGGCAAGAATTCCCCATATTTCCCTGTGATCCAACATGTGTCTCAAGAGAGGAAGAGAAGCCAGAGATACATACACCAGCTCAAACCAGTTCCTGAGAGTCAATTGTTACATTTTCATTATTAGTATTTATACCTCAGAAATTGTCAAACATTTAAAATATGAGTTTGATTTGTTGTTTTTATTGTTTATTAGTCTCTGTTAAGAAACTATGGGAAAATGGTAATAATTCAGATAAAAGTTAAAAATGTATCAGGCTCATTCTCCAATTGGTAAATAGTCAAAGAATATGAACAGACAATTTTAAGATGAAAAAATTGAAATAATTTCTAATCATATGAAAAGATGCTCCAAATCACTGTTGATCAGAGTAATGCAAATTATGTTAACTCTGAGATACCACTACACACCTCTCAGATTGGATAAGATAACAGGAAAAGATAATGATGAATGTTGGAGGGGATGTGGGAAAATTGGGATGCTGATACATTGTTGGTGGAATTGTGAATGGATCCAGCAATTCTGGAGAGTAAATTGGAACTATGCTCAAAAGGTTATCAAGTGATCTAGCAGTATTTCTACTGGGCTTATATCCCAAAGAGATCTTAAAGGAGGGAAAGGGACCCATATGTGCAAAAATGTTTGTCCTTTTTGTAGTGGCAAGAAACTGGAAACTTGAATGGATGTCCATCAACTTGAAAATGGCGGAATAAATTAGGGTATGTGAATGTTATGGAATATTATTGTTCTGTAAGAAACGATCAAAAGGATGGTTTCAAATAGGCCTAAAGAGATTTACATGAACTGATACTAAGTGAAATAAGCAGAACCAGGAGATCATTGTACACAGCAACAACAATATTATACAACGATCAATTCTGATGGACGTGACTCTTTTCAATAATGAGCTAATTCAGGCCTGTTCCAATAATCTTGTGATGATGAGAGCTATCTACATTCAGAGAGAGGACTGTGGGCACTGAGTGTGGTTCACAACATAACATTTTCACTTATTTTGTTGTTGTTTGCTTAAATTTTGTTTTATTTCTCAATTTTCCCTTTTTGATTTGATTCTTCTTATGCAGCAAGATAATTGTGTGTATATATATGTATATATATATATATATATATATATATATACATATATATATATATATATATATATATATTGCTATGTTGAACATATATTGGATTACTTGCCATCTAGAAAAGGGGATGTGGAAAATGGGGGAAATTGGAACACAAAAATTTTCAAGGGTCAATGGTGAAAAATTATCTTTGAATATTTTTTCTTTTTTTAATTAAAACTTTTTATGTTTTAAAAATAAAAAGCTTTAATTTAAAAAAAACTGGAAAAATGTATCAGGCTCACATTTTTAGAGAGTTGATTCTTAAACAGTTACCAGCACATCCCTAGAAAGAAGGGTCAAGGAATGTGTAAGCTACATTTCCCAAAACCTTAGGGGTTTGGCAGACACTTTCAACATAGTAAATGTAGTACTTCAAGGCCACTCAAGAAGACTGGTGAACAAGATGAGGATTGGAGGTGTGTGAGTTCAGCTGAGGTACTCCATGTTGCTTTTTACTATAATACTTCATTTTGGGAAATGGGAGACCACACACAAAACAGTCAACCAGTCTCACTGAAATGCCAAGGCAAGAGACAGGAGTGCCACCAAGTTAATCACTACCACCGTCTTGATCACTCTGATGAGAATAATGGGAATCCTGAAACCAAGAACCTTGGGGATAGCAATGCTTCTAAGCCATCTCCCTCACTGCCATTCTGGGAAACAAACTCTAGAGACACAGCCTGATAATTACTCCTGCAGGTGCTTCAGCCACAACTAATAAAGACCCAGAAAGAAAATGCTTGCTATCAAAGGACAGTCCAATAGTTCAACACCAGAAATTTATAAGATTTCAATCAGGAAAAATGACAAAGATCTTAATGCTTTCGCAGCATTAACAAAATGTTAATGCTTTCAAAGAAGCATTAACACCTGTTTTGCACTGCACTCTAAGGACCATGCTATCATTTCCATCAGACTTGCAGCTGAAGCCTTCTTTCTGTGTTTGCTCCGCCAACAGAGTGGGAGATATTTGAGAGCAAGGACTGCTTTATTTTTCTGTTTTCTACTCCCAGCACTTAGCATACTGAGTTGCACATAGTAAGCACTCAATAAATTCTTTATTTCATTCATTCAAAATGGAGAATTGAACCTCACTCATATAATAGTTAATGTAAAAATAACTCCTCTTCATCTGTGTCTTGCTAGCAATTCCAGCTGTTGTTCATCCTTCATTTCAAAGAAGATCAATGACTTCACAGTAACTGACTTGCCTCTGAATTGGATTTAAGTAAGGCAGAGTTGCACTCTTCAGCCTCCCTATTTCTTTGAAAGTCATCAGAAGCCAGTGGCAAGAGAAAAGTCAAAATGGCTGGTGATGGCTCAGGATGCAGTTGAGGACCCTGACATCCCTGATGTCTGACCAAGCTCTAAGTTCCACAGGACTTGCTTCAGCTGCCCACATGGAATTAGAAAAAATTGTTCTCATCCATCCATTGCACCAGGGAAAGACCCACATGCTTGAGTTACACATTCCCCTAACTCAATGATGGGCTTGAGACCTGGGTAGGATGCTTCAGTACTCCCAGAAGTAGGAATCAGAGATGTCTTCCCTCTAGTTTCAGAGAGGACTCAAGAAGGATCTTGGCAATTCTTCAGCAATTATGTGGTAAAATCAGGTCTTTTTAAACACTGAGGATTTGATGTTCATCCTAGGGAAAATCATCCCTGCCATTCTCCCATTTCCTAAATTGAAATACTATACTAAAAAGCAACATGGGGTACCTCAGTGGTACTCACAGCTTCCAGTCTCTGGAGACCTAGGAAGTTGTGATTTGGAAAATGAGTTTGGTGAATACTTGTACTGTTTGATTTTTCCTTGTTATTTAATTTGCTGTTGTTTAATTAAATGTATTTGCTTTGCTCTGCTTTGGGCTATTTTAAAAAGAGAGAACCCTCAAATAAAGACAACTTTCATGTGCTGTGATTTGCAATAAATGTAGATGCAAGTTTTGTCTTGCACCAGAATGTAGTTTGAAAGTGAAGATGTTGAAGAGATGCCCAGTTGAACAGACTATCATGTGTCCTTTAATTGAGAACACAAAGTTCTCTGGTTTTTTGCTAATCTATCTCAAACCCCAAATCATCTTCTGAATCCTGTATTTACCTGTATGACTGACATTTGATGAGACTGTACTTCTTAGGGTCCCTCCTAAGATTGCCAATTAAATTATATCTCCTGAGAAAAGGATCTGGATCACAGGGCTATCCAAATAATGAATATTTATTCCCCTAGGGATATAAGTTAAAATAGCAATGGATGGCTTAGCATTATGTTTTTCATATTGTAGGTACTGAATAAATATATCGTTGTGAAATTCAAAATAAAGGCAATAGCCAGTGTTTTTAAGGTGCTTTAGTTTTAACAAAAGACTATAGCCATTATTTCATTTGGACCAGGTGATGATATAAGGTAGTACAAATAGTATGCCTCTTTTAAACATGAAGAAACTAAGGCAAAAGTAGCTTAAATAATGAGTAGCTACGCTAGAATTCTTACCCAGGTTTTCTAAGTCCAAATCCGGTTCACCTCAGGATAACTTTGAGAAAAATGTTTGGAAGTAGAGAAGGGAATTACCTCATTGGAGGTGTAGTCTAAGAATGTCTTGTGACCCTGTGGTTTAGTCAAGAAATTTGGATTATAGACAGTGTAGAAACCCAGTAAGCTGAATTTAGAATTAAAGAAAATCTAAGTTCAGACATACTTACTAATTATGTGACTATTGACAAATCACTTACTTTCTTTGAGCCTCAATTTCCTTGACTGTAAAATGAGAATAATAATAACTATAGCTTATAATTTTAAATCACAGACTCATTGTGAGAATCAAATATGATCATGTATATAACTTTTTTGCAAATGTTAAAGCTCAAAATATAACAGAATGTTAGGAATCAAATGTCAACTGAAAAACAAGTTCTCCAGATCTAAACAATTGAAAAAATATCAGTTGTTCATGGGAGGTCAAGCTAAGATAACAAAAGTGAAAATCCTATCTAAAATTAACTACTTATTCAGTATCATACAAATCAAAGTGCTAAAAAAGTATTTTTCAGAACTAGAAAAAAATAACAAAATTCATCTGAGAGAACTAAAGAATATAAAAGGAATTATTGGGGGGAAAGCACAAAGAAAGATGGCCTAGCTACACCAGATCAAAAACTATATTATGAAGAGGCAGTCACCAAAACCATTTGATATTGGTTGAGAAATAGAGTGGTAAAACAGTGGAACAAGTAGGTACACAAGACACATATTCAATAACTATAGTAATCCATTTTTAATTTAATTTAATAATTTAATTTAATAAATCCATAGATTCCAACTTAAGGGATAAAAATTTACTATTTGACAAAAATTTCTGGGAAAACTGAAAAATAGTATGATGGGAATTGGCATATTACAAAATGCAAAATGGATAATTTTGATTACATTAAATTTTAAAAGATTAGAAGGGAAACAGAAGGCTGGGAAATAATTGTATTCCTGATAAAGGCCTCATTTCTAAAATATATAGAGAATTGAGTCAAATTTGTAATATAATCATTCTCCACTTGATAGTCAAAAGATATAGACAATTTTCAAATGAAGAAATTAAACTCATCTATAATCATATGAAAAAATGCTCTGAATTACTATTGATTAGAGAAATGCACATTAAAACAACTCTATGGTTATATCTTACCTATCTCATACCTATCAGATCAGTTAAGATGACAGGAAAAGCTAATGGTAAATGTTGGAGGGGAGTGGGAAAATTGTTGGTGGAGTTGTGAACTAATATAGCTATTCTGGAGAGCAATTTGAAATTATGTCCAGAGGGCCATAAAAGTAGGCAAACAACTTTGACCCAGCAGTATCACCACTTGGTTTGTATCCCAAAGAGATCATAAAAGAGAGGAAATGACCCTCATATGCAAAAATGTTTATAGCAACTCTTTTTGTGATAATAAGGAATTGGAAGTTGAGTGGATATGCATAAATGGGGGATGGCTGAATAAATTATAGTATATGCATATAATGTAAAATAATTTTTCTATAAAAAATGATGATTTCAGAAAATCTTGGAAAAACTTACATGAACTAATGCTGAGTGAAGTGAGCAGAATCAAGAGAACATTGTACACAGTAACAGCAAGATTCTTATGATCAACTATGATGGGTTTAGCTATTCTCAGCAATATAGTGATTCAAGACAATTCTGGTAGACTTGGAATAGAAAATGCTATCCATAGTCAGAGAGAGAACTGTGGAGACTGAAAGTACACTATTTCTACCTTTTTTGTTTTATTTGCTTTTTTCTCTTTCTGGTTTTTCTTTCACAACATGACTAATACATAAATATATTTAAAATGATTGTA
This sequence comes from Sminthopsis crassicaudata, assembly GCF_048593235.1. Taxonomy (NCBI): domain Eukaryota; kingdom Metazoa; phylum Chordata; class Mammalia; order Dasyuromorphia; family Dasyuridae; genus Sminthopsis; species Sminthopsis crassicaudata. The sequence continues at coordinate 618,388,662 of NC_133618.1, read as the reverse complement.
CATGTATAATCTATATCAGATTGCTTGCTATCTGAGGATGAGAGAAAAGGGAAAGAGGGAAAAATTTGGACTTCAAAACCCTACAAAAATAAATGTTGAAAACTATCTTTACATGTACTGGAAAAATAAGATACTATTGGAATTTTTTTAAAGATATGAAGTCACTAATGTTAGTTCTCTGAATAGAAAAAAGAAATAAATTACCCAATGTTTAGCTGTAGTGGTTCATCAGGTAGGATTTTTAATTGGATATTGACCCAAAACATATCTTGAACCTTAAGTAACCTCCAAAAGGGCTCACAATAGAGAGTTAGTTGTACTACACTTGAAAAGATAGGATATGAGGAAGAAATCTTTTCCCATAAAGAGCTACAGGAAAAGAAATCTAGCTATAGCCTAAATCCAATGAGAGAGATCACATATTTCCCTTTGTTGCTTTTTCCTATGTTTTCCATGCTATAGAGATTCTTCTAAAAACGATGCTCTTGCAGGATACTCTCTCTCCACTGGAACTCCATATCTTACTTCTACTCCCAGATGTAAGCTTTACTCCATCTCTGAATCTAATCTTTGACAGAATTAGGCAGCTTTCTTCCCCCAAAGCACTATATCCCCCTGATATAAGACCTGACAAGCTGCACCAGTCTCCAAAGTATTATTATCCAGCTTAATTCCTTACTTACTTTGAAAGATTATTCTAATCTAATCATATCTAAGTGGGGTTATGTTTTTTCATAAATTGCCAAGCTCCACATGTTCTGGGAATTGCATATAATTTTCCTAGGTCAATTCAATCAAAGAAGAAGATATGCACTCAGAGTGAGCTATAGGAGTAATGGTTCATGAGTTAGAATGCTCAGGTAGTTCCATAGACTTTAAAATGAAAAGGAAAACCAAGAGCCAAAGCTAAAGTTAATTCACCCAAATTCTTTTACATTACAATATCTGGAGTGCCTGACTTTCTGAATGTCCCTTTTCACTGCCCTGATAAAATACATTATTTAAGATCCTCTTTCCTCATTTTCCATGTCCATTAATACTTGATGCTAGGAATTCACCTTCTCCTCCTTAACTTTTAAGAGAACTTGGCATTTTTGCAGAGCTCATCATAAGGTAATAATGAACAATTATGCAAGGATTCGTAACCTTTTTCAGTGTCATGGACCCCTTTGACAAACCAGTGAAACCTATGGACTCTGACTAAGGATAATGATTCTAAACGGCTAACGCATAGGATTACAAAGGAAATCAATTATATTGAAATAGTTGTCAAAATATTTTTTTCAAAATAAGTTCACAGAGCCCAGATTATGAATCCAAGTAAATATGTGAATAAGAAATTAAGATTTCATATTAGAATTATAAGCTCACTCAAATCTAACAAGCCTGAGCTTCTAAATTATAGGAACTTGACCTTTCCATAAGCTCTGCATGTTCTTGACGATAAGTACCAGGAACTAGCCATTCTTGGAAAATGCTTATGCTTAGGGCTGGGTGGCTTTCTCCCTGATCATATGCAATTAATAAGGACATATGTCAAGCCTCAGAGGTTTGGGATGAGTCAACATGAATATGTCCCCAAAAATATATTGAGCTTTGTCACACAAACTGTACATGTTGCAAGTCCTTGTCAAAAAACCTTATATACCTAGTTTTGGCCAGGAGCCTTCTTTATCTGAAAACATATAAAACTGTAGTTGAGCTTCGCCTGCGGGAAGGACACTTCGCCTGGGAAAGTCTTTTCCCAATTCAAGCTGTTGAGGCTGTAACAGGGCTCCCAGCCATTTGAGTTTTTTGAGGTTCCCTTGAATTGGTGATGTATTCTCTTCCGCTATCTGCTATAATTGTCATATTGTTAATTGTTTTTATTTCTATTTTTTTATGCAAATCTAAACTATCTACCTTGTCCTATTTGATTAAAACCTTACTTTCGTTTTCAATTGAGTCTGAGAGTGTTATTTATAGGAGTGAATCCGAACATATAACTTTTCTTAATACAATATGTCATGAAGGTAAACAATCAAGCAGTTGCTAGACTCTGAAGGCTATCCCTTAGAATAAAGTAGAAAGAATTGCAAGGTCCAATAAAAGATGCAGGATGAAGTCGTAGAAAGAGAAGCAGGGTTTTTTTGTGTGTGGAGATGGGGAGATGAGGGAAAGAATACCTGATTCAAATCCCAACTCTGCCATTTATCATGTATGGAACCTTATACAAATGATTTCACATCTCTTGGCTCCAGTTTTCTCATCTGCTTACTTGATATTCTAAGTCTGTCTTTTTTCTCTGATAAACCTTGTTTCTCTAGAACTTCATTCCCAAAGAGAAATTGAATCTCTCTGGCTGCTTCTTCAAATCCCCATTTGATCCCAGCACATAGTTAGATAATCCCAGCAAGACTCCTGCAGTCATGGAACAGTCTTAGGCAATTTTAAAATTCCTTGATTTCACACTCTGTGAATCCCCTGGTAGTTTAGAGAGTCGTTGAACAATTCGAGTCCATTTCAATTCAACAAACATTTAAGTGCCTACTGTGTGCACACTTGGTTTTATGTATCTAAGCCATACTAGGTATATAGTTAGCTTTATTACTTACACATAAATTGCCTACATGGCTCACAGCACAATGGTAAGTACTAGAAACAAGTCTTGAATCAGAAAAAAAGAGGAAAAAAAGAGAAAAGAGGAGAGGGTAAACGAAGGGAGAAAGAGAGAAAAAGGAGGAATGGAAGGAGATAGAGAGAAAATGGGAAAGAGAGAAATCATAGAGTTGAACTGTAATGAACTTTAGAATCAATCCAAACCTCTAATTTTACAAGGAGGAAACTGAGGCAGGCAGCTGTTACATGATTTTCCCAAGTCCTGAGAAGCAGAATATCAGGGAATCTAGTGCTCCACTTCTAAATGGAGTAAGGATTATTTCCACTATATCATACAGCAGAGATGAACAAAAGGGGAAATGGACAAGGAGGGAAATGGAAGCATTAAGAAATATGGGAAATTAGAGAGACATCTAGTGATAATATTTCTACTACAACTTAAAATGAGATTGATAATTTAAGATTAATATTTTAACTTCTGGTTAATGTTATTTCAGTTCATATGAGGCAAGATTATCTTGATCTAAACAGAAAGCCCTTTTTTAAATGCTTATTCTGAATTGACTTGGATTCTATGCTATAGCTAACATTGGTTAGTTTTGTTTGTTTTATTGTTTGAAAAGTGATACCCCTAAAATTCTGTTTATCTTAATGCAATTACTAGCATTTCATGACCAACTGTCACTTCAGAACCTGGAATAATTGAAATGTACCTTCCCCATCTTAATTGTTTCACATTTACAGTTTTGACATCTTAAAGGTTCTTGAAATTTAGTGTGCCAGTGATGTGGAATATGAACACAATTACTGTCATCCACAATTGCTTCTGCAATGTCTTGTTTAACACTTTCCCTCCCTTCTCAAAGTGAAAAAAAAAAAATTTAAACGTCTGATCTCAAAGGCTTTGACTCAGAATCTGTCCTTGGGCTCCTTAACATTGGCCATTGTTCCAAGTGGGAGCCTTAAAGAATATTTCCTACTAAATAGTTGGTAGGTCTGCCTTGGGAGCTGTGAGTTTTAATTGACTTTTAATTAATAAGAGCTTAATGAAAAAAGGAAGTAGACACCATTCCCTGAGAGAAAGGACAATTAGAATTTCAAAAGCCTACTATACTTTCAAAGTTAAGGGAAATTAACATCTTAAAATGCAAAGGTAGAAGAAAGGAAGTTTCATGTACATTATGGTTTAACAGTGGGGTTCTCCCACTGTTTAAAGCCTTAAGTGATTATTTCAGCTTGGTAGACCAGTGTTTTCTTAATTGTTATAAAATTTGATTTGAAGAAAAAAAAAAGATTCTGACAAAAATTTGGGAATTTTCAAGGAACTAATATATTATGGCACAAATGAGGAGTAGGTTTTGAGTGGACAGTGCAGTTCAGATGAGAGGATCCCGAGGACTCCTTTCAACACTCTAATCTGGATTCAGATTCTGGATCTGCAATCCATTCCCTATATTTCCTTATCACTTACCTTCTGATCCATAGTTTCTTTATCTGTAAAATGAGGGATATAGGTTTGATGATTCCAAAGGTCCCTTTCCAGTTCCAACTTTAAAATCCAGAAGGATTCTGTGCATTTATAATTAGAGATTCTGTAATTCTATGTATTTATAGAATGTTTAGAGCAGAAGGCATGGAATTGAATCATACATATGATACTTCCTGTGCCATTTAGTAGCAATGAAACCATGAGTAACATGAAATGACAATCTCTCTAAATCTCAGTTTGCTCTGGAGGTAACAATGGAGCAAAATGGTATTTTAAAACTGGAGATAATAATATGTGATAGAATTATTCTGAGTAAAGACTTTTGTAATTCATTAAGTGCTTATTAAGGCTGGAGGTGACTCTAGGTTCTTCCAAACTATATCCACAGACAGCAAGATCTTACAGTTTGTGACAAGCTGAGAAAGATTTCTACTAGGGACCCAATGATGGGCTGTAATCCTATTATTCATGGAGAAGCCTTGCTAAATTTGGAGAGGCACATTACCATGTTGCAGCGGGATGGTGAATTTATTGAACATACCAACTCTCTAAGACCAGCTACTAAATTATAGAGAGGCTGAAATCTGTTATAGTTAAAGAATGAAATCACATATCCCCAAAGCATTATTATTTTTTCACAAAAAGATTTATTTAATGGTTTAATTTTAATTATTTTAAAGGTTTAATTTTAATGCTCACTTATACCTTTCTATCTTCTGTCTTTCCATGACTGTACTATTAATCTCATGCATCATGTACTGCCTTCCCAATCCATCACAGATTCTCAAAATAATCCCAAATAATCTCTTCTCTTTTGAGGGCATTACTGCCGTGACAATGACTTCCCCAGTTTATGAAGTGAGGCAGGACATTCCCAAAACAACTTGCTACCCCTTATTAACTAGGTTGTCTGAAGCACACTAGAAAATATTCCAAAAACAGCCTTTGTGTGTGAGCAGCAGAGCTGTCTTAGCATAGTTCAAGTCAGAAATTGTTTTCTCTTTCAGTAGAAAAAAAAAAGAAAAAGAAATAATATTGTGTTTGCATTATTTATTCTATTAATCCTGACCTTGAAAATGGCAAATCAACTACCATGTAATCATAGAATAATTGTCTGTCCTTGAAACTAGTGAGTTAGAATCAGTTTTCAGAGCTGAAAGTCCATGCTAATTACTCTTATACTTATGGAGTTTCTTTAATAAAACAAACATATTTTCCTTGGTAAACAGTGACTTAAGATATTTCATATATATATATATATATATATATATATATATATATGTATATATATGTATGTATATATATGTATGTATATATATATATATGTATGTATATATGTATATGTATATATATGTATGTATATATATGTATGTATATATATATGTATGTATATATGTATATGTATATATATGTATGTATATATGTATATGTATATATATATATGTGTATATATATATATTATATTGCCTGTAGCTGGGTTATAGTGTTAGTTGTGCTATATATTATGAGTTTACATATGAATTAACTACATATGTCTTTTACAAATCTTTCTTAGGAGATTCTATAGTTTTCTCAGAGGTCCTAAGATACAATTCACAAAACAAACTTGGAGAAGTCACCTAGAATTCCTAGAGAGTAAATAACAAGAATTAGGCATTAAATATTCCAAATTTCTATGATTTCCTCAATGAAGCGATCATAATTTTCTTATAACTTAGCCAGTATTTTAAAAGACTGAAAAAATATTCTATGTGCAATCTAGTACACAGATTATTTTCTTATTCACAATTATGTAGTTGTCTCCAACTAAAGCTCATAACCGTGCCGAGGGGGGGAAAAAAAAAAACAGTATAACTTTATCACCTGATTAAGGTTTCACAATTAAAAAAAATACTTAGGGAGCAAATGATTCTGTTCCTGGCAGGGATTCACGATAAAAGAAAAATAAAAAAAACAAAATAACTAGGTCTGAGGTCACCAATTCTATTTGTAGTTTTAGTTTAAGCCAATTTGCATGATGAGCAGTAGAATTATAAAGTTGGAAAGAATCTAGTCAATCCACTTCCATTCAGTTTCTTTGCAGTTTTACTCAATTAAGTCTCTGGCATGTTTTAAGAGAAACAAACTAGCATATGACAAGAGTTTGGGAGGAATTTTATAACCCAAGTTACATAAAAGACTGAAATTGGAGCATCCAAACCCAGAAAAAGGGAAAGTATTTGAAAGTGAAAATAATAATAATAATCTTAGCTTAGGGGCTTCCATTTCTTGTTGTTGGCTGCCTACTAAATATGACTGCCTAGCAGCTGGACTACAGCAGATAGTAGAAAGGACCCAAAGATGCTGCAAAGCTTAAGACCAGCTGAAGATAAATCAACTGAGACACCATTCAAATGTAGCAAATACACTGAACAGCAGCAATGGCATCCAAGAGCAGAACCTCCACCAAAGTATAGGAGGCAGAAAGACAGCAGGAGAGAATCCCCAAATCAGAGAGAAATCCCCAAAACAGGTTACTAGATGATTTCGACAAAAGTCATCTACATCTCTACAATACTGAACTCTAAACATGATGTGCCCTGAGCATATCAGGCTCCCTATATATCCCCTATCATGCATTTTCCTTGTACAGATAGGTTCCATGTCTGTATAATCTTATTTTATAATGTGGGATAATGTACTCCTGCTTAGGAAAAAGGGAGAACTTTCTTTTCATTCATCATTCCGCACTGTTGAATAAAATGGCATCTTTTGTTCTGAATTAATGTATCTTCTGTTTGGCTAATAAATAAAACACATTGATGATAACTCATGAGCTAAATTATACAGTGGTTGCTGATTCATTCCCATGAAGTAATTCAAACCAGTGAGTCCCATGGATGTTACAAGTATAAAGGTTCTATGACTCCAAAGAGTGTCATAGGATCCTAGATTTAGAGCTTAAATAGACCTCAGAGTCCATCAAGTCCAACTCTTTCATTTTTACATATGAGGAAGCACAGAGAGATTAAGCAGATTTCATGATGTCACATAGCTAGTAAATGTCAAAAGGCAGTTTTGAAGTTTGAACTCGATATCCAGTGCCCTATCAATGATAACATTCTACCTCTCAATTGATGGTCTAAGAAGTATTATCCTTTTCATAATATAGAAACTTTTTGGTTCTATATTTGGCATTGTGTCCCTTTCAATTATGAAATCTTATGCTCATTTCTAGCTAATTCCTAGGTCAGAATTTTCCCAAAACCATAGCTCATGGGACCCTATTAATTTATTTATTTTTATCAAAGTACATAGAGTTCATAGCAAAAGAATTAAAAGAAGCAGTAATAGAATCCCCTTAGTTCCAAACCTGAAGCCCATTCTCCCACAAATACATAACATTCTCAATGAGAAAAGTAGACTTTTATAGGTATTGTATATGGGCCATACACAATGTAGAAAATTTATGTTGCAGAATATCCTTATGGAGGGATACACAAGCATAGATCATTTGTGATCAAGGTAAACATGTTGATCACCATGGTGTTGACACATTACACTGCTTTCTACTGCCTGCTTATTACCAAGAGCTATATCTCTGCTGTTCCTCATAAAGTACCACGACTGTTTCACTTTTACTAACCATATATCCTCAGGGTTGTATAATATCCTTTCCATTATATACCTGGAATGAAGTGGAATGTTAGAGTTAGTAAGCCTCTAACCTCCATGGAAAGAACATAAATCTGTTAGTCAATTTTTTTATTCTTCTACCATCTATTGGAGTGTACTGGATTAGTAAGTCTTTACCCATCAGGGGAAGGTTACAATTCTTTTCTGTTGTTTCTATCATACTATAACTTATAGTCTTCAATGAGGCTCTACCTTTATGGCCACTTGCTACTCTGTCCATCATATACTGGGAGTAGGATGGGGCAGGAAGAAACTAGAGTTATTTTACACAATGTCTATGAACTACTTCCCCTCAGACAGGTTGTTTTCAATTCAACTCTTCTCTGAGAGTTGGGCAGAAGGCAATTTTAGTGCTTAATTCTTTTCATATCTCTTGGTAGAAAAAAAAAAAGTATAATATTGCCTAAAACGGAAAGGGAAAGGGAAAGGGAAAGGGAAGGGGAAAGGGAAAGGGAAAGGGAAGGGAAAAGGGAGAAGGGAAAAGGGAGAAGGGAAAAGGGAAGGGAAAAGGGAAAAGGGAAAAGGGAAAAAAAGGGAAAAGGGAAAAAAGGGAAAAAAAGGGAAAAAAGGGGAAAAAAGGGAAAAAAAGGGAAAAGGGAAAAGGGAAAAAAGGGGAAAAAAGGGAAAAAAGGGGAAAAGGGGGAAAAAGGGGAAAAAAGGGAAAAAAGGGGAGAAAAGGGAAAAGGGGGAAGGGGGAAGGGGGAAGGGGGAAGGGGGAAGGGAAAGGGAAAGGGAAAGGGAAAGGGAAAGGGAAAGGGAAAGGGAAAGGGAAAGGGAAAGGGAAAGGGAAAGGGAAAGGGAAAGGGAAAGGGAAAGGGAAAGGGAAGCGAAGGGAAGGGAAGGAAAAGAGGAAAAGAGAGGAAAGAAAGTCCAACGGGAGCCTGGGACAAAAAGTACTTTTTTTTAAAATTTCATACTCTTAGCTTGGAAGTATCAGGATTTATGGAACCCAAGGGAATCAAGAGAATCAATAATCCAAATTGTTGACCAGCAAAATGGAAAATAGGCAAGTCAAAAGACTAGCATTAAAGAGAAAAAAAAACCCTATTCCCACTTTCTGATACTCTTTGAGTGGATGATACTGTACTTTTAAGCTGCCATATAGAACCAAGTCCTACCACCTGTTCCTCATTATTAACCACAGCTGTGAATGCTCACCTCTACTGCTTCCTGAATGAGAAACAGCTGTGTACAATATTTTTGTGTGTATAGGACTTCTTCCTTCATAAGGCATCTTCATAAGTCACCCAGGTTATCTCCGTCTCTTAGAAAAGAACATCTGTGTACAATTTGTTGTCAAAGCAACCTTCAACTATCTAGTCCATATAATTTTCTACAGCCCTTCCCAACAATTTTGATTTGCAGAATGCTTCTAATGGCATCACTTATCACTATGGGAGGCAACAGGATGAGGGAACCAAGCACCAAAATTAGAATTAGAAAGACCTGTATTCAAATTCCACCTCTGACACTAGCTGTACATCCATGGGCAAGTCACTTAATCTATCTGAGCTTCATTTTCCCATCTGTAAAATAAGAATTGCTGTCTCTATAGTGTCTACCTCATTATGTTGTCATGAAGCTCAAATGAGATAATCTATGTAAACATTTGACAAGCTTTAAAATACTTTATAGATGTTAGGTATCATTAGTTTCCATTTTTTAATAAAAAAAAATGTTAATTTCCCTACATATGTCAGGAAAACACAACCAGGTGAAACAGCTAGATCATGAGGAAAGATGAATGAAACATTCATGAAAGCTCTCCATTCCAAGCAGAACTCCACCTCCTCCCCTCAGCACTCCATGCCAGTGTTGATTTGGCTCCTGCAGAGATTAGCTTAGCAGCAGAAGCACCTGGAATTTAAGTTAAACTAATGCTCACATTCACTGTGCCAAGGCCTGCACAGTTGGGCCCACACTTCCTTCCTTTTGGGGGAAATTTCAGACTTTGAGCTTTCTTTTTCTAAGTTCTGACAACTCCATCCATTCCCCTGAAGCCACTCTAACCTATACCAACCAGAGAAAATCTTCAGTCTTGAGAGCTTCCTTCCTGATCCCTTTATGAAGATATTTCCTAAACATTCCCTGACATGCCCCCAGTGGGAAGTTTGCTGTCAGATTCCTGCACGGCAGCCAGTTTTGAAATGTTTGATAGGGGACTCTGCTCTTGGCCTTTCTCCAAATGGGCAGATCAGGGAATTGGTAACCATACATTTAAATGGCTTATTTAGCTATGTGTGCATCACATTAATTGCTTCTGCCTTCAGTTGCATTCATGCTTCTTAATTTCCTTCTTAAATGGGGAACATAGATAAAAATCGATGGGCCACACTTGCCCCAGCCTGGACATCTGCAAATCATCCATGTCCATTTATGAATGCAAAAACAAAGAATGGGCAAAAATATAAAAATGCATAGGGAGCTGGTTCAGACCCCACTTTTCAAAGCTGCTGCTGTTGCTGCTGTTGGCTGTCATTCATTTACACTTCCGTACATCTGTCGTTCATCTTCTCCCTTTTGTTTTATGAATTGGAGTTGGCATTTGCTGCCAAGTACAGAATAGCACTTCAGAAGCTTGGTTAACACCTCCCAGTAGAAGACATATCATGATTATTTTACATGGCATTTCCTGAATACAAGGTATTATTGCAAATTCTGTCAAGGCCTTTTTTGTTCTGGATGTTTGCTTATTGCACAGACATTTCATAAAAGAGCTAGGCCCTATAGATATGCTCTACAAAAAAATAAAAATTAAAAAACAGACTTTAGCTATTTGTTTTTCTATGCCAGCTTCTACAACCAATACTTGTTCAAAATGATACTACAGATAGCCCAGGAAATGTCTCATAATCCTTATGACTTTCTAGCTCAATAAAGTTTTTTTCTCTGTTAAAGACATCATAGTGTGGTGATCACCTATCAATAGCTATTCCCAGTTATCCATACTCTAACACAGAGGGGGGGCGATGTCTGGCTCATGGGTCATATAAGGCCCATGAAATCATTTGCCAAGGTACCCACAGGTGATGATACAACAACTTCCCACTGCTTGACTTCTATAAATTAATAATTTGTATGGCCCATGAATGATGTTATAAATATCCAAATGGCCATTGGCAGAAAAAGAAAGGTTTGACACCTCTGCTTTAATGGGTCTTATTGTCCTAAGAAAGCTTCAAGTACAGGATCAATGACAGACTGTCAAGTTATCTGATAAAAAGGTTAGTTAAGTCAAGGTGGCTCATTATAAGAATAACTACCTAATAATTTTTTTTCAGAGCAACTCATAAAGACTAAGAAAAAAAGCAGTTATCTATATCAATAGAGAAAATATCCACAATGATGAAATCATAAATGTTAGAAATAATGAAGTTCCATACATTTTATTTTAGGTTAGTGGCTATTGGATTCATATTTTCTGATTTGTTCAACAGATTGTCATATAAATAGGCAGAAAATTTCAATATTTTTGGTTTGAACCCTAACCAAAAAATTTTTAAAAACTTGTGCATAAACATTTGTAAGCTGCAATTCACAATATCCAAAGTAAATAATTCCAAATTTGTTTCACTGGGGCATTTTTTTTCCATTTTGGCATTAAAGAAAAAGTTTTTCTTTTCTGAAACTTAAACAATGACTCTGGCTTTAGTAATTCCTTGAAACTCATTATTAGTAAGTTCTGGATTATTAACACCACAGCTGGGGGATTATGTTCACTACACAACACTAAGTTTTGAAAACATTTATAAGCCAGAGTGTACAGAGAAAAGTGACCAGAATGGGAAAGGCATGGAAATATCATTATAAGGAACTAGGGATATTTAACTAGAAGAAAACAGTGTGAGGGAGGAAGTAAGAATGTCTTCAAATATCTGAAAGACTGTCCTATGGAAAGGCACTATACTAGATTCAAAGACTATAGGTATACAAAGAAAACTCTGGCTAAATTCAAGGATTATCATTTATTATTATTTATAATCAAGACTATGAGAAGTTATATGGGCTTTTGATATTCTAGAATCTGTACTGACCCTAGGACAAAGCTGACTCAAAGAATTTGAGGTGGATTAGAATATAGTTGACCAGTAACCACAGAATCACAATATTTTTTGATTGGAGACAACTTTGGAGTCCAATCTGTGTCCAAAAGAATATACCCAACAAATAATCATTCAATCTCTTTTTGAAGACTCCAGTGAAGGGTGAGCAACCATATACTGAGACAGTTTAGTTCCATTTATTGATAACTTTACTTATCAGATCTAAATTTGCCTCCTTGTAACTTTTACCCATTTCTGATTCAATTCTCTGAGATCAAAAGGAACAAGTCTAAGGACTCTTTTAAATGACAAATCTTCAAAAATTTGAACATAGCAAACAGGTGCCACTCCTTGAATCTTCTCTAAATATTCTTTATACCTTCAACCAATCTTCTTGTGGCAGTAATTTAATGCCTCTGACAAAGGTTATCCTTCTTTAAACACACATGGAAAAGGAAATCAATTTATATGATTTCTTTCAAAGAGCAGAACTAGGAACAATAAGTTGAGATTGTAGACAGGCAGATTTCAGCCCAACACAAAGGACTATAAACTAACTAAGAGTTAGGGCTAACCAATTTGACAATGGCTGCCTTGGTAATTAGTGGGTTCTCTATCACTTTGATGTTTACAACTGAGACTATAAAACCATTCATCAGCAATACTGCTGAAAGGCTAATTTTCCAAATACAGTTTAGACTAGATGGCTTCTGATGTCCCTTCCACCTCTATTGTTATATTAAAAAAATTCTATTTTAACCCAGAGGACAGAATAAGAAACTATGGGTAAAAATTGGAAAATAGATATCAATTCAAGATAAAGGAAAATTTTCTGAATAATTAAATATACAAAATGGGAAAGGACTGCTTCAATTGGTATTATATTCCCTATCACCAAAGATTATCAATCAAAAGCCGTTTAACATATTTTAGAAATAAAGTAAAGAATATTTCTATTTCAGTTGGTGTTTATTAGTTGGCTTCTGAGGGTTTTTTCCAATTCGGAATCTATGACAGATGCTATATTGATTCATATTATTCTTATTTTACCTTCATTTAGGCTTAGCTGAAAATCCCTCTTTGTTGACTCATGAAAAGGTCTGATGATACTGATTATTTTTGCACTATCTTTTTTATTGAAAATTTATGACAATAGCCCTTGTCAGTAGTAAAGGTCAGTTCAGAGAGAAAATTCCATAAGTAGCATCAATAAACTGTATTATCCTGACAAACCAGATGATCAGTGCTGGGGTTTGAATTACAATGTGCTAGAAGTGACATACACAAGAGACTCACAAGACTAGAGATGTTTATTGAAGGATACACAGGACCTGGTGGAAATCAGCAATTCTGTAGTTTATTCACATTAGCCCTGCTGTGGAAGGCCCCATTCAGCACTGCCAGCCTCAAATCTCAGCTTACTGAATTCTGAATTATGTTGCAGACTTACCTAGACCTTCATGAATGATAAAAAGTTCAACACTGAGCCAGTCTAAAATATCCCATTTTAGAGTTGAATGGAAAAACATTACCAATGGCCTCACGAGATCTAATTGGCTAGCCTTATGTAAGGTATTTCAGGAGTAGGCAGGAATTGGAGAAAATCTGTACTATGTCAGACATAACATTGCCTCTGAAAGGGAGCTTTAGGATCCAAAAGAAGCAAATTCCTTGTAAACAGAAACTTATTCAGAAAAGAAAAACTTAAGGCATAAAAATGTGATAATCTTGCCTGAGAACTGTAAGACCTAAAAATGACAAAATTTTATGGACTATGGTTAAGATTGACTGCACATATACCATTCAGGACATAATATAAACCAAAGGAAGGGTACCAAGGAAAATAGACAAGAAGTTTGTGTTTAAGTGAATGGAAATTCCTCTTAGACCTGCAAGGGCAAATGCCTTATCCTGGGACAGCATCTGAATTTCAGACACAAAGGCAAATGGTGTAAATATGCTACAATCAAATGTTTTGTTTTAAAATTTAAAATTGGGACAATCCTAATGAAATCATGGCAAATAATAGTAATTCATTCAAAATAAGTCCGAAATATATAAAATATTAATGAAAAATCATTCCAGTAACTTTGCCAATAAAATCTCAAATGGGATCACATTACTACCACAAAATACTCTTTATAGAAGAAAAGGATTCTTCATTAGTTATAGAGGTCACAGTTCATGATTGGGACATACCAATACAATAAAATAGGGGAAAAAATCCTATCTAAATTAATATACTTATTTGGTACTTTACCAACTCAAGAACACTTTGTGGAACTGGATAAAATAACAAAAAAAATTCTTTGGGGAAAAGAAAATATTTAAAATTTCAAGGAAAATCATGAGAAAAACGTGCAAATAAAAATGTCATAGCATTACCATACATCAAACTATATTATAAAACAACAGCTATCAAAGGTATTTGGCATTGGTTTAAAAATGGAAAATTTCAATCAATGGAACAAATTAGATAAGCAAGAAATGGAATCAATAAAAAATGTTAGCTCATTATTTGATAAAACTTAAAAAAGCAAGAACTTTATTCAAGAAGAATTGTTGGAAAAAATATGAACAGTATGACAAATTACATCTTGACCAACAAATTATACTATATTTCACCATATACTCAAAATGGATATGTGATCTGAATACAAAAAATCACATCATTTAAAAAAAATTTAAAATGAGACCCTGTACTTTTAAACACTTATAGAAAAAAGTCTTAACTAAATAAGGGAAAGATGAGAAAAGAAACATTCCCAAACAGATAAGTGGTCAAATTACATGATCCAATAATTTTCAAGAAAAGAATTATAAACTAAAAGTGATCATAGGAAAATAGAACCAAATAATTATTAGGAAGATAATCTTTTGAAAAAAAAAAGTCAAAGATAACAAAAGAGGGAAGTAACAGTGTTAGAGGAATGGTGAGAAGATAGGCACATATAAATTACTGGGAAACTATTAAAAGATCCACCTATTTGGGATATCGGTATGGAATTATGCAATAAAAATTACTAAACTTCCCCAACATGCCTCCCACACAGAGAGAGACAAAGGAATTGAAGCATTCTTTCTAAGATTCATACTCATTGCATTAGTGGCTAATGCAATCCTAGGCCTTCTCAACACACTGAAAGAATTGTAGTGTAACTGGTTAGTGCTGAAGATGGTCCAACAAAACAATGTCCATTGAAATTGAAATATGCCTCATGTCCCAAGCATTGGGACAATAGAAACAGGACAATAGAAACACATTAAGGAATTTGTCTGAAATGATGACCAGAGAGATGAAAAATGTGCTAAGGAAACCTAAGATTTACATGTTTGGAAGAATGAAGAAACATAATAAAGTACAGTTATCTTTTTTTTTTTACTTTAAAACATACTACAGAACATTTTTCATCAAACAATCTTAATGTAATTTGAATAAAACATTTTTAAAAATTAGTTGATAAAATGCATTTGAATTATATGTATAATGAGTCAAATCTGAAATAACTGAGGAAACAAAGGTTTGAGCTTCTGAGCATATTGATTTATTAAGTGACAGTTCACTTGTCACATGTGAATTAATCACTTGAATTAAATATTCTCCCCACTTTTATTTATATACTTCTTCCCCCCCAATTCCAATACTTGTCTAACAGAAGAATCCCAACTGCCTTACTGCAAGAATGAGCTTGTGAATGGAATGCTAAACTAGAAGTTAAGATCTTAGCTCAAAATCCTTCTCCGGGACTAATTTTGTGATCTTGGGCAATATGTAGGTGTGACACAGACATACATGTATACATATACATAACATATAATAGTTACTTATATAAATATACATGTAGGGATGAATAAACACATATAAATGTAAACATATGTGTATATATGCACATGCATGCTTTATATGTACACGTATTTTATATATATTCATATATACTTTATATATATACACACATATACTTCAAATATATATAAATATACATATATACACACACACACATATTATATATACACACACTTTAAAACACCAAATCAAGGTCTGTTATTATTAACACCAGGAAATGAGTACCAGAGACCAGCAGGAAAGGATGCATGGGAACTGAATCCTTGTAAAAAGAACCTATTCAGACTGACATTTTCTTCCCCTAGGCAGGTGCCCTTCCAGGGTGGTAGAAAAGATAGAATGTTGGATCTGGAGGTGGAAATACCCAAGTTCAAATTTGGCTTCAGATATTTTCCAGCTGTAGAACCGTGAGCAAATCACTTGATCTCAGTCTGCTTCAATGCCTTCCTGTGTAAGATGGGGACAATAATAATCCCTACTTCTCAGGGTTGTTGGG
This sequence comes from Sminthopsis crassicaudata, assembly GCF_048593235.1. Lineage (NCBI taxonomy): Eukaryota > Metazoa > Chordata > Mammalia > Dasyuromorphia > Dasyuridae > Sminthopsis > Sminthopsis crassicaudata. Next base: position 618,372,517 of record NC_133618.1, on the reverse strand, counting down.
AGGTTAAAATAAGATGATATTTGGATTGCACTTTGCAAATTTTAAAGCGCAAATTTATCAATGCTAGCTGTTATTATTCTTGCTGCTGTTATCCCCCCAAAGTGAACTGCAGTGATAGCTCTTTTCTGTCCCCCCAGTGCATGGGATATCTCCGTGGAAAGTACCCTTCCTCACAATGAGTTACAATACAAATATGTCTCAGAAGTTAATTTTTTTGCTGTCATTGTAGGCCTGATTTCATTGAAACATTCAGCATCCAGATTTACAGCAAAAGGTCTTAGTTGATTCATTTCTCTAATGACTCTTTAGCATTGTCTTTCATTATCAATGGTCGCTGGTGAAATTAGGAAAAGCCCCCTTCTCTTCTGCTGGTGACATTCAGGAGCCCTAATAGCCTCTTCTTGGCATTCATAACTGTCATAAGCTGTGCAGGCTGCATTGCGGATCACCAGGCAAAAAGAATCTGATTTTCATCCTCCTTAAGTGAGACAAAATGGGAGAAATGAACAAGATAAACAAGGTCATTTCCCTTGGATGCTTCTGTTATTTAGATTGCATTTTGCCCACATAGAAACTGATATCTGATGTGTGATTTTGTTTTGTTTCTTTGAATAGTTAATGTGAAGTACAGCAGTAAATTGATTATTTTTAGAGCCAAGGAAAGTGTGTAGTCAATAGAAACAAGTGATAAGGGGAAGTTGAAGAGGGGGGTAAGAGGAAGGAGAGAAAGAAAGAAGCAGCTTTTAGAGGAAGGATAAGTATGGATAAATCTATTGAAATAGCTTCAGCGTCTCCTAACCAGGCTTCCAATTATGCAACTTGCTATAGAAAGTAATTCTTTCTGGCATTAGCATCACTGTGATAACCCAAAAGAAATGGTATCCTAGGCTTGACACATCTCCAGGACTAGAGGAAAAATGTTTCCGATGAATGAAGAGGTCTTTGTGGAATAAGAATAAATGTTCTTGTTTACCAGAACTGGTATTATAGGAGATCAGATTAAGAAAATGAAAGACGATCAAAATAACAAGCACAAGAACAATAATAGCTACTCTATATGTAGTACTTCAAGAAGTACAAAGTGCTTTGCAAAACCTAAGATACAAGAAATGTAAGAACTTTTCCTTCACTTTATGGATGAGGAAACTGAGGTTCAGTGCTTTTGTCTCTTATCACAAAGATGCATAGATAGACAGATAGTTGAGTCTAATAATTATCTTGGTTCAAAGTATCTAACGTCCCAAAACAGAAATATATATATATATATGTATATATATATATATATAATTACTCATTTATATTTCTATTTATTTATATAATATACATATATACTTACATATATTGCATATAATATATATATATTTATAAATACTTAATAGTATATAATTATTTCCTATATACCATTGACACGTCTTTTGCAGATAGCTCCACTGAATTCCAAACCTGAATTTCTTTTTAAGGTCTTCAAGGTTCATTGTAGCTAAGTGATTTACAGTAGTTTAGCACTTATCACGTGTGTGAGACTGTGCTAAGAACTACTGTGTCTAAAGTTAATTTTTTTTTTGTCTATGACTGTCATGTATCCTTTCTGAAACTGTATTTCCTTTTAATATGTCATCTTTATTTATGACCAATGCAGGTATATCTGTCTACAGATTTCTTCTTCATTCAGACAAGATCTACCCATTTGAGAGCAAAAAGAAAAAAAAAAAAAACCAATGTGTTCAAAAGATTAACAAGGGAAGCATTCCAATTGATGTAAACTGAGTGTGTAAGATTTTGTTCAAGTAAAAGAGGGCATCTCAGTGCTAGGCACTGTGCAAAGTGCTGGAGAAACAAAAGCAAAAAGAAAAATGAGTTCCTGTTCTCAAAGAGCTTATACCCTAACAGGGAGGCAACACACACACACACACACACACACACACACACACACACACAGAGAGAGAGAGAGAGAGAGAGAGAGAGAGAGAGGGAGAGTACTAACAAAGGTGGTACTTCATGGAAAAGGTGGCACTTGAGCTTAGTCTTAAAGGAAATGAGGGCTTTCAAGAGGTAGAAGTGAAGAGGGAGTACATGTGGTATAGCTTGGCAAGTAGGAATGGGAGAAGTAATTTATTATACATTGAATAGCAGATGGACCAATATAATTGGGCAATGGTGTACATGGAAAATTTAACGAGACTGGAAAGGGATGAATGGGGCAGTTGTCAATGTTAGCCAGAAGAGTTTATATGTAAGTGTCACGGTGATGAGAAATTATTGGAGTTTATAGTCATGTTGGGGGAGATAATATGCAGTCATATATTTTGGGGGGAGAAACTACTTTAGCAGTTATATGGAAAATAGATGAGATAATGAGAGACTTGAGGAACAGTAAAATAAAAAGGCTATTTGGAACAGGCCAAAAAAAAAACAGGTAATGAGGGCTTGAACTACAGTAGTAGGTCTGTGAAGGAGAGATGAAGGGAAAGATATCTGAAAGATGATGTAAAGAAAAAAAAAGTTTTGGCAACTGGTTATATAAATGAAATAATTGAGACTGAGCCAAGGGAAACAGTGAAGTGGATTTGCATAGGGAAAAATGGGTTGCTTTATCCATGTTAACTTTGAGATGCCTATGGGACATTCAAAATGTTTGGAAATCATTGAATGACTCAAGATAGAAGCTAAGGAGCAAGTCTAGGAGTGGATACATAAACCTGAAGACATCTACCTGGAGATAATACATTTAGAGTTGGAAAGGGTCATTGGATTGAACTCCATGCTTAACCACTTAACTCCACCCATACCCACAATGCCCTCCCATTTTATCACAGTCACTTAGAATCCCTAGTTTCTGATACAGCTCATCTCAAATATTGCCTTCTATTGGAGATATTTCCTAATTTTCCAGTCATTGAATATTTCCTCCTCCAAAAATATCCTTATACTTATCTTGTGCATATCTTCATATACTTATAGATATACATTTTGTGCCCCCTTACCCCATCAATTTGAATTCCTTGTTTCATTTTTGTTCTTTGTCCTTAGTGTCTGGCACATAAGAAGAGCTTAAGAAAATATTTTCTGCTCAGGGCATGCTAAATATTATTTATCCCCTTTGCTACCTTATAAATGCTTCCCTGAAACCTGCTTCCTGCTGCTCTGAATCCTTGACACAAATTATTACAAGGGTGAAATAAATCTCAAAAACTATTGGTATGGGGATCTCTCCTTTTGGGGGGAGATCAATGTCCCATCCCATATAATAAATGGAATAGAATTAGTGAGAGGAGAGAATATCTAGTCTCTTTAGTCTATCTGGGTCTCCCCGGATTCCTGCTTTGAGAGAAAAGAGATAATACAGTTCATGTTGCTAAAAGGAGAAAAAGACCCTGGGAAGAAGTTGGTATGTAAAACTTTGATCATGTTTTCTTTCCCAGCTTGCTACACTAGAGACTTTGGAGAATTTTCCCCTTGGGAGATAAAGTTACCTCACTCCCAATGTAGAGCTCCTTAAATCTATATTGTCTGTTATATATTCTCATATGAATACTGTCTGATTTTTGCTCAGATATAGATTTGGATAGGGTTTATTTATTTATTTATTTGCTATCTGCTATGTGTGTTCATTGTGGAACTAGTATCTGGTGGGAAAGGAGTCAAGCCTTGGATAAAAAGCTTCAAGCCTTCCTTTGACAATAAGAAATGGTGATTAGGAGTTTATCTTGAACCTTAACATTGCATCCCCTATACTAATAATATTCTAATTATATTTTTAAAAGTAAACAGATAAAATTCTAGCCCAGTAGCGCTCTCTCTCTCTCTCTCTCTCTCTCTCTCTCTCATCTCTCTCTCTCTCTCTCTCTCTCTCTCTCTCTCTCTCTCTTCTCTCTCTCTCCTCTCTCTCTCATCTCTCTCTCTCTCTCTCTCTCTCTCTCTCTCTCTGCTCTCTCTCTCTCTCTCTCTCTCTCTCTCTCTCCATATCTATGTGTGTATCCATTACTGAGTACTGCTATGTTTAGTAAGTTCTATCTACTTAAGATTTTTAACCCCAATTTCAAATATTTCTTCCATTATATCACACTGTCTCTCAAGCATGAGATTAGGGGAAAAAAATATAAACAAAAGGGTTGGTAGAATGCCTTTGGAATAGAAATCCTTTTGAGTATCCTCATGCATATTCATCAATCAGGCTAGCTGTCTACCTATATTTTCCCTCTCCATCCAGAAGGGGTGGTCTGACCAAATCCATCACTTGGACAGATACTTCAGATGAACAGTGAACTAATCTTAGAATTGAACAGGAGAAAAAAAGTAAGGTAGGCTCTAGTAGGGAAATTGTGTAGTTTTGACACAAAATTCCACCCTTTAATACAAATAGTCTTCCAAAGATTCTAGATAGTTGGTAAATCATGAAAAACAATGATCCCTGAAAAAATCAGTCACCCATGACTCAAAGAGCAATGGAGATACATGGGGGGCACATAATTAGAGAACAACATATTAGCCATAGTGATTCACATGCAAAAAAATGCGCCCTTAAAATATCATTGATGAAATTACAATAATGAAAATAATAACATCTATTTTGCTTCTATTATGTTAGACACTATGCTATGTGCCTTATTAATATTATCTCCTTTTTGATCCTTTCAACAACCCATGGATGTAGAAACTATTATTATTCCCATTTTACAGTATAGGACACTGAAATAAACAAATTAAGTGGCTTGCCCAAGTATTTGAGGTCACATTTGAATTCAGGCCCTGATTCCAGGCCCAGCACTCAGTCCATCGTGCCATCCAGCTATCTCTGGAAAGGGAATTGGCCACTCATCTAACAATATTAATGGATAACAGACAGACATCCAGAGAACTTCACTGACATCAATGGAGTGCATGCTCAAAGACCTAAAGGAAGGCTTACAAATCACAAAACTCTTCTTTGGAGGATTTATGGGAGGGCAAGAGGAGAGCTTGGATGAACTGTGATCTGTACTACTGAAAGGAGTGCTCGCAATAATTAATTCATGAATGTACTAAAATAAGCCCAGCAGAAAAAACAAATATTTATGAGTGTAAAGCTTGTATTAGTATCCCACACTAGGAAAGGACTGAATACATTTTAGGGGAATTCTCAAAGTAAAAATAGAGTAAACAGGAACTTGGAGAGAATCTCCAGAAGTCTCTAACCTGTTTCCTTTGAAGTTCTGTGAATTTTATTTTATATATTTAAAACATTGTTCTAAGAGTGGGTTCCTAGGCTTTATATCACACTGGCAAAGGGATCCAGGTCGCCCTATAGGCAGATAGGCAGAAAGATAGATAATCCCCTAGGATGTAAAATTATGTTCCCAGGTTATATATGTGATAAATACTTAGCAAGTTTGGGACGAAATCTAAAGTATAGGCTCTTATATATATAAGGAATCTTAAAAATATCCTATTTCAGTCTCCTCATTTTAGAAAATCAGATGATTCAAAATCCAACATTCCACATTGTTCATGTTTCCCACTCCTAGGAAACCTGAGGAAATCTCTACATGATGCCATAAAATATAATGAGACTGACTCCCCAAATTGTAATTATTCCATTCACCATTCTATCAAAAATGTTTTATTGATTTGATGAAAGTGAAGCACAAATCTTTGAATTATTAATTATCATTAATTCCAAATGAGGATCAGTTTAAATTTCCAGTCACTTAATAGTATCCTTTAGACACATTTCTCTGCCTGAAGCACACCTCCATAATTCTGCTGCTCTGCTATCATCTTGGCCAGCAATTTGCTCTCTTTGGGAGTGACTATGTAGCTTCTTGCTACTACCAGTAAAAAGCTTCAAATGCTGTTCTCCCAGCTGTTATAACCTTGATGTTGCTCTCCGGCTTCACAAAGCAACTATCATTCTACAATTAAACAAGACAAGCTCGAGTTTTGCCTATACAATCTTTGCCAATAAAGTAAAGTAAAAACCTTCGGAAGTTCTTCATATGGAAATTGCAGCTCTCTCCAGTTCACCACAGCTCTAGTAATATAGCATCAGACTAGGGACAGATATCCTTTAGCAGCTTTAGCCATCACTTCTAGCAACCATTCATCACCTTGGATCAGGGTCTACTGTTGAATTCACTTTCATAAGTTCTTGGTCACACACTCTAGATTCAAGAAGAATTAAAATTTGGGCAAGAATTACTGAAATCACCCAAGGTTATCAACAGTCTTCTAATTACTAGCTTTATTACAAGTTGACTAAATCTTTCACAGTTCATAAGACATGCATATATTCTCAGGTCCAAATCTAAGCCCTAAAAGGGAGAGAGAGCCAGAGAAGATATCAACAAATACTTCCTAAGCATATACATGCAAATTTTTAAAAATCTTTTTTTAAAGTTATTGAGACTGCCTTGTAAGAAGTCTAGAAACCTGGATTCTAGTACTAACTGTCACTAACTATAACGCTAAAAAGGTCCTTGTCATCTCTCTGGTACTCAGTTTCTTCATCTGTAAATTTTAAGATTTTAAAAAATTCCAATAAAGATATTTGTCTGAACAGAGGCAGATTATCCAGCTTTGACTGGATAATTCCAGAAAAAAAACTTGAAATGTGTGCCAAATTAATGTTTTAAAAGTCCAAGGAAAAATCATGAGCTAAATACTACTGTTACCCATTAAAAAGAAAAAAAGAGAGCTGAGTCTCTGAGAAGACAAATGACTAGTCAATGGTCATACAGCTAGAAACTGCCATAAATAGAATTTAAATTCATCTTCCTGCTACCAAGTCCAGTAGCTCACGCCACACTGCCAAAGTAGGAGAAATAAAATGACATATTTCTCAAGAAACACTTTAAACTCTGCAGAAACTTTTTTTCTACCTTCTCCACAAGCAAATTGCTAGGGTCTGAAAAACTCTAGATAGTATTAAGCCTTTTGCCATAGGAATTAATCTACCCTGATAATGGCTGGCTTACCCCTTCAGGCCAGGCTAGCTTGTACCTATAAACTACTGCTCCTTGTTCTGTTTTGAGCACGATAAAATTAATATACTGCTGATAGCTTTATACTTTTCATTTACATTGCCGACGCTGCAGTTACATTCCACTGACTTCCCAAAATTGGATATTAATGATTTACTCTCTGAAATTTGTAGGGGCCCATAAAGCGTGGCGGCAGAAATGGCTCTGAAATCAAAGATCTCTCCCAGCCATTTCTGTGGGGCGGTGATGCTGATTTATGGGTGGTAGCCACTTCCAGCCTTTTCCTATGGTGCTTTGACTATGAAGGATGAGTAAGGGGACCTAGCCCAAACATCTCAGGTGCCTTTTGACAGCATGATGATCAATAATACAGAGATGAGCCTCACGAGGGGCCAGTCTTTGAACACTGAGCCATATCTGCATGCACAAACCCAAAGGACCTTTTCTAGGCAGTTATAGCATAGATGCCTACCATATAAGGCTGAATATTGCATATTTACTTATTCAGGAAGAAGGTGTGAAAGTTCATGTTCATAATGACACATAGGGAAGTTCAAAACTCATCTTACACATTTACTAGGACATAGGATGGTTTTAGACAAGTGACTTGATTTTTTAAGTCTCAGTTTTCTTATCTTCAATATGGAATGGGTTATCAAAAGGACCAAATGAGATAATGTTTGTAAAGCATTTTTCAAACCAAAAAGATAATAATAAATGTTCTTTGTTGTTGGACATGGAACATGAACAGCCTATCATAACTGCTCTTCAAATGGGTGAACCTCTTTACATTCACTTTGATGCTATTGCTGTCTGAAGATTCCTAGAGGGAGGAATCTTCCCCAAAAGAAAAGCCCCAAACTAATTGGACTTGATTCCTACTAAAGTGATTAATGGTTCCCTTAAAGCTCCTGTGAAAGGTGCAGCTGACATAAAGAAGCCAAAATAATCTGCCTAGTTTCAGTCAGTCCTCTGATGATTTTAAACTCCTCCCTGGTTTCCCAGAACTCTGCATGGCAACCCCCTCTTACTATTAATTGACACTTTTCCTTGTCCTTCCCTCTAACTTTTCCTCCTGCATGGAACTAAGAAAGATCAGCTTGAACCCAGATGGCCCAATATCTTTGTTGCTGCAAGCCAAATTTCCTCCCATGACTCTCAACTTTGGGCTTCTCTTCTCAGTTCCATTTTTTCAAATAAACCTCCTAATTCCCACTCTGAAAATCAATTTTTCCTTAAACATGTATCATAAAAATGGCTCTGCCAGGGACAACTCACATCCCTGTGGTCACCCATTATTTACTGGCCAGGAGGTCAGTTGCCCACTTAGTCGCTAGATATGTAACCTTGATCAAATTATTTAATCTGTTTGCCTCCGTTTCCTCAATTGTAAAATAGGAATGATAATAGCACCTACCTCCCACAATTACTTGAGATATTTATAATTTCCTTAGCAGAGTACTTGACATGTAAATGCTAGTTACCACCTTCATCATCATCATCATCATTTACTTAGCATGGCAAAGTAAAAGCAGAGGACTCAACTAAAGTTTTTATGGTCCTGTGATCCTATTCTAAAAGAAGACTTTTGGCTTCTTATTCTGTAACTTTCGAAGCTTGTACATATCAATTAATTATCCTATTATATAGACTCTGACTCACCAATCTCCTTCTTTAATTCTCTTCTAAGGTTAATAATGACTAGAATTACTTAAAAAGCACTAAAAGTTTTAAAAAGTGACATATATACACATATATATGTATAATCTCATTCACATTTTAAAACAACTCTGTAATGTAGATGCTATTGTTATTACCCCTTTACAGATAATAAAAAGTGAGGCTAAGAATAGTTAAGTAAAATTTCAAGGGAAACATAACTGGTGTTATAGGATTTGAACTCAGGTCTTCTTAACTCCATACTATATACTACACTATCTAATTGAACCTAACTGCAAAACTAAGATAATGGGGGGGAAGATTATTAAGGTTATTCTGTTCAATTGATTTTGCTCTAGATATTCTCTTTAGGAAAACTTCCCTCTGGAAATCAGGAGTACTTTTTACACTCTAGCCAAAATACTGAGCCAGATGTCTTTTTGTAATAAACAGTTAAAAACCTCTTATTTCTTCAAGAGCCAATTTAGTTTGTACAAAGCCAACCTGTTCAAATGGTGCCACATGGATTTATGTCTAGATCTCCTACCAATCAATTAATCAAAGTTCACATTTTCATGGCATTTTAAGGCTTAACACTTTCTAAACAACAACCCTAAAAGGCAGGTAACCCAAATATTATAATTTCCATTTTACATATCCTAGATTTACAACAGATAGGGATCTTTGAGTTCACCTAATCCAAACCTTCTTTTCACAGATAAAGAAATTGAGATTTAGAAGGTTTAAACAATTTGTTCAACATCATTTAAGCACAACTAAAATTCTACCCTTGATTCTTTAAGACAGTGCGTTATTATAGATAGGGCATCAGACTAAGAGTCAGGAAGACTTGAGCCCAAGGGCTGCCTCCAACATTTAACTAGCTTTGTATGCCCAAAGAAGTCAATTGGTGAACTTACTTTAGGTCTCAGGCTCAGTTTCTTCATCTGTACAGTAAGGAGACTAGAATCTCAAAGGGTCCCTTGCATCTCTAAACCTACTGCACTGGGCTAACTCCAACAAGTATACCTACTTGGTATTCAGTACTTTGCTTGATTTGGGAGAGATATGAAGGAAATAGAAAATAGATCAACTAGATTATAGTTGAAGAGACAAGACATATTCCTATTTTTTTTTAAAAAGTGTGTAACCCTATGATAGAAATCCAAAATTATTCAATAGAGTACAGCAGTATGGGCTGGAACAGTCAGCAAGGGCTTCATGGAAGAATTGGGACTTGAGCTGGGCCTTAAAGAATGAAGTAGGGTTAAGATATAAAGGAGCTAAAAAAATACTTCAAATGAGGGAAGCTACAGTGAGAGGAGAGAAGTAGAAATTACCAGGATATGTATGTTAATCTGTGTATCATAAATCTGCGTATCAGACTAATTTTAAAGAGAAAGAACCCAATGACTTTAGCAGGTCACAAGCCTATGCCCAGAAGCTTAACTGTTTCAGACGTAAAAACCCAAATAACTGGTTTTGTCAGCAGTTCAGCTGACCATCCAAAAAGCTGAAAGAATCAAAATCTGAGAGGAGCCATGTGTCAGCATCTGTAATAATAACCACAGCAGCTTAATTATTCTCTTTGTTCAAAGAAAGGTTTGTCGAAAAGTTAGGAGAAAATATAGAAAGCATAGCTAAAACAATTGATTTAAAAAAGGACCAAAGACATTTTAAAGTGATACAAAGTAAATAATAAAAATAATAATTGTGGGAAATGTTCATTGTTATCTTGTTTTACCCTTAGAACAACTCTATTGAGTATAATTATGTCTATTTCATGGATGAGAAAACTGACTTTTCCAGTCCCAGAGATGGTAAGTGACAAATCAGAATTCAAGTTCAAGTCTACTGATTCTAGTTGAAATGTTCTTTTCACTTCACCACGACTGCTTCTTTGCAATATCCCAGAATATGATTATTCCCAAATTAATGAAATTGAATCACTTGATTCTATGACTTAAGATGCATAGCTTCAGGGAGCTAATAATTATATGAACAACCTAGAACAGGAGATAGAGTTGGATTCAGGAAGATCTAAGTTCAAATCCTATCTCTGGCATTGATTAGCTGTATAATTATAGGCATGTGACTTAATCTTTCTAAACTTCAATTTTCTCATCTAAATAATGGCAGTAACAATCCAAATAAGTATTTATTTCATAGGGTTGTTGTGAACCCAAGTGAGATAATCTATTTAAAGTATTTTGTAAATTTGAAAGTGACAAATGTCAATTATTATTATCATTATGTAATAAATGGCTTTGTGGTCAAAATAGGAAGCAATGAAACAAGCACTAGAGTTGGAGTTAAAAGACCTAGATGTGTTCCATGAAATTTTGCCAGTGAACTAGAAGCTGAGGACATCCCAGGGAAAGGAACTTGGTAGGAAGTCCTATAGCTTGTATAGATTTTTTAACAGGAAAAGAAATTAAATCTTTTGGGGGAACTCAGGCAGAAAGCTTCATGAAGTCAGGCTCAGAAAGGATTATCATCGTATTTTCAGCCTTATGGCCCCACAGTTTCTAGAATGGCCAAGATGACTTTTTTTTCAGTTCTTGACTGAAAAATTTGATTGAGATAATTGGAGCAAAGATGTCCGAAGACCTGGGGAAGGTAAGAAACCAGTTGACCCCCACAGAGGTGAACAGAGGGGAGTTAAAGGGAAACCAGAAAGGGAAAGGTCTTTATTATACAGAAAGTTTGGATCAAGGATCAATAGTCATTAAGACTTAGAGTAATGAAAATAATTGAGATTCTTATTGGATAGCATAAAGCTTTGAGAAAATATATGAATTTTATGTGAGGGGAAGGAGAGGATAAGATGGCATTCAATAAGGAATAACTGAAAGTCTTACGCTTGGGTAAAAGGAAAAAATTCTCAACATAATATGGGGTAAGTGTAATTAGATAATAGTTACTCTGAAAGGGTCTGGAGTCTAGTAAACTACATAGGAAAGGAGTCAGCAGCACAATATAATAGTCCAAAAACAGTTAATATGATTTGGGCAAACATTAAGAGAGGTATAACTTTCGGGAGAGATACATGATAGTCCCACAGCACTCTGCTTCTTTCAGATCCCATATAAACTACTGAATTAAGTTCTGGGCTCTCTGGTTTAGGAAATTAAGGAGATAAACTGAAAAATATCTAAAGGAGGATAATCAGGATAATGAAAGGCCTTAAGACAATGACTTATTAGAATCAGTTAAAGGAATTGGGCATGTTTACTCTGAAGAAAAGAAGAGTTAGAAGAGGGAGTAAATGAGAGCTACAATTGGGTATTAGAAGGCCTGTCACATCAAAGAGATATTACCCTTGTTCTGTTTAGTCACAGAGGGAAGAATGAGGAACAATGGGTATAAATTACAAAGAAATAAATTTAAGAAAAATGTCAGGGAAAACTTCCTAACAAATTGGAGCTGTCCAAAAGTGGAACTGGCTGCCTCAAAAGGCAGGGCTACTTTCCCTAGGGGTTTTCAAGCAGAAACTGGATAATCACCTGTTGGATATGCTACAATGGTTATTCCTTTCATGAATGTATTACACCTGATTGAAATTGAGGCCCTTCCAACCTTTCAAATTCTATGGTTCCATGATGTTGCCAAAACAAGCCTCCAAATTAGACATCCAGATCTATTTAATTGGAAAGCAAATCTCAGAGGGGCTAAGATACTGAGCAACCAAAATGAATCTATCTAAAGCTTCTACTAACACAACTCACTCAGTTAATTTCTAAATAATATTTAGAAGAAAAAATAAGAAATTTTCGGGATTGTTCATGGTATACTTTCGTGGAAGAGAAAAATTAATGGCTAAATTAATGTTTCATAGAATCATAGGAAGTAAATAGGAAGGGACTTAAAGATCATTTCATACAACCTCTTATATTTTAAAGATGAGGAAGCTGAAACCCAGAAAAGGTAAATGGGCATTTCTTAAAAACTTTTAATTCTTTTATGTTTATTTGTTGTGATTTGTAGTTTTTTTTAAAAAAGTTTACAACCTAAGGATGAGTTCTATGCTAATTGTAAGGACCACAGACAAAAATAAATAATATCTGTATATCCTTTTGCAAGTGAAGTTGGAGGAAAAAACAGTTGCAATTGGAGAAGTAATGGAAATTAGAACAAGTAAAATAAAACAATAAACTGATTCCTAGGGCCTGTTGGTGGGGAAAAAATGATGACTTCCAAGTATTCAAACAGCCAATAGTGCCTTCTTCTTTAAAGGGATAAAATACATAATCTTCCTATTTCACAGGATTTATCAGAGAACTGATTGAATAGTTTATGCGAAAATGCTTAGCAAACTCTCAAGTCCTATAAAGTATAAAAGCCATATTAATGAGTGTCAAAAGGACTGATACATATAACTGTACCCCAATACCAATCAAATTGCTGGCCTGTTCCCAGTAGTCTGAGAATCTTTCTGAGAGAGAATTCATCTTAATTTCTCCAGGAATTTCTACTCAGTGTCATGCTGGGCTCATCCTAGGCAAAATATAACTCTTTGAAATCCTTTTCAGTTCTGTTCATAAATGTTCATTCTAATTTTAAGACAAGATGAGAGAAAATCATTTAATATACCACTACAAAAATTCTGATTACCTCTCCTTCCGTGGAAAACTTCAAGGAAATAAGAGATGTCCATATGTCATGAAAGATTCAAATGGATCATTCTAAGAGATGTAGAAGAAATTAAATTATCTTTCCAGTCATATTTGCTTGGTTGCCTATCCCTTTGTCCCTCTGACCTACATGACTGAATTCTCTCTCAGAGAGAATTCTATTGGCCCAACCCATCCCAGACCAGGTAGCAAATTCTATCGCTTATTTTACATTCTACATTTTTCTGGAATTTCTTCCATTAATACAGATCCTCAATTCATCTCTAACTCATAGCCTTAAAGAGTTCCCTGCTAGATTGAGAGGTTATGACTTGACTATGGTCACATAAATGATAGATGACAGATAAACAATTCCAATCTAGGTCTTTGTGACTTGAAGATTAGTACTACTGTTACTGTCTTACTGGCCTACTTTGACATGCTGGTGATATGACTATATATGGAGATGGTTTCTACATAGGTTATCAGATATTATCCATCAATTATGGACACTATTTTAACTAGTATTCACTTGAATTCTTTGTCTAGCAGGCTTTTGATAGACAAGGAAGGCAACAAAAGAGTACAAATAGTACCAACTGAAAAAAATAGATATAAAGAGGAAAACTAGGATATTCACAACTAACTAATTCATCTAAAGCATTTACAAATAAACTGAATAATAATAAAATGTTATTATTTCACATAAAATGTAAAAGATTTAACTGGAAAAGAAAATGAGTCTTATACAACAGATAGGATAATTGATGCACTTTTCTGGGAAATGTTAAAAATGTAAATGAAGTCCTCCAAACACTGGGTAGATCTTTTCCCTCAAAGGGATATTGAAGCTCATCTGGTTCAATTTTCTCATTTTAAAGATGAGAAAACTGAGGCACTGAAAGGTAAGATAACTTGTCCAAAGTCACATGGGCTTTTTCCACTCCCCACATCTATCAGTGCCTTTCTCTTAGATTATCTTCAATTTACCATATAGGTTTCTTGTGTGGAAATAGGAGGTAAATATACACACATTTATTATACATGCACACACATACATACACACAAAGTTTTCTTCCTCATTAGAAGATAAATTGCTTGAGAACAAGAACTATTTTGCTTTATATTCCCAGCAGTTTAACATAGTTTCTGTACAGTAAATGCTCCCTGATAGATGTTCTCTGTCTTCAAGTCACAGCTCTTTGAACCATACACCACCTCTGCCTCATTGAGGTCACATATCTATCAATATGAGTATATTTTATAACAAATTGTTGATTTATTGTGTCAGTCTTTATAAAGCTGACCTCAAGAGTGATAGAATATCCCTCTCACCCTAGCCAGCATTCTCCAAATCTCTGCTCTAAGTAAGAAAAGTGACAAGTGAGAGAGCATGGATGGAACTGCACAACCCATCCATGTTCACAACTAGAAAAAGGAGCCAGGATACAGAACCTACAAATAGCAAGTCAAAAGTCATACATTCCCATAATGAAGGGCAATGTATTGTATTCAAAATGCATGCCTTCTTTCTATAAACATTTGATGAGCAATTTTAAGAAGCTTCAAAATAAACCAACAATCTATTGTACAGTATGCATGCCTTAAAAATTACTCAGATTTCACAAGCTGTACCTAAAAGTCTCAAGAGAAACATTATAGTTTGTCAGCTAAGCATTTTTAAAATGAGCTAAATACATATTTACATAATAAACCATTATGATTTTGGCAGCTTTGCAGGCAAATAAGATTTCGAATAATTGATCAAATGCCTATTTACCAGAAAAGAAACTGTTGTCTGTTCACTGAACCATTGACTTGGAAAGAACCTTCCAAGGTTATTTAGTATATCTCTTCATCTCTAGGTAAGGCTTTTTAAAGTCTCTCATGGAAATTCTCTAACTTGGGCTCTCAAAGCATTCCACTAGGAAAAGCAGGAAAAACTCAGTGGCATATGAGCTAAGTCTTAAAGAAAACTAAGGATTCAGGGATGGTGGTGCAAAAGGAGGTAATTCCAAGTATAGGGGACAGCTAGCCTAAAAGCACAAAGGTGGTAGATGGAGTATCATTTGTAAAAAACAAGCAGGCTAATGGTAAGGAAATAGTAAAAGAAAAATGGAAAGACAGGATCCAGCTGTGACCCAAAATATCAAACAAAAAGGTTTATACTTGATGATAGGGAAATATTAGAGTGGGGAGGATGAAGGGATTGGAAGAGTGACACAGTCAGACTTATATCTTATAAATATCATTTGTGGACAGCTAGATGGTGCAGTGGATGGAGCAATGGCCCTGAATTCAAGAGAACTTGAATTCAAATCCATCCTCAGATACTTAACACACTAACTCTGTGACCTTCAACTGTGGGAAATAGAGAGAGGGGGAGAGATAGAAAGACAGAGAGAGAGAGAGAGAGAGAGAGAGAGAGAGAGAGAGAGAGAGAGAGAGAGAGAGAGAGAGAGAGAGAGAGAGAGAGAGAGAGAGAGAAAGAGAGAGACACAGAGAGAGAGAGAGTGAGAGAGAGAGAGAGAGAGAGAGAGAGAGAGAGAGAGAGAGAGAGAGAGAGAGAGAGAGATTGGGTACCTATATAGAATATATATTAAAGTAGGGAAAGATGAGGTAGGGAGTCTAATTAGAAAATTGCAATCCAGGTTTAAGATGATGAGGGACGAACTACAGTGATGGCTGTGTGAGTGAAAATAAAGGAACATATTATGGCAGTAGAAATGACAAGATCTGAATTTCTTTCTTTAGCTCATACACACACTTTATTCATTTCCCCCTAATTGCTAGTGCCCTTCTCTCTGGAAATGGCTTTGTACATATGTTGTATTTAGTTTGATGAGAATTTTTATCTAACAGAATGTAAGGATCTTGAGGTAAGGACATCTTTAATTTTTCTCTTTATATCATCAGCATCTGGCCCAATGCCTGACGCATAAGGACCACTTAATAAATGCTTGCAAAATTAATGAAAGAAGGGGTCCACACCTGTCCTACTCATGGCCAGCCTCTGTATTCTTGGCAACTCTTGGTCAGCAACTTCATGACAGAAGTTTTCTGTTTAAGACATCACTCAATAATCAAGGCCAATTTTTCCCTCTTCAGATTTAGATTGCTCTCAGGGAACTGAGAGAATAGTCTGTGAAGAGTTAGAAATACTCGACTACTTTTACTTATAGCTGTCATGGAGGAAAATTGTTACTGTAGGTTGATGTATTTTTCGAAAGGAATGAACTGTCTTGGGGAGAGAGGAAGAGGGCAAAAAAAGAGAACGGGGTGATTACCTGTGTGGCTCTAGTGCAGGCTTCATTAACTAACACTGTTCTCTCTTCTGCCAATTGTGAGTAAATCTCAGCTGGACATTGATTCATGTCTATCTGAAATGAATTCTAACTACAGCTTTGAAAAGTCACAAATATCTATATTTTCGGCAATTGTATTTCTGCAACAATATCCAACCATACTTACTCTCTGGTGGTTTGAAGTCAGAGGAAGTGGATTTGAAATCCAGCTACTTACTACCTGTGTAACATTGGGCAATTCTCATCATTTCTTCCAATCTCTGAATCAAACAATCATAATAGTGTGACCTCAGTAGAACTAGACCAAATTATATCTAGGAGGAATCAGTTTCCCATCTTTAAGATGAAAATACTGAACAAGATCAAAAGCATTTAATTTTTACTGGACCCTTGGGATGATCTGCTGAAGCCTATGAATCCTGCCTCAAGACAATGTTTTTAAATATAGAGAATAGAATAAAATATAGTTATCCATTTTTCTGGAGACAACCAGGATTAAGGATTTGTCCAGAGTCAAACAGCTTGGCCAAATCTGAACTCAGGTTCTCCAAGTAGTCAGTGGTCTGTCTGTCTACTGTACCACTAGCTACCCATATAAAATGTTTTACAGAATCCAAGCTACAAAACCTCTCAATCAGATAATCCATAAGTACCCTTCCAGATCTAAAATTATAAGTTTGCATTCTCTGGCCTTCCTTCATATATCTTGCTTCTCCCCCAAAAAATTCCAAGTTTCTAACTTGTGAACTTATGTAAATGAAAACCAAGTAATTTATCTCATAGGTAGAAATATGGAACGAAATAAAGTTACCAATATTTGGACACATTATTCTATAACCCTATTATATATCTGGTTTGATTCAGATGGAAGTTGTATTCATGAACTCAGTATTCTCCACAGGTTTGATAAATAAATTCTAGCAATGAGTCTAGTTCTTAGGATGAAATGACCCCAAAAGGCATCCTCATGTTTCCAATCTAACGGCTATTCTCTCCAACCAAGGCTCCCAAGCACTTCAAAATCTCACATTGACTAAATGATAAGGTTCCCTCAATAGAGAGTGGTTATGTATGAATGGAACAAATCTTCTGTGAATTTCAATTCAACAAATATTAAGTCCTAGTATTTTCAAGGCACTGTGGAAGGCTGCTTGGGAATCAAAGAAATAACCAATAAATCCCTGTCCTCAAGGAGCTTCACAGTATAGTAGGAAAGGATAAGACATATATCAGGAAAGATAATAGATTATAAAGAAAGAAAAGTCAAAATAAAGTACTGCAAATCAGTATGAGGAAGGAAGGATCATTTTCAAGTAAAGAATATCATCAGGTAATGCAGGAATAAAATGGCACCTGGGTTGGACCTTAAAAGAAAGTAAATATTTCAACAAGCAAATTGAAGAGAATACATTCTAAACATGGCAGAAAGAAAGAAAAAGGATGCTGATGTAAAAAAGGACAGCATGAAATTAGGAAATAATTTAACTTTACTTTGAGTATGTGAAGTGGAATAGAATGAAATAAGACTAGAATAACAGATTCTTATCCATTCAGAAGGCCTAAAACACAAGGCTAAGTTGATGACAATTTATCATTAATACTGGGGCATCACTAGTTTGGGGGCATAGGAGTGATATAGTGAGAACTATGTTTTAGGAAATTAATTTCTTAGCTATGTGAGGGCTAAATTAGAATGAGGCAATATCAAAGACAAAAATAAGGGCAGGGGTAGTTTTACAATAGTCTAATTGAAAGGTAATAATTATTTAAAGGGTGTTTTAGCAGATTTATTACAAAGGAAAGGATGGATCCAAGAAGGATTAGGAAGGTCAAATTAATGGAATCTGAAAATTGATTAATGAGGGTGAGGAGATAAAAGGAGCACCAGGCGGAAAAAAAAGCTTCATGAAAGTTTTTTAAAAGAAAATGTAATATCTAGGAATGGGCAGAAGGATTTTATCCCTGAATATACAAAATAAATCCTGAATAAACATTAAGGAGGATGAAGATTAAGAAGAGGCCATTGAAGATGATAATTAAGTAATTGCCTTGGATAAAGAAGCTTTGTAGGAATAGAACTAAATCCAAATGTAGCTATTATTATGACATTCTCCTCTCTGTCATCCATACACTGAGGAGACAGGATAGACAAGCTACATGTCCATGAATTGAATGTCTCTCCAAAGTGTAGGACTCTGCTTATTCCATCGTAAAGGGAATCTTCCAACAATTACTAATGTTTCTATTTTTCCCTCAAAAAGGAATAAGGAGACTCAGTTCTTCTTTATATAAGGAACCCAAAGAGGCCTTTTAAGGAGTTGATACCCATTAGGAAACTTCCACTTAGGCCAATAAGGAGGCTAACGGCATCCCCTGAATATCTGTAAGTTTCTTGCAGTTCTTACCCACAAAATAGATTTGAGACTCTGATTATAACTTTACCTCCTGTTGTGTTCAGAAATGAAGAGTGTTTTATTCTTATGGCTGATTTGTTTCTCTATCTCTAATTAGCTCCTTGCTCAACTATTCATGCATGTAGTGCTGGGTCCCTGATTACTAAGCAAAGGCAGCTGGCTCCCAGGAAAGTAAGAAGCAGGGATAGAGTAGAAAGCATCTGTGATTGAACTGGAAAAGCTCAGACTGACCAGTTCTATTCATATAAAGGAAATATACATTCAGCCTCCCTGATACACCACCTCCCTCTTATCCAAATTAGGAAATTGTGCTTCAGGCATTTTAGCTACTTAAGAACCTATACCAGAAGAGGGAAATAATATGTTGTGTAAAAATACTTTGTTCCAGAGAATCATAAGCTGAGAAAGAATATGCAGCCTCTCACAGGGCAAATAAATATAATGTATTTTAATAGTTGACTAAATAGTGAAAGGAAAGTGGTTGATTCTAACGCAGGAATCTTTCTGTTATAAAATACAAGCTTCTCAGTAAAGAATTATCATTCTCCTTTTTCCTCTATTTAACATATAATTTAATTCCTCTCTCAGAAAACATGGTCTAGTGCTAGGCTCTTTAGTCAAGAGTTCATAGCCACAGGCTAACTCCCATCATGCCCTTTCTCTCAATGTGCAAATAGCTACTAATTCCTCTGGCTTTCCATCAATAGTTGATAATATGTTAGCGCACACACACACACACACACACACACACACACACACACACACACGACTCCCTACCACTTCAAGACTTTGATGAAATTAAAAGTTTGTTCTTCTGGTGAAGGGGTCCTGATCTAGTGTAAATGGAAAAGTAATAAGTGAAAGTAAATGAAAGAAGAAAGAGACTAAAATTTAGTCTCAACACTACTACTAACAAGCTCTAAAACTTTTAATAAATCATATGATACACGTAGACCTCGATTTGTTCATCTTTAAAATAACATTAATAAAATCTACATTACCTACCTTGCAAGATTGTTGTGAAAATCAAGTAATTGATGAGAAAGCTCTTTTCTAAAAAGTTACTGACTTCTTTTGTCCCTATATTATTTTTATTTCTAAATATATCCATTTATCTTCCCATCACATCCCCTAACCAAAGAGCCATCCCTAGTAATACACACACACACACACACACACACACACACACAAATTCAGTTTAGAAAACCAACACATGAGCTAAATCTGAAAATACATACACCCATAAAGCCCTCTACCAAAAAATGGAGGGAAGTATATTATTTTATCTTGCCTCCTCGGCCAAACCAACCCATTAAAGTTAACTAGTTAACAGCCATTATAGTATTTGCTTTCATTATTTTTTAAAATAGGGAATGTACTTTTGAAGGTACAAAGAATTACTTAAATATAAAATAGTTTCCCCATTGTATTTTGTCTCTGTTGTACATAAAGGTAGCATGTCATAATGGAAATACCATAGGACTAGGAGTCAAAAGACTAGGCTTGGAACTATGATCCATCACTTACTACATACTTGAACAAAGTCAATTAATCACATCTCTGAGCCTCAGTTCCTCATCTACAAAACAGACCATGCTATTTGCTCTGGCTATCTCATGAAGCTGCTTATAGAATAAGCATATTCAAGCATTCTACAACTAAGTAATTTTTATAGAGAACAAAAGGTCACCAGCTTCTATAAAGTGATATACTGAGAACATATATATTTCTTTCCACAAAGTAGTGTACTCCCTATTCACTATAGAGTTTTTATAAGTACAAAGATATAAATGCACAAATTTACATCTATAAATAGTTTTATATCCTGCCCTTTCTCTAAATTTTGCTTAAACTAACACCTGAAAAGGAAATTAACTCCTTCTATTAATTCTGAAGCTATTGCTGAATAGAGATACCAAATTAGATGTTGATAATATAGAAAAACAAAAGAGGGAAAAGCTTTCATTCTTTCTAGGTAATATTTCTGGATCTATTCTCCTTAATATTTTTATAAAACCAGGTATCTTGGTTTTTGGAAAGTAAACTTACATCCATTGTTTAGTCACTACCAAAGGCCTTTTTTCCTTTGCTTATGCCAATCCCAGACAAAAGAAGAAGTAAGAAATGAAGAGCAAGAACTAGTGAAAAAGAAATAAAGACCTTATTTAATTAATAGTAAGATCTCTGTGATCGTTAAGACAGAAAAAGCAAAAAAAAAAAAAAAAGATAAAAGAGAGTAGAGACAAAAAAAAATTCATGTCAAAATAGAAAGGATGTTCAGGGACTTTCCAGGTGTTCAATAACTGAGAATACTGAATAACTCTACTTCCCCTTAACTTATGGAACTGCCTCATGAATAGGTCAGGCCCCCTCTTTCCTATTTTAGCAAGACACCCAGGTGACATGGTAGAGATGGCATTTAAAGGCAAAAAGGTCAGAAAGAAAAGCCTCATAAAAAGATTATAAAATATCATGAATCATGACCTTCTTTCCCAATTTGGTTAGGATTCATAATTTCCCATGGCTCCAAAGGATGTACTAAAGCCTGATTTGATTGTAAACTCTCTGAATACAGAGATTATGTTCTTTCATTAGTGAAAATTTAACTGTACTCCAAGAGAAAAAAACTAAGGTTCAAGTGGTGAATTTAAATCTTACTGGACATTAGGGATATCACTTCATTTCTCTGAGTCTTAATTTCCCCATCTGTGAAAAAAAGATCATTTTCTTTATTCAAACTGGTTCAGGAACTTGATGAGGAAAATATTTTAAGTCTTAAAGAACTATTAGTGTGAATTTATTTCTATTATTATTCTGAAGCTCATTCAATAAATTATTGTCTTCCATTCCCAACTGATCAGATCACCACCTTCAGGCTTATGCAGTTATTCTCTCCCATCAACCTTCACCATTAGTCGCTTGCTAATGATAATTTGCCCTGCTATCTATAATTATGGGATTATTTACTTTCTCAGGATCATCAATCCCCTAAAGTTTCAGACTTTTATCTGTTGTCAGCCTGCAAAGATTTTAATATTGACATCCAGAGAAGCCTGAATTTTTAGACAGAGAATGTTATTTTCCCATGAGAATATAAACTTATTGTTAGCAGGTATTACTTCATTATTTTGATTTGTATTCCTACTGTCTATCTAGTACACTGCCTCTTAGTGGTACTTACATAGAAGATAGTTAAATACTTAACAGTTTGATGCTATCCCTTCCAGTTGTGCTGGCAACTGGCAGTTTTCTGTTTGCCCTGTGTCTCTATCCAAGGTACTGGAATGCTAGAATGTTTTAATCACTTGAAATAAGGGGCATTTCTTTTTCTTCTCTTTAATCCTGTTTTAGTGTCTAACATGATGTTCTGAACATTAGTAGATACTTAAATATTTGCAAACTTGATTTCTGAATTATGACATATTTGCCTTTTGATTCTCTGTGTATAGTCAATTAATGGAGATGAGTAATAAGTGCCTACTATGTGTTTGGTATGGTGCTATATATAAAATTGTATTTCAGTGTTTCAATCTTACAGCACAAATATACTTATATATATTCAGTGAGAATATAAAACTACTTTCTCCTGAATTTGTTAATGATAGAAGAACAGACACCAGAATCTAACTTGTTTCAAAGGGCTTTTGCCTCAGGATGTGAATATCTAGATTAATTCTTACTGTGACTCTGGTATTGCAATATATTTTACTTCCCAACTGACTAATCTCAAAGCTATTTCAAAGTAGTTGAATTTTGTGTTTTCTCATGACACTGCAGGTAATGTTAAATGCTGTTAAAGTATAGGACTGTGTCTAATGTGTAACCTATAGTACTCTCTTTTCCACATCATGATTCAGGTTAGTGAACATCAGCAGCAATTTTCATCACCTCTTCCTGATTTTCTTGGTAAAGGCAAGCTATGCTATCTATGTCTCTCTGTCTCTGTGTGTCTCTCTGTCTCTCTCTATGTCTCTCTCTCCCCCTTTTTGACCTTCCCTCCATCTCTTTTTACATACAAACACACATAAACATATATATGTATGTGTATGTACACATAAATGGATATGTATATTTGCTAACTTTTATATATTGCTTTCTATGTGTCAAGCACTCTACTTAATGATTTAAAACTATCTCATTGGACCCTCACAACGACCCTGAAAGGTAGGAGTTATTATTATCCCCATTTTTATAGGAGAGGAAACTGAGGAAATAGAGATTAAGTGATTTTCCCAGGTAAGTATCAGAGGCTGAAATTGAATCTATGCTTTCTGACTCCAGGTCCAGCATCATTTCCCTTCCACCAGCTTGCTGCCCCTTTACATGTATGTATGCGTGTGTGTATATATATATATCTATATAAAGGTTAGATGAATTATGATATATATCATAAATATAAAGTTAATAGTCACTTAAGTACCTAAATGCAAGTTAGTGTGAGAGAAAGAATACTAGAAAATTGTGGAGGAGTTAGGAAAAGCTATTTGGAGTTTTATATAATGGAATTTATGTAAGAGAAAATGTGAACCTCAATATTACTACTTAAGTAGTAGTCAAAATAATAAATGTTTTATGTTAGTTTCAATTACCTTTGGAAGATAATTTCAGTCCAGGTAAACCTCCAAAGTACATGAACTATGAGGCTGCATTGTTGGTGTCCCCAAAATACTGCTCTCGGCCATTAACTTTCCAATTCCATATTAAAATTAGCTATATGAGTCAAATCATATATGAGAGCAGGCAGAAAAGCCCAAGTAAAATGTGGGAAAAGCTCATACAGGATCCTCCAGCTATGACTGTAATCCAAAAGATTTAAGAAACAATAAAGAACCTTAGTTCTTTAGCTGCCTTCAAGTAATTGTGGGGTGCAGTGTAGGGATCAGAAAAGATTGTACCATATTTACATTTCTTCAGTGTCCAGTTATAGCTGTTTGGGCCTAAAGTATAAGTTGATGTCATGACTTGAAAAGGTGAAAGTAATGTTGGATCTGAATTCAAAATATTGAATTTACTACAATGTACTTTTGTACATTCTCTTAACTCAACTATAAAAACGAGGTGGTGGGACCACATGATTTCTAATGTCCCTTCTAGTTCTAAATGCATTATTCTATGATTTTTATGAATGTCTCTATTCTCTAGAATATCAGGAAAAATGAAGAGTTCTTTGAAAGAATAGGAAAAATGTTTCTAAGGGAAAACTAATCTTGGGAATTCTAACCTTTGTCATAAAATTAGAGAGTAGAAAAATAAATCACACAAAAAAGAGAACTATTAAACATTTGATCATATATAACAGATATGACACTCTTCTTAGAGAGAGTAAATCCAGACTTTCTAAGTAGAATGAAGATTCCTATACATCAGGGAATATGAAGTGGGCCCATGGGTATCACTAGAAAAAAAAAACATTCTATGCTGTTCACAAGAAGAAACAAGCAGGGATAGTTGATGAGTTCCCACTAAAGAATGAAGCAATCATATGTTGACTCTACCTGAGCAATCTAAAGATTTTATATTTTCTTAGAGCATGATATATCATAAATATAATGAAGAGTCTTTTGAACTTTGCCAAATAAAACAACCAAAACCCACTTCTATTCGCTCACATGGAGAAAATCATGCTAGCAGAAAAATTCTGAATGACTTTGCTAGGGGTTATGAAATCCTTATAAAGAAACTGAAGATGTCAGGAAAACAATTGACCTTTTCATCATTACTACTAGTTAACAGTAAGGATTTTAGAAAAGAAAGAAAAAATTGGGAAGCGAACTTCAAATTAATGATAGTATCTGAAAGTGAGATTTGAATTTCTGGGCCATTAAGTAAAATACCTATATTTTAGGACTCATGCATCTTGACAAATCTTCTAGACATACATCAAGGAGATCAAAAGTAAGAAAGCCCCTATATTTAACAAAATATTTATAGTATCACTCCTTATAATGATAAAGAATCATGTTCAAATCTGATGCCTATTGATTGAGAAATGATTAAATCAGTTGAGGTAAATGAATATAACAGAATATTATAAGACATAAGAAAAAGATGAGTATCATACTTATGGAGAAGCAGAGTAAAAAATGGTATAAGACAAAGTAAAGAAGGAAAACAATAATATATTCATTAACTGCCAATTCTGATGGTCTTTTCTGCCTTTATCCTTCTCAACCTATCTACTGAACATAACACTACCGATAGCTTCTCCTCCTGGATACTTTCATGTCTCTAGGTTTTCATTACAGTAGCCTCTCTTCTTGTTCTGATCATAGCGGTCTAACCATTTATTCATCTCCTTAGCTGCCTCATCATACATATCATACCTGCTACCCATGGCTGTTCCCCAATGTTCTATTCTAGGCCCTTTTTTTCTCTCTCTATACTGTCTCTCTTAATATCCTAATTAGTCTCCATTGTTATAAAATATCACCTAAAAGTAGATGACTCATATTGATATTTTTAGTATCTAAACTGAGCTTCAGGACCATGTCACAAATTGACTGATGGACACTTCAAACTGGACCCCCCAAAGTTATCTCCCACAAAATCAAATCTCAATGCTTTACCTTATCTATAAGATATTTTCTCCTTTTCCAACTTTTACTATTTCATTTGAAGTCATCCTTTCAGTCTCCCAGATTCTTAACTTTAGAATTAACTTCAATTCCTCACATTATTGCCCTATCAATATAGTTTCCATTTCAACTCTGAGATATCATTACACACCTGTCAGATTGGCTAAGATGACAGGAACAAATAATGATGAATGTTGGAGGGGATGTGGGAAAACTGGGACACTGATGCATTGTTGGTGGAGTTGTGAAAGAATCCAGCCATTCTGGAGAGCAATCTGGAACTATGCCCAAAAAGTTATCAAACTCCATACCCTTTGACCCAGCTGTGCTACTACTGGACTTATATCCCAAGGAAATACTAAAGAAGGGAAAGGGACCTGTATGTGCCAAAATGTTTGCGGCAGCCCTTTTCATAGTGGCTAGAAACTGGAAACTGAGTGGATGTCCATCAATTGGAGAATGGTTGGGTAAATTATGGTATATGAATGTTATGGAATATTATTGCTCTGTAAGAAATGACCAACAGGAGGAATACAGAGAGGCTTGGAGAGACTTACATCGACTGATGCTGAGTGAAACGAGCAGAACTAAGGGATCATTATACACTTCAGCAATGATACTGTATGAGGATGTATTCTGATGGAAGTGGATATCTTCAACATAGAGAAGAGCTAATCCAATTCCAATTGATCAATGATGGACAGAATCAGCTACATCCAGAAAAGGAACACTGGGAAATGAATGTAAACTGTGAGCATTTTGTTTTGTTTTGTTTTGTTTTGTTTCTCTTCCCAGATTATTTTTACCTTGCGAATACAATCCTTTCTTTGCAACAACAACAACAACAAAATTCGGTTCTGCACATATATATTGTACCTAGGATATACTATAAGATATTTAATATGTATGGGAATGCCTGCCATCTAGGGGAGGGGGTGGAGGGAAGGAGGGGAAAATTTGGAACAGAAGGGAGTACAAGGGATAATGTTGTAAAAAAAAATTACCTATGCATGTGTACTGTCAAAGAAAATGTTATAATTATAAAAATTAATAAAAAACAAAATAAAACAAAAAAATTACTTAATTAAATATATATATATATAGTTTCCATTTCTACTGCCATACCTATCACATTTAACTACTTCCCTCTACCAAAAAATACCTTTTTTTTTTATTTAAATGTATTTATTCTCTTTATATGTATTCTGTGTATGCTTAAATGCATACTTATTGTCATCTCAATTAAAATAAAAGGGGCTTTTTGTATGTAGGATTATTTTGAGTCATTGTATTTGTAGCCTCAGTGCATTGTACAATGGCAGACATTTAATAAATTTTTTGTTGATTGATTGTCCACAGTAATAAAATGTAAAGAATCATTATTCAGAGAGCTTCAACAATCCCCTGCAACTCCAAAATTCTGTGAAATATGTTCTTTAAGTTTCTTCCACCCTGAGCTTCCAGCCCCTTAGCTCCACTCTATTATAAGCAAGAGCTGAACAAAGCAACTGCAGTTCACAGTTGATAAGATCAAGGTTAGAAGGGATACAGCTCAAGTCTATCACTGAGAAATCTTCACCAGCCTCCCTATATCTACACTGGATCGACACAGCAGGAGATGGTTAATGACCACTCTACACAGTACAACAGCTGTCATTATTCACTGACCATTAGACCTATTATAACTAGCAAGAAATATGAAGCATCCTGTCCTTCTTTCCCTCCCTCCCTTCTTCAAACGAAAGGCTAAGAGATGCATCAGATATACACAAAAGGCCAGGCTTCTGGCTGTCATATTCCTCTCTTGTGTAATAGAAAGGCCACCTTACTCCACTGGCCTAGTAATCAGCTCCAGGGCTGGAGGCTAGCAAATGGTCTTTTGTCTTTTTCTCTCTTGAATTATCTATCCACTGACAAGAGAAAGGCAAAAACTACTCTAAGCATTGCTGTAACTTGGAAAGCAGGGGGCAGAAATGAGTTTATTTTGGGTTTTTTGGTTGTTGGGTTTTTTGTGTGTTTTTTTCTATGACACTTAGATGTCATAGCAATTGAGTCCTCATTCAGAGATAGACAATGTGAGGAGGCAATCAGTAATATGATATAATCTATATAAATACAGATATTCTGAAATAGCAATCATACTGTTTTTATCAAGGTTGCTAAGGAGTAAAGCTAAAGAAAGTAATGGCTGTTTGCCAATAGCCAAGGTAAAAGATATTGAAGGGTTAGTGACCATTTATCTTTCTATTTCCCACCTAGCTGCTATCTGGCCCCTCTCTGCTAATCTGATTCTCTCCTCTCTTCCTCTGTCCTACTGCTTAGACTCACAGGGATCTCAATTTCCCAATGTTCTTCCAGCCCTATAGGGAGTTAACCAGCAATAAAATAAAGCTGCAAAATCTGTCTTTTTTCAACTTGATCAACAGTATCAAAAAATGAAACTTTACTTGATAAGGAAAGGAAATCCTAAATGTAAATACTACTGTTCACTAAATAATAATAAAAACTCATGGAGTCCATTTATATATATATATATATATATATATATATATATATATATATATATATATATATATATATATATATATATATATATATATATATATATATTTCATCATCAATAAAAATGCTCCCTTATATGCTTTCTCCTAACAAAATATTTCTCATGAATATGTTAAGGTTGTACAAGATTTCTTAATAAATAGAACCACGGGGATAGCTTTGTGCAGTGAGCCTCTATCAATATCAAGCAAAAGAAAATATAAGAAGACATATGCTTGACAAAGGTGTTCAACACTGTCATGAAAGATATCCCAGAATACAGGTAGAAAACATATTCTGTAAAGATGATAAGGTCTTCTAGACACTCTTGGTTTCAAAAGTAGTCAAATTGATTTTTAGCAAATCCTATAGGAATTTCAGAAGATTCATAACAGTCTAAAAATCTCCAGAGGTGTAAGCTCCCCCCAATCCTAAATACAGGCCCCTTGAAAGGCATCCCAGGTTCAAGGCATGCTTTTATTTAGTAACTATTCAAAACAACAATCCTCAAGTCCCTGACTAAAGTGTGTTTTTTGAATCATACTAGATAAGGAACACATTAATTCAAAGCAAAAGGCATTTAATTAAACAATATAAAAAACAATAATAAAGAGTATCCCACTGCTCTACATATATATGTATACACAAAATCTAATATTGCATGTGAAAGAAAGAAATTGCATAAGGGAATAGCACGTTACCAGGGAACATGAATGGAAGAGGGCACATATATATGGAGAAGTGCCAGAGCAACTGGAACTCTATCTTATAACAAATTCAAGAAGATTTGGAGAATATCACTAAGCTGTAAAGTAAGTCAGCTCTAATGGAAGGCAGTCACGGAGAATGATGGAAACAAGCTTACTAAACCCCCAGAGGAAATTGGGCACCCTACTGGAAGCCTAGTTAGGCATCCTACTTAGACTTTGGAGGAAATGGAATACTCTTTCTCCTCAGGCCAGTAATGTCTGGTGGGTTTATTGAGAATTCTTGTTTGCAGATAACTTGACAAGACAGGAAAATGGTGTTAATACTGGTGAATATAGGAAGAATACCCCAAGGGAACTGAAGGATAGTTAATATTCAGACGCTATTAATGAGAAGAAAAGCTTTGGGCCAATACTACTGGCCCAAAGTACTTATTCAGACTGATTCAGCTTCCTTGTCAGGGTTTTTGATCTTCCCAGAGTTTTTTCATCTTGTGGGTCAGGGAGGCTACTGTATTCTTTACATGCCCCAAGGATCATATCTGCTGGGAAACATTTCAGGTCTGTGTGCTTCTTATACATCTCTTTTCCATTTTGCTGCAAGCTTTTGGTGTCCTTTGTTGGGCTATGGGTCGTATATCACCTACTGCTGGTAACTGAGGGGCTGCCATATGTGATTTTCTAAAAAAAAATTGAACCTGGTATAAGTTCTCTGCAAAGAAAGGTCTTGGAGTTCTTTAAATGCATAATTGAAGGAGATATTTTAGATATTTTTAACAAAAGTATAGCTATGCCCATCCAGCCAGGAACACCCCAGGACTTAAGTTAAACCCTTTTAAACTTTGTGTCTACCTCAGTTATCATTCTTGGAATTCAGGTTCCTTTTCAATTTAAAGGAATGCATCCTTTCAACTTTCAGACAGCAATTATTCTGAAAATAATAGGAGGTCACTGGTGAACAGTAAACTCAATATGAGTCAGCAATATACCATGGCAGGCATTAGTCTACATTAAGAGAGACAGAGCTTCCAGGAATAAGGACAAACTACTTCTTCCCTGAATAGATCACATCTGGAATATTGTGTTTAGATTTGGGCACTACATTTAAAGAAAAGTATTCACAAACTGAAGCAAAAAGCTAGTCAATGATAATGATAGATGATAATGTGATTCAAATATTAATATAATCATCACAACTATACTATTCCCTTCTGCTTCTACCCTATTGTGTCACTCCAACTTTGTTTTTAACCTCTCTAGGGGTAGAAAAGAGTGGGATGACCTAACATCTCATATTTTAGTAACCAACTCACCTACAAGCCAACTTTTGCCCCAGACCACTTCTTAACAAATCCCAATTTCTTTTATTTCCCAAAAGAACATTCAGAATTCACACTGGGAACAAAGAACCAAATCATCAAGCACTGTGATGGGGTGAGTTTCTTGGAGAATCAAATCCTGTGATGACTTTTTCTCTTTCAACAAGTCCTGAGCTACAAGGTTCTGAAGAAACCATTGGCAAGCTGGGACTGAAGGTGCAAGTAGACTAGGAATCCAAACCTGTCTCCTTTACTTGGTGTCTATAATAACAGTTATGATGAGAAAAAAAAATATTGGCAAGAAGATAGAAAGATCTTGCATCTAGATTGTCTAATAGGACTTCCACCATGCCCAGTCTTCTGGAGTTCTATGCCCTGGCTACCAACAACCACTGTCAAAGTGTAGCATCTTAGAGTAAGGGAAAATAGGATTTTTTCCTCATTCTTTTTCTTTGAATTGCCTTCTTCCTCCATAAGTTTTCCTTCCTATTGGTCAACAGTGACACCCACTGGCTAAGAAGAGATCTAGTCTATTTGTTCCTCCAGTTAGCTGCATTAAACTGACTGAGAAAACAAATCTGAACAAAAACCCTTTCACACACACCCCCCGGGAAAATTAACTATAATAGAAACTGAATTTTTTTGTCTCTGGTGCCAAAAAATAGTCAGAAAAAAAAATGAGAGTAGACCTAAAAGAAAGCAGCTTAGAAATTAGGGACCTTTATGCAAAATGAGTTCAATCTCCAGCTCTTCTGACTATTCAAAATTGTGAAATATTAACCTCTTAATCTTAAAAAATCTTAAAAAAAAAAAAAGCTATCTTTCCCAAAAAGAAGACCAAAGGACTCCAGTCAAAGAGTTTAAACTCCACTATCCTAATCACGGTAAAACATGTGGTCTTCTTCTATGTAAATCAGGATTATCTGACATTTTATAACAAGTGGAACTTTTTCTAGTCTCCTTGTTAATGAGTGAAATATGGCAGGTTGTGTTGTTTCCATTTCTTTCTATCTTTCCCATCATAAGTCAAATAAAGACAAACATTAGAAAGCTAGCCACACACTAGTTAGTAAATTTTTCTGATGTTTTCACAACCTTGGGCGTCTGATTCATTTAGAAAGAGGGTAACAGCTCCAAGATACAAATTACCACCTTCTAGTACACAGCCCCAAAATGACTGCAGGCTCCTTCTAACGCATTGCTGATGTGCCACTGGTTCCTGGTTTGAGGGGGTAAAGCTCTCCAGTAAAAATAGGTTATTTTCCCATCAAAGCAAACCTATTTCCTCGCTTCCTTGTTCTGCAATAATCTGGTGTTACACTGCCTGCCATGCCAGGCTCATTTTCTCCAGCTGTTTAATAACTGTGCTTGGAGATGCAGCTGTAGAATATCTCATTATTCAGCTCTGGAGAGATGTAAGTGGAAGGAGAGGGAAGAGGGGGATGGAAGAAAGAACTGTGAGGTGGAAAGGAATTTCTAAATGCAAACTACCTTTCACTCACATGAAATCACCTTTTTCTAAAACCTATTGGCCTGTGAACCTGACTTTCTCATAAAATTCTAGAATATATTATTTAAATGGTGGTTCTCAAATGTTTATAAAGGAAAGAAATTATTATTCTGAGGGACATCTTTTAAATTAAAAACAAGTTAAAAACTTTAGCACTTTTAAGTTTAACACTTAAATTAAAAACAAGTAATTACTGGTAACACTATTTATTTTTATATTGTTGCTCTATTGTAGGATGGGAATTGCTGTAGACATAGTACAGCCAAATTTCAGCAAGACATTTAACAGTCTTTTAAGAAATCCCAGTATATGATGTAGAGAGTCTTGATCTTCCTCTGGACCATTTTATTCAAATTTTCATCAATAAGTTGGATCAAGTCCCTGCCTTGAATGTTTTAACATTTGATGAAATACCCTGACTTCTTAGATACTCCTTGTTTCATTTAAAAATTGTGACAAGTCTGTCCAGTGACACATGCTCATACCTAGCAGGTATATTTAAGGCACATGGCCTTATGGGTTCCAGGCAGCTAGAGGAGGAAGATGTGGAAAGTACTTTGAGAAGAGGCTAAGTGCTTCCTAACACAATCTGTCCCACATATCTACTTTTTAAATTATAATTTATATCATTGCTTTTATAACTATGTTCAGAATACTCTATACCTTTTATGAAGAAAAATATAATTTGAAACCTTCAGTGAGAATGTTTCTACCAGTTTTCCTTCCCAAAGTGTAAAATATTTGGGGGTTCTATAGGGTATTTTTTTCTATTTTAAAAAACTCATTTTTGACCTCGAGGATGTTTTTTTAATAGAGCAACAAAAATGTAACATTTTCATAAAATAAAAATATAAATGGACTAGATTTCTGGTATCTTGGTTTTGTCATTTGGCATTTGGTTCTATTTAATTACTTTGAAGTTCAATGATGATATGTTATGATGAAAGAAATAAAGTTAATTCAAATTTTATGTTAAAAAGATAACTTGGATAAAGGCAAAAGTGATATGCTTATCAAATTTACCAATGGCACAAAGTTGGAAGGGAGAGTTAACATACTGGATTAAAAGTTGGAAGAAGAGCTGAAACTAAAATATGAAATTTAATAAGGATAAATAGAAAGTATTACACAAGGTTCAAAAGTGAGTTTTAAAAAAGACACTTGGATTCAAGCATCAAATATACAGTTATATAGGTGACTATATATTTAGGTCTATTTAGGTGAAGTTAAATAAAAGTTTACATGAAAAACTGGGACTTTCATGGATTGAAAACTCAATATGTATCTGTGGTATAGTGAGGCAACCAAAATAGGTAATGTGATTCTATTTCCACAGAAAAACATATATATATATAAAATCCAGAAAAATAAATTTAAAAGTTCTACTATATCTGACAGACCACATCCAAAGTATTATTTTCAGCTCTAAGTGATGTTTCTTTTAGAAGAACATGTCAGAGAAGGATAGTAGCCAAGATGGTGAGAAATTGCAATCAAGGCAATGCCCTTTTTCTAAGTTCCTTATTTGAGTTGTTTTTCTCATTGGAATGTAAGATCCTTAATCCAATGATTAAATACTGAATAATATCTAGAGAGCTGCAAAAGAAATACAAGTGTGTTTAAATTGGAAAAGAAAAAACTTGGGGAAGACCAGATAGCTTCCTTGGCATATTTGAAGAGTTGTCACTTGGAGGAAGGATTAGCCCTAGAAAGCAGAACTGGAGTTACTTGATGGAAGCCACAGGGAGATAGATTTCCACTCAATATAAAGGGCAAATTCCTGCACAGGTATATGAAAATGAGATAAGCTCTTTCACAATCTAAGGCCTCCAAAGTGAAGCTAGTCAGGCTTCAAATATATTGCAGGTGGAACTAATTATTTGGATAAAGACTGTTTAAAATTACTTCTGAGGGACCTTCTAACTGAAATTTTATGATTCTGTAAAAAACATGAAGTTATCTCATTTTTTTCTTTTTTTTAAGCTTTTTGTCACTTTCCCTGTTTACAAACTGAAAATTTGTTTCGTTCATGACTAATCCATCCCTGAACTTACCCTCCCTCTTAAATTCCTCTTTTCCTTGCTTTCCCATTGAATCAACTGTATTTCTCTCAAACTCTTCATATGTGCTGATTTCAAGACATTTATGAATTGATGCAGAGTGAAATAAGCAGAATCAGAACAATTTATTCAATGGTGTAGACATTATAAAAACCAACCAACCTCAAAAAACTATAAGGATTATAATCAATACAATGTCATTCATGATTCTAGAGGACAAAGATGAAACATATTATCTATTGTAAAAAGGTGATGAATTTAGGATCCAGAATGAGATTTATTTTTTCATAAAGCCATTAGTGGAATTCATTTTGTTTAATTATGCCAATTTGTTACAATACATCAATTTTTTATTTTTAAAAGGAATAGATGTTAGAAATATGAAAATGAAATGGTTAATGACTTTATTAATCCCCTTGATTTGCTCAAGCTCCTTTACTCTCCACAAGAGGCTGGACTGATTTGGGAATCAGATAAAAGTAGACATTCCTTAAGCTGGGTATATCAGAAGTACTTTGTAGTATTGGTAGACTGAACCCAGAACTTCCCCTGCTATGCCAGATAAATCAGCTCAGACTGATTCTTATCAACTCACAGTTCTGAAAAATATGTCAGCACAGAGATGACCTGATAAGACCACTATTCAACTCCAACCCTCCTTCTCTGTGATTTTTATTTTTGTTTATGCCCATCTTGAGCTTAGTTCTAACTGTGCTCTCATATAACATATATATATCATATATATATATGTATATATATATATATACATATATATATATATATGCTTTCTTAGAAGGAATAAAGCCACAGATACAACAACTTTTTTGTCTTTCTTAGATTGAATTCCTGGGGGGAAAAGGTTGAAAGAAAAGAAAATACATTTCTGTTATTCTTTTTATTAGAGAGGTAATGATATGCTACTAGTGTGAAATAATGTATGCCCTTTAAGTGAGATCACTGTGCTATTATTTTTATTTAATTGCTTTATTCTACTACAAGGGACTCTTCCTGCAGTTGAAGTAATTTGTGAATGGAAGCAATTTAAAAATAAAACTGAAAGTAACCAAAAGAAAAAGTGTTGAAGCATATCAGGCAGTGTTATAGACTGTATGGGCTTTGGTCCCATATGTGTGACTTGAGGCAAGTCACAAGCTTTTAATATTCTAAGTCAGACATGGCAAACTCAAGGCCTATAGGTCATGTGTTTCCTGCAATACTCCTGACTAAAATATAATTGAACAATATTTAACAAAATAAATTTAAATGTAATAGAACCTATATAATGTTAATGTGAAGTTTTCTAAGTCAATATATAATGATTAGAGAGAAAATTCTGGGAAGATGATAGAGAAGGACAGAAAACTCCAAGGTCTCCAGATCTTCCCCACAAAAAAAAGACAAAATAGTACTTCAGGACAAATATTGAGTGGTAAAATAAAAAAATAGATGGAGCAGAGCTGTGGATCTCCAGGGACAGAAAAGGTCTGAAGAAAAATCCCATGATGGAGGTTTGCTTTGAGTGAAATGTAAACACCCCCAGGCTAGTTCTCCTGAAACAGCAAGAGGTAAATTCTGGGATTAGCTAGGTTGGGGTAGCCTTGGCCCCAACTACAGGAACTTTCACCTACCAGACAGTGTGTTCAGTCAGAGGTCGGAGCCAGTGAAGACTGATACCTACTGATAAGGAATGCCAAGGCCAGTACTGTGGAGATGTGCCCCTGAGTGAGAAGGAACCAGTGCAGTGAGTGCAGAAGCAGGGGGCAAGGATGCTGCTGCCGGTGGGTACTTATGGAAGACTGGAGTTCTTGATTTTGAGTTCCAGGATAAAGTGGGAGAATTGAATAAGGACCTAAGGCCAGAAACACCATTTCCCCATACTCTAGGAATAGAGATGGCAAAGCTAACAAACTGCTATACGTTTTTAACAACAACAACAAAAAAAAAGTCAAAGTTGAATAGGGAGGACCAAAGCTCATCTTCAGAGTTTTTTAAAAGCATCTCCAATCTCAAAGAGTAACATTCCTTCTATTAGGCAAGAAGCCAAAAAAATCCATTCATTTTCATAAGGCAAGAGGGGAACAAATTGTCTTTCTTAATCAATTCCACACTTATATAATTTTCTGCTGACTTTTCTCCAACACTTATTATTGCTTATTAACTCTCTCCTCAAGATTAAAGCCATAGGGGAAATTATCCCAAGAAATATTTCTTCATACGCCAATCTAGATAGGCCAGTTCATCCCCACTCAGTCGTAAGGATATTTAGATTGCAGCAAGTTCCAGAGTTTTAGGATAGCCAGCACTAAATTTCCCCCATTACAAGAAATTCACCATTACCTTTTGTCAAATTCTTCTCTAAGAGTAAAAATAATTTTTGAAGTGAGGTCTATGGTCTAATTCAAATGGATACATCAGAGTATTTGTGATCCACAGGTTTCAGACAGCATTGGCCACAGAAATCTAAGAAACTTGTAACATCTAAAAAATTTTAATTACTCATGCATCTTCCCATACTTCTTGCATTATGTCCCTGGAACTGCTTCTTCCTGTATTTGTATATCTCAGATGTGATCCCCCAATATACAAACACATTGAGTTCTAATTTATGTGATGCTCAATTTCTCTTAGTTGAACAAGCTTTAATGTTTTCCCATGATTAGCCATACCTCAGAGTTTTAACTTCATCGGACCTTTCTTAGTGTTGTAACTCGTGTATAACTTGCACCAACTCAAATTGCCCATTTCTGCATTTAAGAAGCCCACATATATACTAATTCTTTATTTCCTTGGCCAAGATAGTTGATAGTAAATTGTGTTTTCTTGCTTCCTATTAATATTAACATGACATCCCATGTTAATATTATATATAAACATCCCCAAATATAAAAGTCCTAAAACCTAGAAAAATAAGTTATGTGACTGATATAGCTTATTACCAACTTTGTTTCCTTTATCTAATAAATAGCTGATTTGAAATGTTAAGGGAAAGTAATACAATCTTCCTTCTTTGATTCAACTCTGACATCTGAAGGCTATCTATCATACTTGATTTACAAGGCTCATGCTATATCCATATCTGAACTGGCAGGAAGAACCTTCATAGTCTTTCAGTAGCAAGTCCTAAGCAAAAAACTTCTTTGTGAATTATATATCCCTCTCAAGAAGCTGAACTTTGGACCTGGGGAATAATCCCTCAGATCTAACATGTCCCTTAGTCAGAAGAAAGTCTAGTTCAACTCCATTTATATCTTTATACATTGAAGCACTTCCCTGTATCTTTCCTGATATCCTAATATTAAATCCAGGACAACTACCGTAGGCCAGAACAACAAGACCTAGATCATCTTTAAGGGATGCTGAGTCTGTGTGGCAAGTCACCTGTGTGTTCATCTCTATTCCCTAATATATTTATAGAGATGAATTCAGCTTAAAATGAATATAATCCATAACTTTGGAGATGAAAAGAAAGAAAAAATATCAACTATGGGAACTATGTATAAGGAGAGATAGAAAAATAGCCCCACTCTTTGGCATGGCAATAACTGAACAATAATAGTAAAAAAAAAATTAATATACGAGAAAATTATTTACACATAAATCTCAGATCAGCTACTAGTTCTTTTTTTTCTGGATAATTCCCTAAACCATTTCAGCACAAAGTCAAGAGTCAAAACAATCATCTTGATATGGCATTGCATTTGTATCATTGAGTCAATACAATTCATTAGTGGTGCTGATGGACAGATCCCTTCCTTTAAAAAAAAAATCAAGTCCCCAACAAAAAGTAACTGCTTCTTATTTGAAGGTCCCGTTTCTTATTTGAAAGTCCCTTCCTTAGATTCATATCTCCCAATTCTCTGTTCTTTCCAAAAACTAAATCATCCTCAAGACATCCAAATATAAAATGCATTAATTCCACCTAGGAAGCAAATAAACCACCTTCTTGTAGCAAGTTCTGAAGGAAAAAAATGATGGGGTGGGGTTGAAGTAATCACATCAGCTGCACTACTATGGTTTGCTCATTGGTATAAGTGATATAGGTTAAGGGATGAGGGATATTTGCTGGAGCCCTCCATGACAGAAGCCCAGTGAGTGATTGTGGGAGTTCTGGGACAGATCTCACTCCATTATACCTATTTGATGCAGTAACTGAGAGATGTAAAGGATAGGATCACCTAGAACTGTTCTGACTTGTACAATTGATGAACATTAAGTTTAAGTGATTTGCTGCACTTTTACTACCTCAGTTTCCTGTTTGGAAGGGGGATAGTACCATATTTCCCTGATTAGTATCTGCAAATAGAATGTGAGGGATGTGTAGAAAGAAATAAAAGATGTTTTAAGCCCAGTGAAGCACTAAAGTGCTCTCTTGCTCTTGCTTTTGCTCTCACTTTCTCACTCTTTCATTTCTTCCCAACCCTAGCATTATGTTCATGTGTACATAGTCAAAGAGACAGAGAATAATTCTAGTATTATCTATGAAATTATATTTTCACATGCCTTTCCAAAGCCATTTTTATAGATATCTGGCCTTTTTGGAAAACTCAACAAGTAAAGACACTTCTTTCCCAATAGGGATCAGAGTCTATGTAATTCCCAAATTTTACTATCATGTTTCCATGGGATATGGACTACACCTATAATTTCATTGGTCTAGGAAATTTCCACATGATAAAATTTTCTACTCATCTAACAGTACCTTCTCTGTAACTTATAGTCTTGGATTTGTCTAGAGCAGTGAGAATAAATAATTTATCCAGGATCAAAAAGCAAGCATGTCCTAGAGGCAAAACTTGAACTCAGGTCTTCCTGGCTTCAAAAATGGCTCTCCATTCTTTACATCACTGTTATCTAGACTTCACACTGGATTACAGAGCTTCAACAACTTGTTCAGCATGACCAAAAAGTCCAAAAATGACCTCTTCCTAATGGGATGAATTTGTCCCACCAAATGAACATTGATTTTTTTTATCATTTTCTGGGTGAATAATGGATTTGACTTCTGCCATCCTGGAAGTCAGTAATGTAAAGCATTATATCTGCAACAGTGAAGAACCTATCTCAAAGCTGATTATTGCTGGCCAGATACACAAGAGCAAGATACACTTCTTGAGTAAGTACAAGCCCTTTACAGGTCCACATTTAAATTAGACTGCCACCAGTGCCTACTTTCCTTCAGCCAAACTCTTCTTGCCTGAACAAATGTGGTCCATGTGGACTTTAGATTGACAGAATTTGTTTTAATATGATAGGCTAACAATGTTCATTTACTCTCTATCATCCAAAATAACTCTTCATTATATACCATCTTGTCTCACTATGAAGAGTATAATAAAGATGCCTGAATATAGAATCTATGTCTTAATTCTGCCATTTCCCATTTCTAGCAAAGTACTAGGCATATGGGCTCTCAGCTGGTTCTGGTCTCAGTCATGTAGAAGACTGGAGGTTACTCCAAAGACACTAGCTTGAAAAAGCATATTTAGCAGATGGAGTCTGCAAGTCTCCCAGAGGATATACTGCCCTTAATTATGTTACCCAATATCATTCACTGGGCATCACATTGCTTAGAAAGGAAAATTTCATGATGATTTTAAATTTTGTATCACATTGGACATAAACTAGTCATGAAAAAGTCACAGGAGCACACACTAGAAAGCCGTTGACTAGGGAAATGGGAGTTACCAAGAGGCAAGTTTAGATTGAATTTAAGGAAAATCTTTTTCAAAGAATGAACTAACTCAGGATGTAGTGGTTTACCAATCTTTGGAGGTCTTCAAGCTAAGTAAGGATGTGGAACTATTTGTCATATATATCATAGATTAGAGATTTTGAAGGTTTTGTGTCATAAACTAGCTCCTTTGGCAGTCTGCTAAAATGTATGTAATCCTCAGAATATTTTTAAATTCTTATAATTAGATACATAGAATTACAAAGGTAACCAATAATACTGATAAAGTTTAAAAAACTTAAGTTTACAAACCCTACATTTCTAATCCCTGTGTGATATAACACAGGACTAGATGAACACTGAAGTCCCTTACAATTTATAAATTAATGGACCTCAATTTCTTCTTGACAAAAATTGGGGAACTAGGCTAAGTAATCTCTGATATTCCTTCCAGCTTCAAAATACTATGAAATACTCAATGTTATTTATTTTCTCCTTTATTCTACAACTATTAGTCCCACCCATTCTCTTCCTAACCACTTGTCTTAAACTTCTTAAGAGAATTGAGAATCCAAACCTTCAATCACTCTCTTAAAACCCTTAAGTCCGAAAGTGTCAGTCTCTCTTTCTAATAAACGCCAGGTATTACTTCCTCTAATGGTATTTCAATGAATAGCTAAGAAATAGAGCTATACTATTAAGTGAAGCAAATGCTTGACCATCTCTTCTAATGATGGTTCTGTACAGGAAATATTTATGTTCTGGGAATATTCAGAGTCTGTGATCTTTTAGTTTGGGTTTTATTGATGTGCTATAGTGTACCATTGTGGCAAATTTACTCCTTCTTTTGAGTTATGTATATTAGACTTTTTCTCTGCCATTAGTATTCATGTCTCAAAATG
Organism: Sminthopsis crassicaudata; assembly: GCF_048593235.1. Taxonomy (NCBI): domain Eukaryota; kingdom Metazoa; phylum Chordata; class Mammalia; order Dasyuromorphia; family Dasyuridae; genus Sminthopsis; species Sminthopsis crassicaudata. Next base: position 618,332,282 of record NC_133618.1, on the reverse strand, counting down.
AAAATTAGCATTGTGGGGTATTATGGCAGGGTAGGGAAAGAAAAGATGAATAGTTACTCTTTGGGAAGATAATTAACCTCCAAACATTTGCTGCCAGAGTCATTAGAACTTATGAGTTTTACCTTATCTCAACTTTACTCTCACCCTTTCCACCCACAGCTGTCCAAATGGTAGATAGATTAGAAGCCTCTTGCCACTTTAGGAAGAACACATTCTCATTTATTGTATTCTTTTTTGTAAACAAAATTATACTTGAATGTGTTGGACAGAAATGATTACTAGTAGTGGCAGATGCCGAAGAGGCATGTTTTCCTTATCGTTTTTCTCTTGTACAAAACCCACCATACTTAGAGATTGTATTTTCAAGCCCAGATCTACTTAATTCACTACCATGGATTAACAAAACTAGTTTAGGGAGAAAAACAAATTTAGATAAATAAGAATAAAAGAAACACAAATTTAGAGCTGGAGATCTTAAAAATCAAATAGGTCAATTCCCTCATTTTACAGATGAGAAATCTGTGGCCCAAAAATAGTAAGTATTCAAGATCATAAAGATTACAAATAGCAGGGGTGATATATGGACACACGTTTATCTTATTCTAAATCCAGATCTCTGGTGCTAGATTACCTACATTCTAATCCCTCCTCTGTCACTTGCTACCTATACAAAACTTGGGCAATTCTTTTCATCTCTCTGGTCTGCTTCCTCATCCATAGGACTAGATCACTTGTGAGGTTATATATGCATGTAGATACATATAACATATTTGTGTATTTATATATGTAAGTATCCCTCATTAAAAGATTCCCAGAAAAACCCCTCAAAAGTGCACAAATCCCTTATAGAGGAATGATGGAAGGTCATGTATAAGAATTATACAGGATGAAAATGTGTGGATGAATTACAATCTGTACCACTGGAGATATCATCCATATAAATGAGATCATAGATCCATTTAAGTGCCCCTTTTGATGTTTTTCCTATATGAATTTTCTAGAATACTACAGGTAGCAGGAAAAAAAATTTTATGATTCCAGCAGACCCATTAACTCCCCTGGCAAGACATAATAACTTGCTAAAAGTACAGCAGCTGGATTTTCATTGGCATGTCGGGTTTCAATAAATGCAAAATATTTACAGATCAGAACTTGTTTAGATGAGCTGAAAGAAAAGTCAGACAAATCCAAGAATATTTTTCCATCACTGGGCATTATTACATATGATACAGTCTTATTCTCTAAACACTGATGAAACCATGAAAAAAAAATTATCACTGAGACAATAGGATAACCTGACACATTTTTGATATGGAGAAAATCTAAATATTTAAAATAGAACCTACTGAGACATTTTAGAATATTCTGAAATACATTTTAAATGCAGTCCCTGATACCTGGGGGAAGTAGAAAGAGTCAAACATCACACTATAGTCAACATTCTATTATCCAGAGACTAATTCCCCTTTGTGGACTATTCCTATCCCTCAATTTTCTTCTGTCTTCTCCCATTTAATAGCTGCTTTTAGGCCATTTTGTTGTTCACTGACATATCCATTAGAGGAAAAATAAAACTTAAATCAGATTTTGTTTAGAGCTATTGTTAAAAGAGAGAATGATAAATGATCAAGGGATCTGAAAAAAGGCAATTTTCAAAGAAAGAAATTTAAATTAAATTATTAATGGCCATATGAAAAATTTTTTTCTAAATCTCTAATAATTAGAGAAATTAACATTAAAGCAACCCAAGTTTCTCATGCTCAACAAATTAGCAAAGTTTATTTAAAAGAAAAAAAAGATGATAAAAGAAAAGTTAGAGGGTCTTCAAAAACACAGGTACACTGATACATATTGAGAGAGCTATGAAGGTCTAACCATTCTGAAAAGCAACTTGGATTAATACTCATAAAGTCACTAAATTGTGCATGTACTAGCAATAACAAAACTGGGCAAAACCCTAATTATCAAAGGACAAATAAAAGGACTTCTAAGTACAAAAACATTTAGAGAAGGTTTTTTGTGGTGGCAAAGAAGTAGAAAGTAAAGGGGACTCACACTGGAGGAAGGCTAAAGAAAATTATGCTATATACGTGTAATGAGACATTATTATGTTACAAAAGATGGTAAAAAAAAGAAAAGTGCAGTTATACATGGGAAGACTTGCATGAATTGTTTCAGAGTGAAGTAAGCAAACCCAGGAAAACAATTTATATAATAACATAAAAAAATGAACAACTTTGAAAACCCTAATTAAGACATCTGATCAATGCAATGAATAGACATGAGTCCAGAGGACCAGTGATGAAGCAGGAGATCCACCTTCTAACAGAAGACGATGGATTTGGTATTCAGAATGAGACATATTTAGAGACGATCATGTAGGAATTTGTTTGCTTGACTATGCATATTTGTCATGAGGGCTTAGTTTTTCTTTTTTTCCAGTGCACGTGCATAAAAAAGGGAAATATGTTTTGGTCTTAAAAAGTAAAATTTAATTTTTAAAAATAACAAAAAAGAAAAAATTATATTGAAGAAGGTTGGGAAAATTTTGTGAGAAGGCAATTGAAACTATTAGGTTTGGTGATATCTATTCATTTAAATTCTCTGGGGCCAGAAGCAAAGTATAATCTTATTTCTTTGCATTGGCGCAATTAAAAATTTCATATTGGAATCAATTATAGGAACACAGTATTAGAATCATGGATTAGAAGCTTGATTTGAACTTGAGTCTTCCTGACTCCAGGCCCAGCACTCTATCATTACATCACTTGATTTCTGAACAGATTACAAATAGAAAAGTTATTTTTATTGATATTGGGAGCACAGTGCTACAGCAGATAGAGCACAGTTCAAATCAAGCCTCAAATACTTAATAGCTGTGTGATCTTGAGCAAGTCACTTAATCCCTTTTCTTCAATTTCATCTGCAGAACAATAAAAGGATCAAATGAGATTATATTTGTAAATCACTTAGCACAGTGTCTGGCACATAATGGGTACTACAAATACTATCATCATCATTATCATTGATTCACACACACATACATATAGATATTCAAACACACATACATAAACATGTGTCTGTTTGAATGGTTCACCTGCTGTTGATATTATGTAGTTCAGCTGCATCTATCACAGAATCATCTATAATTTTAATATATGTTCAGAAGAAACCTTGTTTTAGGATGTGAGTCAAATGAAGATGTAGCAAAAAAAAATTCAATTTTATATGAGAAATTAGAGATGATTTCATGATCATTTTCACACAAATATTCCACTGAAGTTCCACTCTGCTGGGATTCAGCATAGCATAGCATAGCATAACATCAGAGCATCAAAAGCTCTCCAGGGCCATATAGTATGACATAATGCAGAGAGCTCTATACTTAGGAATCAGCAGACACTTGAATTGTATCCAGAGTTTCACACCTGCTAATGGCTATAAGGAATCTGCTTAGCCTCTTAGGGCTTTGGATCTTCCATTTTTAAAGTAGTTCTGTTGCATTCTCTGCAAAAATGTCTTTGAAACTCTGATAAATTCCTATATAAATGTCAGTGATCATTATTATGATCAATCAATAGCATTTGCTAAGTAAGCACTAGTATGCATGTGAATGGCACTACACTAAATGCTAGGGATAATGAAGGGTAGAAAAAGGAAATGCCTACCTTTGTGGAGCTTATGTTCTAGTAGGAACATTAGATAAATAGGATGGCTATAATATAGAGATAAAGTTAAAATCCTGCTTCTTCTTACTCTTTGTATGCAAATTCACAATCTAAGTATTATTTTCTTCATCTATAAATGGGACCAATAATAGCACCTACCTCTTGAAGTTGTTGTGAGAATACAATATTATTTGTAAAGCATTTTGCAAATCTTAAAGCACTATATTAATGTTAACTATCAATAATGGAGATGATAAGATTTAGATCTATGCAGTGTATAAGCATATGCAAAATAATTGCAAAACAAATATAAGATTATTTAGAGAAGTAATGTACTATAACTCATGGAACAAAAAAGACTTTATGCAGAAGGCAGGATTTGAACTGAGGCTTGAAAGAAAACACAATTTCAAAGAGATGGAAATGAAAAAGAAAAGTATCCCAGGCATAGAATTAGTCATTTTGAAGACATGGAGATAGGATGCAAGAAAATGCAAGTAAACCAGCATGGATAGGCTACAGAACATGTGGGGCCAAGTAGTTTGTTAGATAAGTAAAAACATGGAAAAGGGCCAAAATGTGAAGAGTAAAACTTTAGTAGAGTTTATTTCATTCTAAGTATATATAGAGAGTCAATAGAGTTTCATGAGTAATAGAATGACATGGTTTAGAAAGTCACTTTGCCAACTGTTATGAAGGAAGGATTGGAATAGAGAAAGGATTGAAACCTAAAGACCAATTAGGAACCCCCTAATAGGTCAAGTAAGAGGTGATGAATTCTTCTAACTAAAGTATGGCTATGCAAAGAGAAGAAAGGAGTTATGTGAAAGGGATGTTGAGGAAATAGAACAAATAAATCTGACAACTTGTTGGATATGTGGATTAAATAAATATGAGAAGCAAAGGATAACACCAAGGTAGTAAACATCAAAAACTAGAAGGAGGGTGATATCTTAAGAATGGGGAAATTCAAAGAAGAATAACTTTGGGAGAAAGAGGAAAAGATCATGAATTCTGTTTTGGATACAATGAATTTGAGTTGCCTACAAGACATCTAGTTCCAAATGTCCAATGGGAAGTTGGTGAGACAAACTGGAGATCAAGTGAGGAAGTACAACTAGATTTATTGACTATTGATCTAGAACTAGAAGGAAGTTCAGAGGCCATGTCAATCCAATCAGCTCAAATTTCAGATGAGAAAATGGATAATCACAGAGCTTATGTAACTTGCATGAGATCACACAACTGGGATGTACCTAAATAGGGTATGATCCCACATCCAGAGCATAAACATTAGTGAATCATTAGGAGCTAATGAAGTTACCAAATGAGAAAGTATATAAAGAGAAAAGAAAATGATCCAAGAAAAGTCCTTGGGATAAACCCAGTTTATGATAGTTACATCAATAATGATCTAACAAAAAAAAGACAAAAAAGATTAGTCAGACAAGTAGCAGAAAACTCAGAAAAGAGCTCATAGAGGAAATTCACAAAGGAGAAAGTATAAAGAATGATAGAGTGGACAATACTATCAAATGCTGCAGAGATCAAGAAGGATAGGATCAAAGAGGCCATTGGGTTTGGCAATTAAAGAACTCCCTGGTAACTTTAGAAAAAGCAATTTTTAATTGAGTAATGATTGTGGAAGCGAGATTTCTGAGGATTTAGAGAAGAGTGAATGAGGGGGAATGGAAGCAACTAACACAGAGAGCTTTTTCAAGGAATTTGCCTGAGAAAAAAAAAGGCAAATAGAAGTCTATAACTTGTGGGGATGAGAGATCTAATGAGGATTTTTTTGAATGGTAGAAACATGGGACTCTTTGCTGATGCTTACATCTGCTGCAGTAGATTCTTTAAAGGCCAAAATACTTCAAGTAAAGACCTAGCAATGAAGCATATATATCTGTCACCCAAGGCAAGTCTAACTAAATTTTGAGACATTCACCCCCAGGGGGACTGCCACTGGGCATTAAACTTTTGGGGCCCATAGTATCTCATAAAGCTGAGTGGAGGCAGCAACCTGTAGCAGGCTTTCATCATCTTCCCTGATGAGACAATAAGGTCCAATGTATTTAAGCAGCAATCTGGGAAATTTAAATCAGATTTAAAATAATAAAAAAATTCTAACATAAATGGATGGATGTCAAATACTAAAATTAGTGAATTACTAAAAATTACTAAATTACTAAAATTAGGTAATCTTTGCATATCCATGTAGAATGATAGGTTCAAATGTACTTTTACTTATCATTGTGTCATATTCTGTTCAGTCATTTTTCAATTGTGTACAATTATTTATGTACGACTTTTGGGGGGTTTTCTTGATAAGGTTACAAACCACTGAAATGGTTTGTCATTTTCTTCTTCAATCATTTTACAGAACAGGAAACTGAAGTAAATAGTAAAGCGACTTTTCTAAGGTCACAGAGTTAATAAATATCTAACACCGCATTTCAACTCAGGTCTTCCTAATCTTAGGCCTGGTGCTCTGTCTACTGTGCTACCTAGCTGCCTGACATTGTGTTAGATTGTTTCATAAGAAGTAACAAAATGGACAGTTTCAGAAAAAAACTGGGAAGACCTTTATGAACTTAACACAGAGTAAAGTCAGCAGGAGAACAATTTATACTGTGATGACAATATTTTAAAGAAATAACACTTTGAAAATATTTAAAATTCTGATCAATGATATCAATGATAAACTTCATCCTTTATCATTTTTAGTCCAAAAGAATAAAGATAAAATATTCCATCTATTTCTTGCCAAAAAGCTGATGGGCTTTAAATTCCGAAAGGCACACATATTTTTGGATATAGCCAACAAATAACCAATTTGTTTTTCTGGACTACGTATATTTTATAAGGATTCTCCCCTTTTTTAATAGTTCTGTGGGCAAAGTGAGAAAAAAATAAATGTAAAAAATTAATTATAAATAAGTTTTTTAATCTTGCATACTAGAATATCAATATTCTGCAAATTAGGACATATCTTATGTTTTTTTAAATTCCCCCATAACTTTTAGCAGAGTTCCTTGCACATAATAAGTGTTTGATAAACATTTGTTACTTTATTAACTAATAATTTTTGTGTTCCTTTGGTCCTAATATCTTCTATGTATTAATGATTAATTGGTTAAAATAGACCTGAAACTGTGCACATCAGATAAAAGGAGTTGGGAATCTAAAGCTAGAAAGGCCTCTGAGGGACCTGAACATACTTCCAGGTTGATTTCTTCCAACCAATGGAGGATACAGATCTGTGACATTTTTTCTAAATGTCAGAACTCCTTGTTTCCAATCCATTCTGTCCAAGGCTACTGGCATAAATCAGAAGGAAGCTGGAGAAAATCAGACTAAAAATCAAAATACCCTATGCTGAGTCAATCTGGCTTCTTAGCATATCCCTAGATATCAAAGTAATCCTATCTCAAACCATTATGGGCCAAGAATCTCCCCATTTCTTCAAAAATATCTCTGAGGATAACAGAAACTGTGGTCACTAGAAAAATCTCCCCATGAATAAAAAAGGAGAATCCAGCAAATCTGAACCTGAGGAGACCAACACTAAACTATGGATTTATCACTAAAATAAAATTCTCTTTATCTGAATTTTTTAAGATTTAGACATCCTGTGCCCAGGCTCTTTTTCCAGCCTCATTGGCCATTACCTCCCTCCAGCATGTTGAAATCCAGCTAAATGGACTTCTCTATTCTTCACAACCAGTACTTTACCTCCTTACACAATGCCTTTGATCTGGAAGTCCCCTGGTGCCAGAGTGCACTCCTTCCTTAGAATCTCTACCTCAGAATCCCTTTCTTCCTTTAATACACAGCTCACACACCATCTTTTATAGTAAGATTTTCCCTAAGTCTCCCAAATGCTAGAGCTCTCTCTTCCAAATTGCCTTTTATTTATCTGTTTTATATGTACAGACATATATGTGTGTGTTTATTTACTTTATATGTATACTGTATATATTTTCTAGGTACTTCTTGTCTCCCTCGTTCAAATGTAAGTTCTTTCCAAGCATGAATGATTTCATTCTTTACATTTACATCCATAGCACACATAGTAGGTACTTGTTGAATTTTGTTCAATTGTTACCCAAGGCACTGATACAATCTGCCCTGCCACTTTCCAAATCTATTCAATCCTTTTTTCCCTTCCAACATGCGGCCTAGGGGAACTACCTCCTGCTTCCTGTGCACATCCTATATGCCTTTGTTCAGGTGTCTCCCCCATCTTCTTTACTCTCCTTCAAAATCTAGTTCATCTTCTTTCCTCCAGGAAGCCTTTCTAATCTAAGAAGTATTTCTAGTTGTCGCTACAGTGTAACATTTGATGTGTAATGTCTTGTCTTTGTCTCCCAAACAAATTTAAATGTTCCCTCAGGATGGAGACAGGATCTTTGCTTTTTTGTTGCCTTTAAAGCATCAGCATTACTTTTCACATGGAAGATGTTTTTTAAATTTTCATGTTGAATTTAATTCAAGGATTTGAAGAGGAAAGAAAGCATTTCCAAAAAAATAAAATACATATTAGCTACAAACGTCAATAAATACAACAATGTGAAATGGCAACAAATTTCTCAGAGTCAAATACAACAGATGGGCAAGAAGAGTATACCTCCTTTCAGTTCTTTTAACAGTTAATTATTAATGTTTATAGTTGCATGTATTCAGGCTTCTTAAGTCTTTTTGTTTGATGGTTTAGAGAACATATATTTGGCAATGTTTATTTGTTGAGAATTTGTTCAGTCAATTCAGTTTGCAACCTGGGATTCTTAACTCCTTACACTCCAAATATCCATTCACTTGCTAAATCTTGTCAGTTCTCACATCTCTTGCTTCTACTTTATTTCTCTATTCACATAGTCACTACCCTAACTAATTTAGGCTCTTGCCTAGATTACTGTGGAGTAGCTCAGTCATGTCTGATTCTTTATGACCCCAACTAGGATTTTTCTTTGCAAAGATACTGGACTGCCATTTCCTTGTGCAGCTCATTTTGTAGATAAGAAACTGTAGAGCAAACAAGATGAGCCTGTTTGCCGAGGGTCACCCAGGTAGTAAATGTCTGAGGTCACATTTGAATGCAGGACTTTGTGACTCCAGGCTCAGCAGTGTTCTGTCCACTGTACAATATAACCCCCTAATTGGTCCCCCTGCTCAAGTCTCCCTTCCTCCTCAAGTCTCTATTTTCCACATAATTGTTCAAGTAATACTCCTAAATCATAGCTAAGTATGTCAGTCCTCTGCTCATCAGATTCCAAAGACTCTCTACTACACAGATTCAAATATAAAGCCCCGCATTTGGCATTTAAAGTTATGCACAACTATACCTACTTTCCAACTCTTCTTTCCACTCCCAGCTGCCCATTATGACTTTTCCTAGAGTAACTCATGGTGCCTTGCCTCAAAGTCTCCATTAATCCTCTCCTAGTAGTCTGCATCTACTCATTTGTTTATTTGGAATCAAAATGGCTAAGAGTAATAGAAATGCATTTTAAATAAAATCAGTACCAGATCTAAAACTACATTATAAAGCAGTAATCATCAAAACTATTTGGTACTGCCTAAGAAATAGAGTGGTGAATTAGTTAAATAGATTAGACACACAAGAAAGACTCAATAATCAATGATTATAGTAATCTACTGTTTGTTAAACCCCAAGACTGCAATTTCTGTAAAAAGAACTCACCATTTGATGAAAACTGTAAAATAGTATGATAGAAACTAGATATAGACTAACATCTCATATGCTATACTTAGATAAGGTCAAAATGAGCACATGATTTAGACATAAAGGGTGATGCCATCAGCAAATTAAGAGAACAAGGAATAGTTTACCTGTCAGATCTATGGAGAAGGGAATATTTTATGACCAAACAGGGGACAGAGAACATTATAAACACAAAAGGGATAATTTTGATTATATTGCATTAAATAGGTTTTGCATAAACAAAGCCAAAGCAACCAAGATTAGAAGGAAAGCAGAAAGTTGGGAAACAATTTTTAGTCAGTGTTCCTGATAAAAGACTCATTTCTCAAACATATAAAGAAATTAGTCAAATTTATAAGAATACAAGTTATTCTCCAATTGATAAATGGTCAAAGTATATAAACAGACTTTTCAGAAGAAGAAATTAAATCTATCTACAGTTGTGCAAAAAATGTTCTAAATCACTTGATTAGAGAAATGCAAATTAAAACAACTCTGAGACACTATCTCATACCTATCAGATTAGCTAATATGACAGAAAATGAAAATGATAAATATTGAATTGAATGTAAGAAAATTGGAATACTAATGCATTGTTGGTGGAGTTGAAAATTGATCCAGCTATTCTAGAGAGCAATTTGAAACTATGCCCAAAGGGCTATAAAATTGTGTATACCCTTTAATATAGCAAACCACTACTAGGTCCCCAAGAGATCATAAAACAAGAAAGAACATACATATACACAAATGTTTGCAGCAGTACTTTTTGTGACAAAAACTGAGTCAGAAGGAATTGGAATTTGAGGAGATATCCATCAACTGGTGTAGATGAATATAATGGAATACTAATGTGCTATAAGAAATGAGGAGCAGGCAGATTTCAGAAAAACAAAGATAGACATATAGATTGATGCTTAGTGAAGTGAGAAAAACCAGGAGAACATTGTACACAATAATACTAACATTTTGTGATGATCAACTTTGATTGGCTCATCTCATCCATGAAATGATCTAAGCCAATTCCAAAAGATCTATGATAGAAGACACTATCCATATCCAAATATAAATTGAAACAGAAAACCATTTTCAATTTTTAAAAATTTCTTTCTCATGTTTCTCCCCTTTTGTCCTGATTCTTTTTTCACATGACTAAAATAAAAATATGTTTAATATTTTTGTACCTCTATAACTTCTATCAGATTGTTTGCCATTTTGGGAAAGGAGGGAGAGAAGAAGGGATGGAGAAAAAATTGGAAATCAAAAAAATTTTAAAGTGGATTTTGAAAACTATCTTTACATTTAACTTGGGGGAGAATAAAATACTATTAGGTAGAGAAAAAATAAAAGTCAATAAAGCTGTGAGAAGGTTCATGTTGATAAATGTTTAACAACTGACTCATTGGAATAAAAAAAGCATGTAGGATATAATTTTAATTTAATCTGCTTTCTTAACATTTTCTCTACCACTTTTTAAAATATAGATAACCAAAAAAAAAAAAAATCAAGCCCTAATCTATAGCATTCATTTATTTCTAAAATGTAAATGCTCAGACCAGCAGATCTCTGGCTCTGAGTAAAATCCTTAGGAATAAAATACTAATGAACAAGAGCTTTAAGGCTGTCATAGATCATATTATGAGGCCTTTTTTACTTATGTTTTGTTTAGGGTCTATGTGCCAATGAGTTGGAAAGACAAAGTGGCTGATATTAGGATGCTTATATATTTTAAAACTTGTAAAAACTAATAAGTCTACAAAATGGGCATAGAGGATCTTCCTAATTATAAAAAAAAGCTTGATCCAAAGCTTATATAACAATGAAGCTAATCTTTTTAAAGGATTCATTGAATTTCAAAGACAGCACATTAATGAAAAATAGTTAAAATAATAGTTTTGCTTTTTTAACCTAATGCAAGTTTTTATAAAAGTTTTAAATTTATTCTTCTAACTCAATAAAAGCATTTTAAATGAACTTTATTGGTTTTTAATCCCTGAATCAAGTTTTTCTTTAATATGTACTTAATTTCTAAATGAGTATTTCTTCATATAGAACATCAAACATACATTTTATTTGAAGAACATTAAAATACAAATGAGTCAGTCATTACCATGTTGCTAGGAAGAATTAAAGTCACTTCTTTCCAAAAGTAAAAATTAAGTGTTACAATCTTTCAGATATGTTATGTCCTAATCAAACTACCTTATTTTATTCTTTTGACATTTCCTAGTCTAACTCTATGCCTTTATATAGTTTATTCCCCATTCCTAGAAAGCATCTACATTTCTTATATTCTCCATCTTCCTTTAAAGTGCAGTTCATGTACATCTCCTAAGAAAGCTTTTCCTAATGCCCCTAGCTTTGTAATGTCCATTCCAATAAACCTATTCATTTATATATCTCCCTAGCAGAAAACAGGGTCTGTAAGAGAAGAGGGGTTTTTTGGTTTGTCTTTGGATCTTGAGCACCTAGCACAGTGTTTCACACATTCTCCAGAATAGCTGGATCAGTTTACAACTCCACCATGGATGAAAGGAACTTAAGTGTTTAAATCACCTGAGCTTTTTATTGATTACTTAGGTTGATCAAAGGATGGTCTTAGGAGGATATCAAAGAAACTGGGAAGGTTTGTATGAGCTGATACAGAGCAAAATAAGCAGAATCCAGAGAACTATTTATACAATGACCAGAACACGTAAAGGAAACAACTTTGAAAGTTTTAAGATTTCTGATTAATGCGATGACCAACCACTATTCATATATGATCTATAGATATTTATTCTGAGGGATTTGTGCTTTTTTTCCTTCTGATTCTAGGACTGGCACTCTATCTACTGTGCCATGTAAGCTTTCTTATAATGGAACTTACAAGGTCAACTCTATCGCTTTGCATTAAGGTTTGTAATTCTTGTTTATTATTTGTATATTGTGCAGCTATATAAAACGCTCAATGGTAAGGCTTTTATGGCCAGCTCTCCTCTTGAATATCAGTTCTTATGAATTACTGATCCCTTTTGTTATTGCTGTACAATATATGCTATTCTCTAAGGTAGCAGAAGCCATTATATTAGACCATGGTATACTGCTGGAGTATTGGATTAATGCTGGAAAACTTGGGTACAAATCCATCTCTGACATTAGCAACCTAGATTTTCACAAGCATATCACTTAAGCTTATTGAGAGTCAATTTTCTTATCTATAAGACAAGGATAATTCAAAATCATATTCTCTTTCACAGAACTATTGTGAGATTCAAATGCAATAAATACTTACCATGAGATAGATGCCATGTCATATGTATATCAGGATAATTATTATCATTTTGTCTAACTAATTTGCATAACCAGTGTTTTTTCTACCCAGAGATAATCTAGTCCAAATCGAAATTTTACAAATAAGAAAGGAAACCCAGAGACAATAACTGATTTGTCCAAGGTCACATAATTATAAATAGCAGATTAAGGATTCATGCATTCAGCAATCACCAAGTAATGGTGATTCTGTGGTGAACACTATATACTTTTCCAGAGTAATGAAAAACAGATTGTCAATGACTGGTGACTGTTAGCCAGATTAACTGAATTTGATAACCAGTTCCTGCTCTGTCACTTTCCTTTTCCTCCCCCTCATCCTTCTCCCCTTATAGCAATAATCTTGGACCATGTGATAAGGGCTGTGCTTGTAATAAGCAATGCAAAACGAAGACCCTTCCAATTTATTCATTTTTTTTTAAAAATTTAAAGTATGCCATGATAGACACAATATTTTCTATTTCTGATTAGAGTAACGTAGAACAAGCGGAGCTCTCCAAAAGACACGTGTAGGAGAGATAGCTATAAATAGCTCTTTCCTTCAGGGTCCACTAAAGGAACTTCTGCCAGTCTTGGGTCTTCCTATAAATGATGTGCTCAGCAGATCTGCACAACTACACGTGACTGTCAGAGCAAGGCAAGAGAGTCACCAGGGTGCAGGATGGCAGCATCTGGCTATAAAATCTGCCTTAGCAGTCCAGAGAAATCAAAGGTGCTTATACAAATGGATGCATGGCTCCCCAACTTCAGGAGGGCAGGGGTGCAGCACAAACACTGCATTGGGGAACCCGGGGCTGCCCCCCAGAGCCACCTCTTTGCATAATTTATGTGAGAGGGAGCTCAAATTTGGGGATAACTGAGATTAAAGCAGATGAACTTTCTGCATATAAAGTAGCTGGAGACAGCATGACGGATTGTTGCAGATTACATTTCAGCCCATGCATAATTGCTTTCTGATCTTCTTGGCTAAAGGCCTCTGCCCAGCTCAGGACTTTCTTTGTCTATTTAACTCCTAAGAGTCAGAGCATCCTCTTCTTCTCCATTCTTAACAGAGTCACTACCTGGGTCACTCTTTATGGGCAGGCTGCTGGAAGTTGATTGTTCAAACCAAAAAAGACATAGCTATGAATGACAACATCAAAGCTCCCAGTAGCAGAGCAAGAAGGAAATGCTGACAATCAATCCACATTTATCTCGCCATTGGGGTGTTCTCTATAAATGAAAGCCTCTTATTTAACCCTCTGTGCTAGATTTTTTTCATCCCTGCCAACCTTTTCCCTTTTACCTCCAATTTTCCTTTAAATGAATCTCCAAGGAAACTCTGATTAGTTCATTTTAGATCCTGTACTACATTACAACACAAAGCTTTTTTGGCCATGCTTGGACACATACCACAGAGGCCCATTCATCTCTTTTAGAATATATTTGTATTAATTTTTTAATTTTAAAAAATTAATATATATATGTATTAGGAACGTGTATTGGGACATAGAAACAGGGCTGAAAGGAACCTTGGGGACCACTAAATCCAGCTCCCTGATTTTCTAGATGAGGAAAAAGATAATCCATTTCCCACTCACCTGTGCTCCTTTTTCTTAGATTCCGTTGCCAGACATTTTCCCTCACTATCATCACCACCTTTTTTAGCTTCCTTTTGTATGTTGTTTTCCTCCATTTGTTAGATTATAAACTCCTTGAAGGCAGGGACTTTTTTCTTATTTGTATACTCAGTGCTTAACTCAGTCCCTGGCATAAAGTAGGTGCTTAATAAATGTTTATTTATTGAGTGACTAGAGAGGCAATATGTCTTGCTCAAGATCATAATGGATGAAAAATATAGTAGCAGAACTAGGATTTGAATTCAGATCCCCTAACTTCATAAATTCACAGTGCTTTCTATTACACCATCCTGCTTCAACTGCTTGTTGGTCTCATCCCCTTTGATTTTAGTGTAATCATCATTATTATTGCTAACAGTTATTTGGCACTTTGAGATTTGCAAAATATTTTAGATATATTATCTCATTTGCTCCTAATAACAAGCCTGTGAGGTAAATGCTATAAAATATCCCTATTTTACAAATGATAAAAATGAAACTAAGAAAGGTTAAATGATATATAAATGACTAATATATGTCTAGGGCATTGGATTTGAACTCAGATTTCCAAATTCCACAATCATTACTCTTCTGTACTTTTACTGAAGATTACACATGCACAGTCTCTCTAGAATGTAATCTGTGGTACTTAGGATAGTCATACTATACTCAAAGAATATGATCAACATCAGTTGTAGAACTCACAACTCCTACAGAAATTAAAGTTTGTACTACATAATTTCAGCCTATAATTAAAACTGTTGTACTACTTTCTATACTGTTCCACCACATCTCTTTGTCTAGATTTATCTTTTTGGCAAGGTAATTGGGGTTAAATAATTTGCCCAGAGTCACCCAACTAATACATGTCAGGTGTCTGGAGCCAGATTTGAATTCTGGTCCTCCTGACTCCTGGACTGGAGCTCTATCTATTGTGCCACATAACTGCCCTTCTTTGACTAAGCTTAAAGCTCTTTGCAGCAAGAAGCAAATATTTCTATGACCTATATTTCCATGAAACATCTTGGGCAAGATTGACACAACAGACATTCAGTGAAAAGCTGTCAATTGATTAATCAATAATGATTGGTGGCAACTGGAGAGAATGCAAAGTAAACCCTACACTGATCAGCTTACAAAAAGCATGGCAGTTACAAAGCCAGGGTGCAGTTCAGATTAATCAAATTCAACATAAGGCTGAGAATCAGCTGGATTAATAATATATTTTCAGCAGCAGCTAGGTGGGCACAATGGATACTGTGCCAGACCTGAGTCAGGAAGACTCATCTTCCTGAGTTCAAATCTGGCCTCAGACACTTACTAGCTGTGGGATCCTGGACAAATCACTCAACCCTATTGCCTCAGTTTCCTCAACTGTAAAATGAGCTGGAAAAGGAAACTACTCCAATAACTTCACCAAGAAACTCCAAAATGGAGTCACAAAGAGTCAGACATGACTAAAAAATGAAAAACAAATATTGCCATCACTTCCATGCTGGGAATCTGAAAATTTTGTAGAGTAGGCTTATTATAAATTTTATCATTATTGTTATTATTATTATATCACTAATTTCCTCATGAAAACTAATGTTAAGGAGTATATATATATATATATATATATATATATATATATATATATATATATGTATACATATACATATTTATATGAATATATACATATATATATATGTATATGTATACTTTGTACATATTGAAAGAATTTATCAATTATCTTCTGAAAGAAATGGCAAAATGAAAACTTGGAGGAATTTCATAACCAAATTCCAGAGCTCCCATGTCAAGGAGAAAATATTACAAATAGCCAGATAAAATAATTCAAGTATCATGAAGCCATAGTCAAGATGACACAAGGTTTAACATCTTTTATATTAAAGAATCATAGGTCTTGCAATAAGATATTCCAGAGGGCAAAGGAGCTATGATTACAACCAAGAATCACCTACCCAACAAAACTAAGTATAATCTTTCAGGGAGAAAAATGGATATTCAATAAAATAAAGGACTTTCAAGCCTTCCTGATGAAAAGGCCAAAGCTGAATAGAAAATTTGACTTTCAAATATAAGATTCAAGAGAAGCATAAAAAGGGAAAGAGAAAAGGGAAATCATAAGGGGACTTAATAAAGTTAAACTGTTTATATTTCTACATGGAAAAATGATACTTATAACTCATAAGAACTTCCTCATTATTGGGGCAATTCAAAGAAGTATATGATACTCATAATGACACAAGTGTGAACTAAATATAATGGGATATTTAGAAAATTAAAATTATGAGATGAGAAAGAGGGATACACTGGAGAAAAGGAGAAGCAAAATGGAACAAGTTATATCACCTAAAAGAAGCAGGAAAGAGCTTTTACAATAGATGGGGAAGACAGGGTGGGGAGGTGGCAGGGACTACTTGAACTTTACTCTCATCAGCAATGGTTCAAAACAGGAATAACATATATAATTCAATTACCATCTTGAATTAGAAAGGGATAAGAGAAAGGGGCATGCTTATAGAAGGGAGATTAAATTAGATAAGGCAGTAGGAAGTAGACCGAAATAAAACACTTTTAAGGAGGTATAGGGAGAAGAGAGAGAGAAAGAGAATAGAATAAATGAGGGGAAAATAAGGTGGTGAGAAATACTGTCAATAATCAATTAGGGAAAAATCTGAAGCAAATTTCTTTGATAAAGATCTCCATCTCTCAATTATATGGAGAAATGAATCAATTTTAAGGGAATCAGAGCCATACCCCAATTGATAAGTGATCAAAAAATATGAACAATCATTATTCAAGTTTTCTATAGTCATATGATAAAATTCTCTAAATAAACTATTGGCTAGATAAATGCAAGTTAAAACATCCAAGGTGCTATTAGACTGGCTAATAGAATAGAAAAAGAAAATGAAAAATGTTAGAGGGGATGTGGAATGAGTGAGACACAAATGCATTGTTGATGGAGTTGTGAACTGATTCTGCCATTATGTAGAATAATTGGAAATTTGTCCAAAGACCTATAAAATCATGCAAACCCTTTGATTTAGTAATATCACTATTAAGCCAGCTTCAAAGACATTTTTTTAAAAAGGAAAATGACTTATACCTACAAAACTATTTATAATAGTTCTTTTTTGGTGACAAAAAATTGGAAATTGAGAAAATGGCCTTTAATTGGGGAATGACTAAACACATTGTGGTATATGAATATGAGGAAATATTATTGTGCTATAAGAAATGATAAGCTAGATGCTCTCAGAAAAACTTAGAAAGATGCACTAAAGCCGAGTGAAATTAGTAAAACCAGGAGGAAATTATGCATAGTAACAGTAATATTGTAAAATGATCAACTGTAAATGTCTTTGCTCTTCTCAGCAAAATAATGATCTAAGACAACTCTAAAGGACTTATGAGGGAAAATGCTAGCCATCCCCAAAGAACTAAAGGAATTTAAATATAAATTGATGCATACTTTTTTTAGTTTATTTTTCTTGACTTTTAAATTTTGGTCTATTTTTCCTTTACAACATGACTAACATGGAAATATATTTTGCATGACTACACATAAATAACCTATCTCAAACTGTTTGACTTCTCAATGAAGGGAGTGGAGAGTAAGGGAGGGAGAGAATATGGAACTCAATTTTAAATATGAATGTTGAAGATTGTTTTTAAATATAATTGGGGAAAATAAAAAGCTAAAGTAAAAAATTGAGAAAAAGAAAAATGTATTCAGCCAAAATTAAATCAAACAAATTTAATAAGTTTACAAATTTATGGGAAATGCTAACAGATGAGATTTGAAACAGCTGACAAAAAGCCAAGGAAATATTACTACAAAGAAGGTGGCGCTGTCTGAAACTACATCCTCTTCAGGACTACTTTCCACTTTTGGTGTTCACCTATTAACCATCTCTCACCTGTGACTCCAGGAAGCTATAGCATGTGTAGTAGCTATACCCTGGTAAACTTTCTTGGCAAATGGGCTAAAACAAGTTGAGGATAACCAACAGGCAAAAACCCACTGGCGACTTAGTGGGATGTCTACCCCAAGCATGTAAGATTTTCCCCATAGAACAGGTGGATGTGAACATTTGTATCAGTGGATCCTGAAGTCAGTAGAAGCAGGCACTAAACCTTGGTCATACCCTGAAGACAGTAAGTCATCCCCTACATCCCAAGACATCACCACTCACTTTGACATTTATGTTGCCATTGGGCTCTTTTGACTCTGGAAGAAAGACTAAGGGTTATGACTATGCACAACTCTACCTCACTTAAATCCATTTTATGGGCAAGTTAAAAGTAATCACCCACACTACTTGACAATTTCGTTATTTTATTATTTTACCATTCAATAGTCTTGCACATTAACCTGCCAAAGTGATTATCCTAATTGAAGGAATGATCTTGTCATTCCACTATTCAACAAACTTCAGTGGCTCCCTATTCCCTTTAAGACCAAATATACAATCCCTTGGTTCTGAAAGTCATTCACAGCCTGACTTCTTTCTGCCTTTCTGGTCTTCTTACATTTTATTCCCTTTCTAGAACTGATTCAGGAACCTTTCACACAATTCTCCATTTCCCATCTCTTACCTTTTCACTGGCTGTTCCACCCACCTTAAATGCTCTTCCTGCTCACCTCTGCTTCCTTGCCTCTCCAGTCTCCTTTAAGATTCAGATCAAATTTGTGGAAATATGTATAGAGGAATTATATATATTTAATTGGATCACTTTCCAACTGGGGGAGGGGGTGGGAGAAGGGAGGGAAAAAATTAGAACACAGGGTTTTGTAGGGGAGAATGTCAAAAATTATCCATGTATATATTCTGAAAATAAAAAGCTTTAATAAAAAAGACTCAGAACAAATCCCACCTTTTTCCAGGAAGCCTTTTGCTTTCTTCCATTTACACTCCTACTCATGCCCACCATATCTACTCCATTGCCCTTAGGTGGCCCTAACTCTATTCCTTTGTAGATTATGATATTATATGGCTCATCCCTTATTTTCCAGTTGAGAAACTGAGACCCTGAAAACTCATGTTTACAATCCAAACAAACAGCGTCTGAATCCTCCAGACTCACAGAGCTGGTTAAATCCACCTAGCCTGGTACTGGTAGTAACTCTACCCTGTTCCCTCTTGCCACCCACAGGCTGATAAAAGCAAACCCTCTCTCAGGGATTCCTGACAGTGATACTGTTCCCCAGACCTAGCCTGGAACGTGCAGATTCTGAGGAAATGTCACTCATACAAGCAGATAATAATTGGAGGTGGGGGTGGTAGAGTAGAATAAAGCGAATGCCAAACAAAGCAATTTGTGGTCTGCCTACCTTAGAACTTGAAATATTCCAAGTCATCTCTCAACAAATTTCTTTCCTTGGCAGATGGTTAGGTGAAATCTCTAGGGGAAAGGCTGTCTGCCATTGACCTTTAGAGGGAGGAAAGGATCACCCTTTGTGGAGGAAGATCTTAGACTAAGAGCTGGAAGGAGTCCCAACCTCTAGTCCAACCTCATTTACTGATGAAAAAAGTGAAGAGGTAAGAGAATGAATGAAGGAAAAATCATGTATTAAGGTCTTATCACGTGCTATGTCCTGAAAATTTAAATAACAGCAAACCGGAAAGTTCTTGCCCTAAAGGAGCTTACTTTCCAATAATGAGCGACTTGACCAATAAGGGAAGGATAACCAAGGAACAGTAATTAGAATAAGGAAGGAGATGATTGGAATCAGTGGGTAAATATGGCCATGTCCCTTCCAGGATACAGGGATTTGTTTGCTGGAAGGTGGGAGGTAGAGCAGGGAATTAAGATGGTGAAGGAAGAAGAGGATGATGGAATGTAAGCATTACAACGTGGAGATGATCAGGACAAGACAAATAACTTGTCTAAGGTAAGAAAGTAGCAGAGGCAAGTACCAGAGCTTTTGTGCACATGGCAGCACTTGTCACTTCAATACACACTATATTAGCTGCTAAGAATTCTTTCTGGATTAGGTGACCCCCACAGTTTATCTCTCTTCCCTATATGTTTTACAACTCCGTACCTGCGTATACTTGTGTAAACAGTTTTCAGAAAATAGAGCTTTTTAGTCATGGGTTTTTCCAAACACAGATCTTCACCATCTTTTAGATATTTCCAAATCCTCCATTATTGTTAATTTCCATTTTAAAATTATTGCCTTATGATACACTTTGAAGCTTGAAGGAGCAAATACCCTATTCACTAGTTCTCTAGTTCATCCTCTAGATGTTTCTCACCTTATTGTTTTTCGGTATGCATTGGTCTGTCTGTGTAGTGATTGGAGTGACATTTACTACCCAGGGCTCTAAGCTTACACATGGGTTCTCACCTGAATACAATCCACTGATAGGAAAGTACCCACCATCATTATCTATCTGTATGCTCCCTCCTTGATGAACCCTGATAAAGTTAAAAGAAAAATTTTTATGAAAACCTGTAGATCCTCATCATTAATGTGCCAAAATAGGATAAATTTGTGACACTAGGTGACTTTAATATCAGAACAGAATAGAACAGACTATCAGACATGGAATCCTTGGAAAGATATGAAGTCAGAAATATGAATGGTCACTTACTGTTGAAAAATTCTGTGTCTTGTGACCTTCTCATCACCATCATCTTCCACTTATCTAAACATATAAATTAATTCTCACAGAAAATAATGGAATATAATAGATTATGTTATTATAAGGAGAAGAGGCAGATAAGGTGTGGAAGTGATAAAGACTATGTGTAGTACAGAGTGCTGGACCAACTGCAGACTTATCCTCTCCAAGCTAAATATTTGCATTCAATAATTTTAGCAGTCCCAAAGCAAGATGGTTGTCAGAACACTTAACATGAGCATATAAGCATAATAATCCACGTGTGAACAGTTTGTTATTGACTTGAAGGAAATGCTGAGACAACAGAGGGATGAAAAGAATGGAGCATAAAAAGAATGAGCACATTTCAGAGATTTGGTGTACAAAGCTGAATTTACTCACTTGGATCAAAACATTCATAAACATCAGAATTAGTTTGATTAAAAATAATGAGAAAATTCAGAAGCCATGAAACAAAAAATGAAAATTCTACAGGGTCTACCAGCAAGAAAGGTTGCCTCTTAAAAGGCATTATTTAACTCCATTAAAAATAAAATAAAAAAAAAAAGCTTAGGGAAATTCAGGATTATTGGCTTATTAAAAAGGCAGATGAAATTCAGTTGGACACTGATAATAACCACCCAAAGAATTTTTATATGTCTTCAAGGTTCTTTATAAGCCAAAGACTTTTGCTGCATCTCAACTACTCAATGCTGATCCACATGGATCACTAAGAAGAACGTGACTCTGGAGAAACGGACTGAATATTTGCAAAGTATTCTCCAGAAACCATCTCAGCTAATGCTGAAGCCATTGACTATTTACTTCAAGTTGAAATCAATTCCTCTCTAACTGATCTTCCAACTAAGAATAGCTTTTGAATGCCATTAGGTTCCTTTCACGTGACAAGGTAGCTGGTATTTATTCTTTTGCAGCTGAGAGTTACAAAGTAGGGGGTCCACTATTCATACAAAATCTGTTTCAAATTTTCTATGTTATATGACACTTCAGAAAGGGCCCAGGAAAAGTTGATATGATCTTTGCTGCCCAAGTCCAAAAGAAATGCCAGGAACAAAACAAAGGTCTGTACACAATATTTGTTAATATGACCAAAGCCTTTGATAGTCAGTCATGAAAATTTGTGGAAAATCGGCAGAATTTGGTTTCCTAGAGAAATTCATTAATATGGTATGATTTTCATGAAGACATTGAGTGAAATAGAAAACTGAGGACTTCTCAGAATAATTGGGCAATTCAAGACTCGGCACCAAGAATCTGTTAATCATTAAGATTCTGAGAAGAACAAAAACTTGGTCTTCTAGCAGAAATACCTAAGATAACCCCTTTTGAACTTTACTTAACTGCTTAGAGAAAAACCTGACTAATTATTTAATGGCCTGGAGATACTCAAGAAGTCTCCAAACTAACTAACTTTAACTTCTCTGGCTTAATTGATTATTTATCTCTAAATAAATCTCCTTATTCTGAGGGATTATGTGGTTTCTCATAAAATCATTAACTAAGGTAAATTGAACCTATAATCTAAATTGTAGTTTATGAAGGTCTGATGGGTTTGGGAAAAATGAAATTCTTTGTACAAACATTACAATGGAGTGCTCATATCAGCTCAAGTAAGCATTGTCAAACTGTGATCAGCTACAAACACATCTCATCTGCAATAAATTAACTATAATAGGCTTTACCAGAATCTAGCAAACTTGTGCTACTTCCATCTAAGCAGGCAGTGAAAATTAACCAGATGAGGGGAGGGGAGGAGGACTTGGATTCCTATGACTATTTAATTGTTTCTAACTCTGTAATTGGTGGCTCTTCTCCCTCTTAGACTCCAGTGAGCCGACTGCCCACTTCTCATGAGATTCTAATAAAGCTTCTGTTCTTCACTTTGAGGTATCTCTGAGTAGCCATTTTGAGTTAGGGGTTACTATCCCACACAACATCCTTGAGCACATTCTGGATGATAAACAATGCTCTCATGCCTTCCAACTCATCAATAAAGAGAAACAGGGCTAGGTGCTTGCTCACATACTTTTTATTTAGCATGATATTTTCAGTGATTTTATCAGATACCTTCAGCAAGGACAAAAAACAAAATCAACTGTCTCAATGAAAGTCAATTAATTAATTTGAAAAGTCTATAAGCTAAGACTAAAGTAGAGGAAAATTTGACATGTGACTTTTTGTTTACAGATAATTATATACTCCACAGCTCTAAGGCTGAGATGCAATAGAGTATGGATTAATTATATCCTTTATTTGTGCTAATTTTGGCCTTATAATTAACACCCAGAAAATGCTAATTTTTTACCAGTTCTCACCATTCCGTCAATATGTGAAACTATAAATTACAGCAAATGGAGACATTTTGAATGCAATGGATAAGTTCACTTACCCAAGAGATGTACACATAGATGATGAAGTTGACACAGATGTTGCCAGAGCTTGCTCAGCATTTGGGAAGCTCCAACAGAAAATGTATAAAAGAAAAGGTAATAGCTTGTCTACCAAACTGAAGGTCTACAAAGCTGTATTGATGACTTCATTGCTATATGCCAATAAAACCTGGATATTACACCAGCACCATGCTAAGAAATTGAATCAATTCCATTTGAATTGTCTCAGGAAGATTCTGAAGATCACCTGGCAGAATAACCAGACACTGAGGTCCCTTCTCAATCGAAATTGCCAAGCATCAAACTCTAATGCAGAAAGCACAATTGCAGTGGGCTGACTATCTTGTTCAATTTACAAACATACATTGCATAAAAGACTATTTTATGGTGAACTCACACAAGGCAGGTGTTCAGAGGTCAGAAAAGTGACACAAAGACACCCTCAAAGTCTATCTGAAAAACTCTGGAATCAATTGTGAGACATAGGAAAGAAACACGCATAGGATCATCCAGTATAACATACCTACATTAAAGAAGGTGCTGTACCCCATGATAAAAGCATCATTGCAACAGTTCAAAAGAAACATGAGCACAAATTTAGAGACATCTTTCTCACAAAGAGTCATGCAGACTATTTATCATGCCTGACTTGTGGTGAAGCCTTCTGATCTGTATATTAATATGATCAGCCACAGCTAGACACACTGTCAGTTGACTCTGGAATCTTGTCATTTTTATCCTCTTCAAGCATGAAGGACAAACAACCAAAAAGCATTTGGATTCCAAACCCCTGCTCAGATTCAGGAGTTTGGAGTCCAAGTACTTTTTTGTGACTCTGGGACAATCATTAAACTTCTCTGAATTTACTTCTTCATATATTAGTCAAGGGACTTGGATCTTGGATTAGATCATTCTCTCTCACTTTCTCTCTCTCTTTTTTTTTCTCTCTCTCTTTTTTTTCTCTCTCTGTCTCTGTCTCTCTGCCTCTGTCTCTTTCTCTATGTTTCTCTCACACACACAGCCACATACTTTAACTCCCCAAGATTGTTTAAATGTATCTACCAAGAGATTATTTTATATCCTTTGCTTTCTACTCACATAGCCCCCAACTTCTTGAAAAGGATAGAATCATTTTGAGTCATTTCTGAACCCATTGATATTCATTCCTATTATCCTTCTCATTTTCTATTCAAGCAGCACATAAATTATCAGCTCTGTTGTCAAATGCTGCATGTAATTGTGTTTAGCATAAATTCCTAGAGGGAAATAAAAGCCATTCACTTCTCTACAGGAAGAGGAATGATAAGCTGCACTAGAATGCAGGTTGAAGTGGGTTGCTTGTTCTTTCTTCCCACTGTCCTTTGTGGCTTTAGGCAGTGACCATATTTATAAAGGCTAAAAGCACAATTCAAGTGGGAAGAGAACAGGAAAAAAAAACAGTTTTGTAAGGAAACCCAAGTGATAACAACAACACACAATCTATTCTTGAAAGCAAGTAAAGACTTATCTTTGATGTCCTCTAGTTACCCCTTTCTGCATCATTTTCCTAAGTCCCCAAGCATTTCTCAGGGATTTTATTTCTGTCCAGCTTTGCTCTCAGGTTAGTGTCATTGGTCAAAAGTTGATTCAGTCTAATTCAAAAAAGATACTTAAAGTATCTATTGTATTCAAGGTTTTAAGAGAAAGTGTGATAGAGAAAGGGATAAAGAGCTGGAATTAATACTAGGAACACATGAGTTCAAATCCCATTTCTGATATAAACTGACTATATAATTTTGTGTTTTAAGTGGACTCCTAAGGCTATGAGTTGTTGAAAAAGATGCCAAACTGAACTAGTAGAAAGTTTCCTTAACTGGGATTTCCCTACATCAGTGATATCACAGATCTAGTCCTTATCCCTAGGTATAGACACTATGTTAAGAGGTGAGGATTCAAAGATAAAATAAGGAAGGATTCTTGCTTTTACTGAGTTTATTGGGAAAGAAGGAGGTATTAATATGAAAATGATTATTAAAAGTTATATGATTATTTTAATAGATAAATTAATAAGGCAAAAATAGGAGGATCAAGAAAAGCTTTACTTGGGATGTGACCTATGAGCTGAGTATTCTAAGCTTCTAAGAAAAAGAAATGAGTAAGAGTGAGTTGCATAGAGGACAATCTATGAAAAAGCTGCACAGTATGAAATTAAATGCCTACTTTCAGGAATGGCAAGCGAGTTAGTTTGGTTGCAATAAAGTATATGACAGGAGCAATGTAAAATAAGCTTTAAAATGAAGTTAGAACTATATTTCAAAGGTCTAAAGTGACAAACTGAAGAGTTTGGATATATTCCTAGTGACACTAGGGAGTCACTAACATTTGTACAGAATAATGACATACTCAGACTTGTACTTTAAGAACATTACTTTGGCAACTATATGCAGGATGATTAAAAAAGGGAAATATTCAAGTCAAGATTACAATTAAGAAGTTATTACAATAACCCAAGCAAAAGGTTATAAAGGGATCAATCAATATAGTAAGATAAAAAGAATTGAGACTAAAGGCAGAGGACTTGAATTCAGATACGTCGTTAATACTTCTCAACTATATGACTCCAAACAATACATTCAACTCCCTTGAGTCTTAATAATTCCCATTTTAAAATAAGAATGCTTGATTAGATAAGTTCTGATTCCCTACCAGTTCTCTATCTATAATATTAGAATTGTAGCCCAAGTAAAGTCTATGAATATGAAAAATGCTATAGAAACAACAAAAATTGGCCATCTATTGGATATAAAGGATAAAAGAAAAAAAGAGATAAGAATAATTCAATCTGGTGACTTCTTTGACTGTGGTGCTCTCAATGGGAAAAAGAAAGCTTCAAGTGGGCATAGGGTTGAAGGATAGGGGAAATGTTAAGTCCTATGTGAGATATATCAAGTTTGAAGTATCTAATATAAAAGTGATATGGGAAGAAAATCCAAGAGAGACTAAAGTGGAACATGTAGATCTAGTACTCTGTATAGAATCTCTGGTATCTGATGAGCTCACCAATAGAGAAGATATAGAGAGAAGAGAAGAGAACCCTAGGAGACTCTCACAAATGATGATCTAGCAAATAAGAATCTGATAAATTCTTAATAATAGCTTATGTTTTACATCTCTCTGAGACAATCTGAATGTTAATGAAACAGACTTAAAGACCCAAGTGCCTTAAACACACAGAGAGGGAAGGATAAGAAATGTTGTCATAGAAAATTCAGGTTGAAGTCTTTATTCTGTTAGTATCTATATGATCTTGGGTAAGTCATTTAGTGTTTGTAAAACTGGTTTCATCATTTGTACAATGAGAGGATTAGAGAAATTATTACCATGGTTCTTTCTAGCTATGAAATCTGATCCTCCAAATTAAGATGCTTCCTTTACCCCAAAGATGACATGAAGGTTTTGAAGCAATAACTCTCAACTTTCCTGAGAATGACTGTTCCAGACCTCAGTGACTGATATTTTTTAATCATTTTTAAGCCTCAGGCAAGTGATATAACCTAATTTTAAAATGCAAGATGCTAAAGGCAGTATTGGATTGTGTTATTCCAAACCAGTTTTGATCCAAAGCTAATGGCTTTGCAATTCTTACCTTTATCATTTTCTCTCAGTTGCCTAATACTAGTCATCATAAATTTCCAGGGACATCTCAGAGGGCTAATTCTTTCTACTCCTTTCAAAACACCACACACCAAAAAAATGGCCAATTAGAAATTCAGATACAAGGTTAAAAGTGAAGTAGAATTTTAAATAATCATGCTTCAGCATTCCCCATAAATACAAAAAGGAGCCCATTCACATAATATGTAGCTCATTTAAGAATTAATATATTGCTTTTATTGATGATGATGATGATGATGATGATGATGATGATGATGTTAATATCTGTCTATCTATTTGGAACTTGGAAACAATTAAAATCCAAAACTGGAATCAAAAGCCTTTAGTAAGTAACATGAATTTGAATGATGATTCACTGACAAAGAGATGAACAAATGGCTGAATCAAATGAATTTGTTATAGAAGCAAAATATGTATATATATACATATATATATATATATATTATGACAATAATAAGACTGGGTCACTGCTACCAGAAATTACAGAAAGCTTAAGCCTAAGCAATTTGGAGTAAACTTTGCAAGAAATTGATAAGAATTATACAACATAACACTTCAGGTTGCAAAATTTAGCATCTATTGAATACTTAGCAACACATGACCTGATAACTAAAATTATATACCAGATGCTCACTACCTTTCATAAGCTAAGTTATAAATCCCTATATCCAGAAGAATTTAATAATTTAACCATACTTGAACCATACCATTATTAAAAAAAAGAATTAACTGTTACCCATAATTACCCTAACATTTTATTTATCTGTGAAATTTAAGAACAACATTTTAATATATCACTATATTAAATACTTAATCTTCAAGCTATATGGAATGAAAACTTTTTTAAAATATAAAGACCTAGCAAAAGAGATAAAAATCAAGTGGGAAAAGGATAAGTATGTAGTATATATTAATGGATTTTGTCAATCTAATGAATATAAAGTTTTTATAGGAGTTTTGTCTTTTCTTCCAATGAAGGGAGTAGATGAAAGAGAAAATAAGGTTTTTATTAACTGAAAATTTTATTTTAAATAAATAAATAAAAGAACCTAGACTCACCTTTATGTCATAATATGAGAAGACTTAAAAGAATAATGTTTCAAATAATATATAGTGTCCTATGTTTCTTTATATTTTAATATTTCTATTTTTATTTTACAAAGCACTTTACTCTTCAGAAATACCTCACTTAAACATCACATAATCTTACAACATTGAAGAGAAGTATTAACCTGGTTATAACATTATTACTTGGTCTGGACACTCCCAGGTATAATTGAATACTAAATTCCTAATGATATTAAAAAGGTCAACAGTCAAGTGGAGTTCTTGAGAGCATAAAGGATTTTCCTTTTTTTAATAAAAGTTTTTTTATTTTCAAAACATATGCATAATTTTCAACATTCACCCTTGCAAAACATTGTGTTAAAAAATTTTTCCTCCCCTTACTCCAACTCCCTCCTCTAGATGGCAAGTAATCCAATATGTTAAACATGTGCAATTCTTCTATACATAATTCTACAATTATGATGCATAAGAAAAATTAGATAAAAAGGGGGGAAATGAGAAAGAAAACAGAATGCAAGCAAACAACAATGTTAAAAAGGTGAAAATACTATGTTGTGATACACATTCAGTCCCTACTGTCTTTTCTCTGGGTGCAGATGGCTCTCTTCTTCACAAAGACATTGGAACTGATTTGAATCATCTCGCTGTTGAAGAGAGTCCCATCTGTCAGAATAGATCATGGTATAATCTTGCTGTTGCTGTGTTCAATATTCTCCTGATTCTACTCATTTCACTCAGTATCAGTTCCTATAAGTCTCTCCAGGCCTTTCTGAAATCATCCTGTTGGTTGTTTCTTATATAGCAATAATATTCCATAACATCCATATATCATAATCTATTCAGCCACTCCCCAAATGATGAGCATCCACTCAGTTTCCAGTTTCTTGCACTACAAAAAGGGCTGCCACAAACATTTTTTACACATATGGGTCCTTTTCTCTTTTTTATGATCTCTTTGGGATACAGATCCAGTAGAGACAATGCTAGATCAAAGTTTGATAGCTCTTTGGGCATAATTCCAAATTGCTCTCCAAAAATGGTTGGATCAGAACAAAGGCATGATTTTGATATTAAAACTACATAAGGTCAAAATAGAAAGAGAAAAAAATTATAGACCAATTTTCCTACTGAATATTAAAGAAAAATCTTAAATAAAATATCAAAGAGATTACAGATAGTCATCCCCAGGATAATACACCATGACCAAGTAGGATTTATTCCAGGAATGCAGGGCTAGTTTGATATTAGAAAAACTATTAGCATAATTGACTATATCAATAACCAAACTAACAAAATTCATATAATTATCTCAATACATGCATAAAAAGCATTTGACAAAATCCAACATTCATTTCTATTAAAAGCACTAGAGAGTATAGGAATAAATGGAGTTTTCCTTAAAATTATTAGTAGCATCTATTTAAAATCATCAGCAAGCATCATATGTAATGGGGACTAACTAGAATCATTCCCAATAAGATCAGGGGTGAAATAAGGTTGCCCACTATCACCGTTACTATTCAATATTTTATTAGAGATGTTAGCTTTGGCAATAAGAGATGAAAAAGAGATTAAAGGAATTAGAATAGGTAATGAGGAAACCAAATCATCACTTTTTGCAGATGATATGATGGTATAATTTTCTTTAAGCAAGTAGGGATAGAGTTTTAGCCAGTTGATTTGGAGAATTCTGTATGCACTAATAAGCAGTCTGAAAGCCAAAATCACAGCTTGGTAGATCCCTGAGGTCAGGACTATTAGGATAAGGCAGGCATCTCTAACAGATAAACAGATATTTGCCTTCTCCTTGCAATACAAATAGATGGAGTCTTCTCTGTTGGAGAGTGTCTGGAGCAGAGAATGTATTTAAATCTCATTGTCCCCCCAATATTATCCTATAAGTAGTGATGGCATAGGGATTTTTAAAAAAACATTTTTGCTTGTGCAGCAAGACCTAGTATCACTGTCTTTTCAAATGTACCAGAGAATGAGAAAAAGAAAATGGTCAGCTCCCCTTCTCCAAATTACATCTCTAGGGCTAATGAAATCATATTGACACATTTCTCAGGCCTCCATGGATTCTTTCTCCATTTCTACATCTTGCTCTTTCTATGGGGTACTTTTTGTGTTTCAAAAACAGGCTGTATCTTGTTCTTTCTCTGAATTTTCTTGTATGTACACACACATACACATAAATAGATTCACATATACTCTCTCTACATAATCTACTACTGAAAATGAGTCCTCCAAATATTGTATTTCAAATAGATGTCTGCATTAGTCTGTGAGTGAAACTCAGGTGGCTCTGGTAAATCCAAACTTCAACAGTATATCCAGACAAACAAAGCTACACAATAGGACCCCCCATTTCAATAGACACATATGGGAGAATACCTGCGCTTCAAAATAGTGACCAGAATCTTGGTCCAAGAATAGAATACAGGTCATTGCACCAAGGAAGATGGGATCTTGGCTCTAAAATAGGGATTCTTAATCTGGGATCCATAAACATCTGGGTGGAGATTTTAGGAAGGTCATGGATTCATAATTCAGAATTACATATTTATTTTTGCTCATCTTGGATTTTCCTTATAATCCTGCATATTTCATTTTATATATGTAAAAATACTATTCAAGATAAGGTCCACAGGCTTCATCAGAATGCCAGAGGGGTTTGTGCCTTTTGAAAAGTTCAGAATCTCTGATATAGATCTATAAAGTACCTGATTTAAACTATTCATGTTACAGATGAATAGAAAGAAAGTAAAAGGACATAAAATTACTTCCTTTAGAGCAAAGGATATTCAAGGCCAGATCTTCCAGCTCAGAATTCATCCCTCTTTCTCCTGAAGCACAGAGGAGCCCACCAAATATTCAATGGGCTACTTCAATAGTCCCACTAGGGTAGCCACCATGAGCAACAACAGCCATGGAACTCTATGCATAGCCTATGCTAGATGCAGGTTCAGTCACTAGAAATGCCAGTAGCCCTAACACATTAGTCATAAAAAGGTATAACAATGTCCCAGCTGCAACCAAGCTAGGGCCTTGCTTGGGCCTATATTTGCTCTGGTTCTATTAACAACAATATCCCAGAGGAAATAAATTGGAGTGGGCAGGTGTGTTTCCAGGCCAGGAATGGTGGTCACTAATAAGCGATGAAATCCAAACTCAAGTCCAGTTTCTACTGATTTTTCCACATGTGAGAATTTAAATATATTTATGAACCTGTGAGCCAGCATAGGGAGCGATGTTTATCATACCCCTAAATTGAGCTAATAACGCCAGGAGGTTGGGCGCAAGCATAGGAAAAACCCAGCCAAGCGTGGGGCAGCTGCTTCCAGTTTCTTCCAAGTGCTAGTCATGGAAAGCAAGTTCATATTTTAAAGTGTCACTGCATTGGTTGATATTGTGATCTTGAGGCCAGATCAATCGGTTTTAAATGAGCCAGAGTCAGGGCCATTTTATACTAGAGAAGCAGATTAATTTTTCAAATGATTGTAATAAAGTCCACATAAATTTATTTATTCCTTGTGGTCCTGGATCATAATATTCCTCTATCCACATCTACTAAATTAGTCTAATTTGTAGATCTCTCAGGATTTTCATAATCCCAAGGGATGAAAGAAAAGAGAGTTATGTGCTTTGAGAAAATTTGAAAAATGACAACAAAAAAATCAATAAATTTCAGTGACCCCTAATGTCCCTTGAAACAAATATGAACATTTCTGTTCTAAGAATCTTCACAAATTAACCCCACCCACATCTCTGACCTTATTGTAAATTTCTGAATAGAATGTAGGCTCCTTGATGGTAGGGATTATGACATTTTTGTCTTTGTATCCTCAGTGATTAGCCCAACAGCTAGCACATACTATATATACTTAATAAGTGCTTGTTGATTGATTGATTAAGCAAGGATCCCAATGATTTTTTTTAGTCTTGCATGTTTATAGACAGCTGAAAAAATTTAGAGTCAGAACCTTGATCCTTCCCTTAGAATTGGTCTTAGAAATGTTTGCTCAAAGCTGAAAGAAAATCTAACTTCAGCATAATGAGGCAGACAATCCACAAATATTGGAGAGAATGGCCACTGGTGAATTTTGTGGGCTGGAATGTTCAAGATATACTAACATGAAATTTTGAAGTCATTTGTCTATCTAAATTACACTCAATTGCAGGAATTGTATGAATGGTCTCTCTTCCTTCTATAGTCAATCACCAACCTAAATCCTGAATCTTGAATATATAATGATGTTATTTACCAGGAATTCCCTCTTCTCCATTTCTCACCTCATCCATTCAGATGCCTCCTGCTACTATTTCTTCTTTCATGCCTATTTCACAAGAACTATTATTTCTTTTCACCAAGGAAAACCCCTCTACATGCAAAAATAATCCCATTCCAACGTGTCTTTTCCAATAGATTTCCCCCTCAATCATGTCTACTCTCACTATTTTTTAATCGCTTGAATCCTATGAAAACCATGGGAATACTCTAAAGACTTTGTCCTGGACTTTCTCCTCCTATTCTATAGTATTTCACTTGGTGATTTCATCGGTGGCCATTGTCTCAATTATGATTTCTCTGCAAATGACTCTTAAATATATTTGTCCAACCCTAGCTTCTAATCACCTCCACTCTTGCATTACCAATTGCTTATCAGACATCTCAAACTAGATATTCTATATATATATATATATATCTTAAATTTAACATATCCAAATCTGAATTCTTTTTCTTTTGCCAAAAGCCCTCATGTCTTCCTAACTTTTCTGTTGAAATTTATTTATCATTTATCTTCTGAGTCACCCAAGATCACAACTTTGGATGACATTGTTAACTCGACTCTTTCTCACTTTCTATATCCACTCAGTTTCCAAGTCCTCTTGTTTCTACCTTCATAATATCTTTCTTTTATCTCATAATATCTCCTCTGATAATATAACTACCTTGGTGCAGGGTTTTATCACCTCATATCTGGACTAGCCTATTGGTTATTCTCCCTGCCTCAAATCTCTCCCCAATTCCAGTCAATCCTCCATTTCTCTGTTGATTTACCTAAAACACAGACCTAACTATGTTACTCCATCCTCATTCAGAAAAGGTGCCTATTATCTCCATGATAAAATATAAAATTATCTGTTTGTCTTTTAAAGTACTTTATAATCTGACCCCTTCCTACCTTTCCAGTCTTCTTATATCTTAATCTGCTCCACACTCAATGATCCAATGCCATTGACCTCCATGCTGCTATTCTTCACCCAGATAATCCATCTCCCAACTTTGAGGATTTTTCATTAATTGTCCTCCATGCCAAGAATTCTCTCCTCCTTCATTTCACTTCCTGGCATCTCTGGTTTCCTTCAGGTTTCAGTTAAAGTCCCATTTTTGTAAGAAAATTTCATAGTTCTTAATCTTAGTGACTTGCCTCTGAGATGACCTGTACTTTATCCTATCAATGTTTTGTTTGTATTAATTATTTACCAGTTGTCTTCACCAATATACTGACCTCACTGAGAGCAGAGACTCGTTTTTCTTTTGTTTTGTTTTTACTTCTGTTTGTATCCCCAGCATTTAGCCTAATGTCTAGCATATAGTAAGCATTTAATAAATGGTTACTGACTATGCCAGTACCACAGTTAATGTAATTATTATTGTCAAATATATCAAAATATCATCATATTCTGGAAAATTGTGTGGTATGTGAAAGAAATAAATATATTATCAATCTTATTATTTCTGAAAAATTAGTCTACAGCATGCAAGCAATCTTGAAAACCGCTAGAATTGTCAGTAACATTTTCTCAAGGCTCAAATAGCAAAGAATTTTCTCTTCTAGGGGTGGATTATCATAGTTCAATACTACTGTTCAAACTCCCAAGTGACTACAGAATTATAAGGCTGCATAAACAGCCTTATAATTATATATATATATTTTTTATATATATTATAATATATTTTTTATTTTATATGTTTATTTTATATATATTATAATATGCATTATAATATATATATATATTAATTATAATAAAAAATACAGCTTTAGATTGAAAATAATAGTATTTTCAAGATTTTTCAGACTAATTATAAACACAAAAGATTTTTCACAAATGATAGCAGAAATGAAGTTTTTCTCCCAAGTTCCTTGTATAATTTTCCTTCCTTCTCTTTCTGTTTCTTTATAAGAGGTTTGCTTACAATAACAGGAAATGGGTTTTTTTTTTCCAGAGGGTAATAAATGAGAATCCTTATAATGACAAATCATCCCCTTCCCACATATACATGCACCACAATTGAATTTTTTCTTCTAACCTAAATTATATTTGCTTAAATATTGGACAACCCATCCTCATACAGATGCACACACAAAATCAAAAACTAATATTCTGAGAATTACTTCAACCCAGTGACAAAGACTATTCTCAGTTGTTCAAATCTACCATCCAAACTGCCCTTAGTCTGAGCAGAAAGAGACAAATTCAATTGATATTGAACTTTCAGCTCATAGGTAGTGACATGAGGCTGCCTGGAATAAACATCATATACAATCATCATCCAAGATAGAAAGGATAAACTATTGCCTTCTCTTATGGGACCAAAGAGAGCTAAAAGATTGATTTCTAGCCATGAACAATACCCTAGAAAAGTGGGAAGGAGAAAAGAGAGAGAAGGTGTCTTGGTTACCTCTTTGTTCCAGAAGTATGATTTACACATATAACTCACTCTTGCACTCTAGCCAAGAAAGACAGAAATGAGAGAATAATCATAAAAAAGAAGAAAGGCTAGTCCTCTGCTTTTACAACACCATTTCTCTCCCTCCCCCTCCCCTCTCTCTACTGGTCTTGCCAAAGCTTGTAGCCATGGTTTCTACATTTTACATTTGTACAATTGCCAGCTCAGCCCAAGGACCAAAATGAGCCACATCTTTCAATTAAATATACCCTGAAAATTCCAAGTTCATTTTTGTCCAAGTTTTTAACCACACTTGGCTGCTATCTATAGCCACAGAATCCCATTTATCTTTTCTTTTGTGTTTTGCTTCCAGGGGAAAAAATCTGGGCTGACAGATTGCTTCATTTGGGAGAATTTAGGGGAAAAGTGAGTCCATATGAATAGTGGTTATGAAGTGAAGTGTCTGGCTTGAAATTCAGTAATGATTAGCTCACTCCCCAAAAAATGAGATATTGAATGAACAGAAGGATTTTTTTAAATTTCCCTGAAAATTCGAGGAACATGACTAATATATAATGTATTATTTTTATATAATTAGTATTTATCAAATTCTCCTCCCTGTAATATGCTACATTATAAAAGACTACGTTTAGCTATAGAAAAGAAGTAATTAGATCAAAGTCACCCAATACTGAGATATAGTTCATAACACAAGTTTCCCAATTCTATGCAATTTTCACCTTCATCATAATATCATTCTTTGGTTATATTATTGGATCTGAATTAAAATGAAAAATTCATCATCTGGATTTAGCATCTTTCCTTGAGTAGTAGCATGAATGTCAAAATGTCATTCAGTTCAACATTTGTTAAACACCTACTATGTGTAAAGTGAGAAGTAGCAGGAAGAGATTGCTTAAGGGTCAAGTCAGCAAGATCTAGGATAAAGTCCCACTTTAGCAATCACTGACTATACAATGCTGCCACAAATCACTTAATCTCCCAACTCTTCAATACTATATATTGTATAACATGTTCATGCCATCAGTGATGAAACTTCTTAATATAAACTCTCTATGTGAAAGAAATGTGAAAGAAAAATGTGAAAGAAATGGCTACCATGAAAAAGTATAGTGTATATGTGTGTGTGTATTTTGGTAGGGTTTTTCTACACTTGTGATTTAATTGGTTTAGGGAGCTCACAAGCTCTATGTAACATATAAGACACTATATTAGTATTAAATTCAAACATGGGAATATAAAAAAAATGAAACAATTTTTATCCTTGAAGAACTGGTAGAGAATAACACTTTACACAATTAAGAATGGCATATGGCAAAATGTGCTAAAGACAAAGAAGGGTCCAAAGTGTAATTAGAAATTTATGAAAAGGCTACAATAGCTTAAAGATAAGGGAATTAGAGAAGGCTTATGGAAGAGACAGCACCTAAGCCAGACCTTGAAGGAAGAAAAGGATTTCAACAAGCAGTGACACAGATGATGTACATTCCAGGTATATGGGATAATGTGAACAGATGTACTCTGGGGATGAGAATAATAGCAATCTCAAAATAACCAATTATCCAATTTCCTGGAATATAGAACCTGCAAAATACAGCAGTTTGAAATATGATAGGGAAGATAAGTTGGAGCCAGTTCAAAAAAGAAGCTTAAATCTCAACTAAGGAGTGTGTATTTTTGTACAAATTGGTAACAGGAATTATAAGGTCTTTACTAGAAGATCTATAACTTCCAGAAAGAATCTTTGGGATACAGATAGGGAAGTAATATAAATTCTCCTACTTACAAAGAAGATTCTTTACAATCTTATCAGTCTGAATTTCAATTTCTACTAGAATGGAAGCTCCTTAAGAGCAGGTACTTTCCCACTTTTCTATTTGTGCCTGGCACATAGTAGGCACCTAAAAGCTTGTTCATTGATTGGTTTCCTTACATGTTATATTTCCTCATCTGATCACCCTCTCCTACTTGATAATCTCTTTATATATTTTGTGTCGTGATTCTCCTCCTTATCACACTGCTCCATCTCTGGTCTCCTTTAATGAGATCCTGCTCCAGATCATATTCACTAACCATAAATGTCCCTCGGGTTTTTGTCTTGGACCCTTTTTTCTTTTCTCTCTATATTAATTCGCTTAGTGGCCACATCAGTTCTTTGGATTTAATTACCATCTCTATGCTGATGATTCTCAAAATCACCTATTTTACTCCTAAATTTCTACTAACCTTTCATCTTACATCTCCCATTGCCTTTCAAACATCTTAAATTATAAGTCTACTGGATGTTGGACATCTTAAACTAAACATGTTCAAAATGGAACTCATTACCTTTCCCCCAAACACTTACCCCTCTTGCTTTCCCCATTAGTGGGTAGAAGCACACTATTTACCTAGTGCCTCAAACTTACAGGCAAGGAGTCATTCTGGACTCCTCACTATCTCTCACCCTCCAGATCCAATATCTTGCCAAGACCTATTACTTCACTTTTGCAGCATCTTCCAAATACCCTTCTCTCTACTCTGATGTTGCCATCATTCTAACATACCCATTACCTTCATTACTTCATGCCTAGATTAACTGCTAAATTAACTGGCTCTATTTTGTCATTAAAGTGATTTTCCTAAAAGTCCAGCCATCATCCCCTACTAACTTCAGTCTCTCTATTGTCCCTAAGGGCAAATACAAAATGCCCTATTTAGGATTCAAAGTTCTTCATCATTTAGCCTTCTCCTACTTTCCAGATTTTTTACATCTTATTCCTCAACATGTACGCTTTGACCCAGTAACAATGGCCTCCTGATTGCTCCACAAACAAGACATTCCCTCTCCTAGGACTGTCCCCATGATTCAGAATTCTCTCCTTCCTTTGTTCCAACTGCTGACTTCTTGCAAAGATAGTGGAGTACATTTCCATTTCCTTCTCCAGCTCATTTTATAGATGAGGAACTGAGACAAAAACAGTTAAGTTACTTTTTCTGAATTACACAGCTAGTAAGTGTCTGAGGCAAAGATGTGCACCCAGTTGTCTCTTCCCCATTAGACTGTAAATTCTTTGAAGGTGAAGACTTTTCCTTCCTTTTGTATCCCCATAGCCTACTACAATGCCTAATATATACTAGGTACTTAATTAATGTTTATTAATTGATTAACTGACAATATAAATGAGTTAAATAAGATGACTTCCAAGTTTCTTACCCAATATAAATCTTCAATTCTGTGACCCCAAGATCCAGTGAACATGAAACTAAAGAGTTTGACACACAACCCAGATGAGAGATCTATGGGGAAGTGTTAGCTTCCTCCAGGAAGAATGAATCAAAGGGAACAAATAAGTTAAGATACATCAACCTCTCATTTCTTCTCCATGTTCAGAGACTAGGGACAATTTTAGGAATTCACACAGCATGGCCACTTTTTTCCTTTCATTTGTTTTTCTCTATAGTAGCAGTTGGAAAAATAAAAGGGGAGGGAAAAAACTTAAATGGCATTTGTGTGTCTAATTCAAAGATAGTTTAGAAATTGGAAACCTGCTTCACCTTATGCAAGAAAGCTGAGCAAAAGCAAACCAGAACTAGCCAAGGGGGGAAGGTGAGGAAATCATTGATCACCTACAATGAGAGCCAATGAAGCAGTCCCTGACCCCCAAAGTAAAAGAAAGTAGAGGTACCCAGAGTGAGAGCAGCAAGGCACTTCTCTGTGGCAACACATGTAATAATATGTCACATTTATATATCCCTTTGGAAGTTGCAAGGCACTGTCCACACAGCTACCTACTGAGCTCAATAGTGCGTTATATCCACATTTCAAGCAAAGGAAACTGAGGCAAGAGGTGAAATAATTTATTCAGGCCACACAGCTTGTAAGTATCAAAGATAATATTCAAACCTATCTCCAAATCCACCTCCTTTACACCAGGCTATCTTTTAGCATATACATACAACAATGTATAATATATAATGTATATTAATTAATATTAACAATCACTTATTAAAATAATTGTTTATTCATATGAATATATAAACATTAATATAATAATAAATTATTAATGTGATATATTAATGGATGATTAATAGTATATATTAAAATGGTTGATTAAATCAATTAATAAATATATATTACTATACAATGTATAATATGATTATCACATCATTTTATAGGTTAACTTCCAAGTAAATATTCTTGTAAACTTTGGATAAAGCATTGAAGTTCTGGCAGTCTTTGACATTTTGTCTTCTTTGGATCAGGAAGCAAATTTTTTTAACAACTTAAAAACAGCACTTAAAAAACAAACTTAGGGCTCAAAACAGGCTTGACCATTCTAGCCATAATCATTATGATTAGTTTGGGCATCTAGGGAAACAACACATATAGGTCAAGGAGCATGAAAGGATTCTCAAATCAATGTCTAATCCGTGATGTAAAAATAATGCAAATACTCAATTAAGCAAGAGAAAAAATCAGTTTGTCCCTTGTGTTTTGTGCCCCCTACATTTTCGTACATTGGGATAATATCCCTGTTGTGCCACCTTGAAGATAACTCTTTGCCTGACTCACTGATAATTTCTACTTCCAGAATACTTCATAAAAATTCAAAGTAGAGAAATACATAAAGAGAATAAGATTCAAGATGTGCTTGGTTTTTTATGCAATATCATTACTTTCTAAATAACAGATTAAAAAATGATGAATGTATACTAACAAGTAGGTTAAGGAAATTACTGATTCTGCCAGTGACTAGTATTGTGAATTTAGATCAGTCATGTGATATCTCCAAGACTTGGTTTCTTTATCTTTAAAGGAAGAAGACTAAATGATCTCTATTGTTCCTTCTGAAACTGATATTCTAATTCTATAAGTAAAAGAAACCCTTCTTCTAACATCAAATCCTGACATTCCATCAAATAGTACTCATTTAAATGTTAGCTCTCTGACTATAACAAAACATGGAAATTCAGGGCACATCTCTCCTTTGTACTTTCCAAAAACTGACATAAAATAATGGATTCTTCATAGATATTAAGAAGGACTCTTTCAATTTTACTGCCAATTGTAAGCCTGTTAAGCTGCACACCCTTCTGATGATAAACTATAATAATATAATTTATCTTAAAGTACCCAAACATCTCCATAAATTGGATTTACTTTATCTTTCTCTTAAAGAAAAACCTTATTTGGTTTTCTAAGTTGTCCTTTTCGTACAATATTATTCACCTTATGATAAACTGAATTGTATTTTTTTTTAAAGAGCTAGTTTTATATGACTCTTGGAAAGAATGTTATAATACTCTTTCTTCCTGGATCCAACTTCTATGTCTCTCTCTCTCTCTATGAATCATATGGATTTCTATGGGACAATTCTCTTTATTTTTATCACTAACCTCAAATGTAAATACAAATAGCTTAATCTTTATAACTCAAAAACCAATATGGTCTTGTAGCTCACCAACATCCCAAACTTCCTATCTCCTAGGTAATCTGGCTCAAATAAGTCAAGAGAAATATTCCAAGTAAATTTTTCTGGCAACTTTAAAATATATTTTATTAATAGTATGTGTTTTTACATCATCTACATTTCCCACCATATCTCTCCCTCTCTTCCAGAGAGCCATCCTTAATAATAAAAAAGAAAAAAAAATAATAAGGAAAAGATCAGCAAAATTAATCAACATATCAAAAAAAAAAATCTCATGTCATATGCAATACCCACTGCATCTAATTGTGAAAATATGATAATCAAGCTTGTTGTCCTCCAAAAAAAGGTATATGAAAAGTGCTTCCCCTTTGTTGCAAAGGTTGAGTCATGGGTGTGGATGCTATTAGGCATTTTAATAGTCTCAGCTACCCAAAAATGGAAATGTCTTTGGAATAATGAGTTCACTGGCATATGCAACCACAAACAGAAGACTGGATAAGGAATAGATACCTTCTTATCAATTGAATTAGATAAACTCTAGATCCTTTTCCAAGTGAGTCCTGGAGTCTGTGAAATGCATGACATTCATTTGCTATGGCTACAGATGCTACTTAACATCTGATTTCTATTACTAAATGTGAAACAAGGGGTAGCATCACACAATGAATAATGTTTCAGCTTTAGAAGCAGGAAGAGCTCTAAAGAGGTCCAAATCCTCCTCTTTTGTACATTAGGCTGACCTTGGACAATTTATTTAAACCCTCGTTACCCCTGTCAATTCCCTTAAAACTACAGACAGAATTCTGATCTAACTCAAATTTCCTACAATCGGAGTTACCCAAAATAGAAGTACTCTATACCACTGAAGTCACAGATATGAGCAAAAAAGAAAACCTAAAACAATAAATAATTATGAAAAGGAAACATGGAAACAAAGATCTGAAAAAGCACATTCTCTTGGGATTTTTTTTCATTGCCAAAATGCTAATTTTTTTTTCAGTTTCCATAATCTAGTAGATCTTTGAGGAACTATAACACTACTCCCAGATATAATGGCAGAGTCAGGTATTTTTAGAGAATATATGAGGCATGGTTATGATTATCTGTGTCTTCCACAGAGGATTTGTTTAGCAATCTTCTGATTTGCTCAAAACGGTTATTTTTAATATCATATAGATGCCCAATCTTCCACTGGACCCTTGTTTCCCAAAGGCTAATAAGCAGCACAGCCAAAAGTTTGGGCAGATTCTATCAAACCGAAAAGGCTGTTCTCCATTTTTCTTTTATTTTGCCCTTCTCTTTTGATTCTATTCTTATCTGTCTTTCTGATTCTATTCCAATCTGTCTGACTGCTTTTTCTCAGCTTCTTTTGCTGGTTCATTGCTGTACTATGGGTACACCCCTTTATGAGCTGGTCTTATTTTCTGAGCTTTCCTCCCTTCTCAATCTACAATCTCTATATGGATGAGCTCATCATCTTAGTTTAATTATTATCCCAATGCAGATGAATCATAGAGCTATGCATCCAGTTCTACTATGTCCTCTGAACTTCAGACTTCCATTAGAAAATGAATGTTGAACATCCAAGATAGTGAATTAGAGGCAAAAACTTAGCTGAGCTCTCTCAACATTCCCCTCTAAACTAAACTAAACAATTAAAATAACTTTTCAGATCAAATTCTGGAAGTAGCAGAGTCAACAAAAGGTCAGAGAGGGATATTTTTTCCATTCTAAGAAAAATTAAGAGGTAGGCAGGAAAAGTCTGTAACACTGGAGTAGAGACCAGTCCAGAGTATGGGTACACCGTACTGTTTCAACACCAGTGGTGGGACCTAGAAATAATTGCAGCTGCAACTTTGGGAGCTCTCAAATGAGACACAGGAAGGGGGTTGGACAATTGGTCAGAAAAAAATTATAGGAGACCCTTTACTGGCACCAGTTGGTAACGCTAGTGTTGGTAAGCAGTTCTGGATCACAGTTTTAGTGTAGTCTGTAACAAGAAAGCAGGGGCTTTGGTCACAGTTCCAATGCAGAGGTATGCTAGCACTGGTAAATGCAGAAGAGCAGAGGACTTGGTTCCAGGGATAAGGGGAATTGTGGTTGAACTTGTGGCTGCAGCAGAGTCAGGACTATACTAATAAATACTATTAATAATACTAATATCAGAGTACAGACCAGGACCGCACCTCCTTGGAAGCACTTAAAACTTGCATATTCTTTTCTCCACTTCCAGAACTCACTTAGAAAACATTAACATAAAAAATCCTGAAATTTGGGAAAATGTCTCCATATCCCAAGCTAAACAGAGCCCAACTTTAAGGCAAAGTTCAAAGTCAAGCAATAAACTGGGAAAAAATGATCACACAACAACAACAAAAAAAAAAAAAAATTGACCATAAAAAGTTACATAAAAAGTGGCAGGAAAGACCAAGACATATCAGAAGAAGACAAGCAAAGCCTCAACAAGAATTTCAGGAACTGTGAGACAGAGAGAGAGAGAGAGAGAGAGAGAGAGAGAGAGAGAGAGAGAGAGAGAGAGAGAGAGAGAGAGAGAGAGAGAGAGAGAGAGAGAAATGAAAATGGTAGAGGAAAAACTAGGGAAAGAAAGGAGATTAATACAAAAAAGTTATGAAAAGAGAGTTAACAGCTTGACAAAAGGAGCATACACACACACATATGCACACATGTGCATACACACTAATGAAAATAGCACTTTAAAAACAGAATTAGCCTAGTGGTAAGAAACTCACAAAAATTCATTGATGAAAAGAACTTCTGAAAAGGTATAATAAGTCAAATAGAAAAGAAAGTACAAAAATTCATGGGAAATTTTTTTTTCCTTGAGGCAATCAGGATTAAGTGACTTGTCCAGGGTCACACAGCTAGGAAAGTGTTAAAAGTCTGAGGCTGGATTTGAATTTAGGGCCTCCTGACTTCAGGGCTGGTGCTCTATCTACCAGTTAACTGCTTGAAAAAAAATAATTTTATAATAATTTAAAAGAAAAATTGGTCAGATGGAGAAGGAGGTACAAAATTTGCTCACTAAAAACATTAAAAATTATAACTGGACAAGTATAAACTAATTACTCTATAAGACATCAAGAAACAGTAAAATGAAGTCAAACGTTCCATAAGAGAGAACAGTGTACTTTCTGACACCTGCAATAATTAGCATTGTTTTGAAAATGAGGCATAATAGAAAAGATGAATTCATGGAATAAGTGCCATGTCAGAAACAGTAGAAAGCACTCAGAAGGCAGAAACTAGGAATTCTTGGAAAAAGAAAACAAAGAAAAGAGAGAAACCAAATGACTACAGGAGCTGTGAATCAGAAAATGAGGGTCTAGAATAAACAGAAAGAGAAGACAAAAAACAAAAAAGTAAAAAAAATCATTTTTGAAAGGGGTCCAAAAATAAAATTTTAAAAATTTATGAACAGCTGAAGGGAAGAAAAGAAAAGGGGAATGTATCTGATTTATTATGAAGAAAAAAGATGGAATATAATTATACAATCAGATAAAAGAAAGCGAGAAGAACTAATTAAACAAAACCCTAAAAATAAAGGGGTAAAAAAACAAGAGGGTGTGAGGTGAAGGGAAGAAATCCAGTGGAAACAAGGCAGCCTAAAAAGGATTAAATAAAGTAGCTGAAGGATTATAATAGTATGCTTACAATAGAAGGGGGATCACAACTTAAAAAAAAATTAGAAATAGGTAATGGAAACTTTAAACAAACTTTAAATGTGGATGAGTTAAATAATTCAACAAAATGAAAAAGGAGTGACAGAGTGGATAAGAAAACAAAACCCTACATTCTGTTGCTTACAAGAAGCACATTAAAAAAAAAAAAACCCACAAAGATGAATCAAAAATAAAACTGAGAAAATTGGGGCAAATATACTATGCATCAAATGAATATAAAAAGAAAAATCTAGAGTTGCCATTATGCTCTCAGACAATGCAAAAACAAATATTTAAAATGCAAAAAGATATAAACAAGAAAATTATATTACACTAAAAATAAACCATAAACCACAAGCCAATACCAGGGATAAACTTATATGCTCCAAATATTTTGTATTCCAAATTCATGAAGGAAAAATTATTGAGTTTCAAGAAGACACAGATTCTAATACAAAAGAGACTTTCAATTTTTAAAAGTAACAGTAAAATACACAAAAGGGAAACAAATTAACTAAACAAATTTATAAAAGCACTAGAGTTAAAGGACTTATGGTGTCTTCTAAATGAATACACATATTTCTCAGCACTACAAGTATTTTTAAAAAATCAAGCTTGTACTAGAGCACATAGATATTACAA
This sequence comes from Sminthopsis crassicaudata, assembly GCF_048593235.1. Taxonomy (NCBI): domain Eukaryota; kingdom Metazoa; phylum Chordata; class Mammalia; order Dasyuromorphia; family Dasyuridae; genus Sminthopsis; species Sminthopsis crassicaudata. Next base: position 618,287,799 of record NC_133618.1, on the reverse strand, counting down.
ACAAACATAAAAAGGTAGAAATAGTCAATATTTTTAATAGACCTTATTATAATAAGAATAGAATTTGATTCAAGGACTACAAATGGAAGATGCAGACACAAATGGATACTTGAAAATTAAATCTCAAATAATTAGTGATTTGTTCTTCATGCTACTAATTATTAAAAAAAATATTTAAAAGACACCATAAGTCCTTTAACTCTAGTGCTTTTATAAATATAATTTATATATATATATATTTTTATATTATATATAAATTTTATTTTTTTTTTTTTGAAGCTGGGGCTAAGTGACTTGCCCAGGGTACACAGCTAGGAAGTGTTAAGTGTCTGAGATCAGATTTGAAGTCGGGTCCTCCTGAATTCAAGGCTGGTGCTCTATCCACTGCGCCACCTAGCTGCCCCAAACAATAACTGTATAAAAGAAAATTATGATAATGAAAACAACATAAAAAAATTTCAAGGATGCAGCTGAAGCTGCTGTCCACAGGTGAAATATCAGTCCTTAAAAATCATCCATTAGAAAAAGAAAACTAATGAACTGAAAATGAATTTTTAAAATTAAAAATCAAAAAGTAAAATTTAAAATAAGTACAAAAAAAGGATATTTTAAATTAGAGCAACAATAGATAAATTAAGGAAAAACTTAGAAATGACAAAACTAAAATCTGTTTTTTGAAAATACTAGTAAGGTTGATATACCCTTAGCTAATCAAAACAATAAAATAGCAAATGAGCAGATGAAGTCACAGTAAAACCAAAATAAGTCAAAAGAATAATTAGAATATATTATGCAGGGGGCAGCAAGGTGGTGAAGTCAGGAGGATCTGAGTTCAAATGTGACCTCAGGCATTTAACACTTTTAGTTGTGTGATCCTGGGCAAGTCATTTAACCCCAATTGCCTTAGCAAAAAAAAAAAAAAAAAAAAAAAAATATATATATATATATATATATATATATATATATATAATGCAAAGTTATATGCTAAGAAAATAGAACACAAAAGAAATAGAGGAAAAATCTTTTAAAAGTAAAATACCCAAACTATTAAAAGATGAGATGAAGATTTTACATAACCCAATCTCAGAAAATGAAATCTATCTAGCTGTAAAGAAACTACCAAATCGGAAAAAAAAAAAACTAGATTTAATGGATTAGCTAGATAAACTTTTAAAAGAATGTTTAAAGAATAATACCCATACTTCATAAATTATTGTTGAAAACTGAGAAAGAAAAATCCTATCAAATTTTATGAGACAAATGTAGTGTTAATGCCTAAACCTAAAAAGATAAAATATATAAAGAAAATTATAGGTAAATATCATTAATGAATATCAACTCAAAAATGTTTAACAAAATCCTATCAAACAGATTACACCTATTTATCCAAGAAATCATTCATTATGTTCAAAAGGGACTTATACCAGGCATACAAAAGTGATTCAACATTAGGAAAACAATCAACATAATTAGTCATATTAAATTCCAAAACATCCCAAACCACATGATCATCTTAATAAGTGCAGAAAAAGCCTTTGACAAAGTACAAAACTTTTATGCTAAAATCCTGGCAAAGCATAAGCATAGAGAAATGTTTCTAATATCATAAAAAGTATAAAACCAAAAGCAAGAATCACATGCAATAGAGACACACTACATCCTTTTCCAGTAAATACAGGAATAAAGTAAGAATGCCTACTCTCCCCATTATTTTGATATCATCCTAGACATGTTAGCAATAGCAATAAGACAATAGAAAGTAATAAAAATAATAAAGAGAGGTAAAGGAGATAAAATAATCCCTGTTTACTAATGACATGATGGTTTACATGAAAAAAAAAAAAAAACAGAGAATTAGCAAAGATTCTAATGGAGATAACTAATAATAAATTCAGCAAAGTTTCAAGGTAAAAAGTAAGCCACCAAAAACCAAAAGTCTTAATGTGATACTATACTATCACATTCTAATCTGGAATATCAAATTGTACTCAAATTCATCTCTATTATTAGTGTTTGAAATTTAGCTATTTGAAAAGTGCCACTGTATAGTTAGAGCAGATAGTTTGTACTGGATTGCAACAATCAGTAGCAGCATTTACTAGGTCAAAATGTCAAAAATAAAAATTAAATTAGAGATTTTCTTAATGTTGTTAGAAGATAACATGAAAAAATTTTGAATAAATCACAAACAAATGCTAATGCACTTCAGAGTTAAGAATATTTTAACCAATTCTGGTTACCCTGTCTGAAATATAGCCAACAATTTTTGAAATACATCTGGAAATAGTTTATGAAAAGATGGAAGGAGAATTTCTTATACTAAGGACCTTTAGTAAAACAAAACCATGGAAGATTTTTTTCTTAAATTTTAAAATGTTACTTTTCTGTTTTAATTGAGTATATATCAAAATATTGTTTAGGTAGAATAGGATAAACATACTGTAGCCAAATTTCTCCCATTTTTATAATTATTTCTTAAAATAGCTAGAGTTAATATGAAGTATCATTTCATGATTATTACAATATTTTATATGGCATTAAAGTTTTTCCAGTTTAAAAAAAAACAAACTTTTTACATAATAATAACAAAACATGAGAAAGAATAATAGAAATGGAAATTTCATTTCATATAACTACAAAATGAATAAAATATCTGGGGATTAATCTCCCAAAGCACACAAAATACTTGTAGAGATTCAATTGCAAAGAATTCCTTTAAAAATTAAAGAACCTAAATAGATTAAGGAAAGTTCAGTACTACTGACTATGCCTTGCCAATATAATAAAAATAACAATATTTCAAAATTACTTTATATTTTAATGCTATATCAATCAAATTACCAAGAGTTAACTTTCCAGAGCTTGATAAAATAGTAACAAAATTCATTTGAAAAAACAAAAAACCTAAAATACCAAGGGAAATAATGAAGAGAGGTAAAGATGAAGAGGGGACTAGCACTTCTAGACCTCATATTATATTATAAATCTTTAGTCATTAATAACATCTGGTTTTTTGTTTGAAATAGAGAGAGAGAACAACAGAGCAGACCAAAAAAGAGAGATTCAGAAACAAGAGAACTCAGTAACCCCAGTGTTTGATAAAATGGAAAACATGTTACCCAGGGGGAAATTCCCTATTTAATCCCTCCAAAAAATAAAAAAAAAATAAAAATAAACCTCTAGGAAAACTGGAAAGCAGATCAACAATTTACATCACAAATAATATATTTTAAACAAATACATGACCTTAATATAAAGATCATATTTTTTAAAATGAAAAGAATGGATGTTGTATCTCTCACAGTTATAGGCAAGAATTGTGGTCTTGACCACTAAGTGATAGAGTCAATTACAAAAGATAAAATAGATAACTGATTACTTAAAACTGAAAAATTTTCTGCACAGACAAGAAGGGAAGTGATCTAAGAGGGAAAAAAATCTTTTTATAAGATTTTTCTGATAAGGATTTAATATTCAAGCTATATTTCTAAAATTCATACAGATGTGTGTGAAATAGCTATTCCCCAATAGATAAATGGACAAAGGACAAACACTTTTCAAAAGTAGAATTGTAGCTCTCTCTTCTCTCCTTTTCTCTTTTCCTTCCTTCTCCACTCCACTTCCTTCCCATTCCTTTCCTCTCTCATCCCCATCCTTCTCTCTATCCTCTCTCCTTCCCAGATGATGCAGTAGTGGAGACAGTCACAGAGCCCACCAAGGTGGATATCACAGGGCTGTTCCAGGACATGTTCATTAAGATAAACTGAGAGCCACAAGTGAAGACTATAACTTTCTGGAAAAATAACAAACTGAGTAGCTTCAAGTATCTAGAATTGAAAGATATTCCAGTAAACATTAGTAGAAACCTAAATGACCTACACCAGAAATGTACAGCATGTCAGCCTTATCTGGATCAGATCCCTTTAATTGAGGAGCAAGTAGCAGCTGCTGAGCAAGTAGCCTACAAGTCGAATGCATATTCAAAGAAATTAGAAGCAAAGTACAAGAATTTAGAGAAGCCACAAAAGAATTCTTTAGCACAAAGACTTTAACTCCAAGAATGGTTCATAAAGCTGAAATGTGTTGGATGGAACTTATGAAATTCTATGCTTCAGCTCCATAAAAGGCAGAGGTGTTTTTGGTCCAAGGAGAATCGCAGCACAATCTTTGGTTAGATGTGTGACTTTGGGACTCCTTGATGTCTTCCTAAAACTGTATCCTTGGATTTCCACTTATCATGTGCTTCATTGTGTGCCCCGGACCAAGGCTCAGAAATCACGATCAACTCCTGGCAGAGCAGACACAGGTGAGTTGCTCCACTCTCCTTGTCTCCTCCCTTCTTTCCCTCTCTCTTTGAATCTGTTCTGAATGTGCCCCCACCCCTTCTAACCTGTTCTTGAACTTAAATAATAAATGCCAATTTATGATAAAAAAAAGAAATCCAAAATATTCACAACCATATGAAAAAATGTTACACATCATTAATAAGAGAAATGAAAACCAAAGCAACTGTCAAGTTTCAAATCACATCCTAAAGATTGTCAAAAGTGGCGATAGTCATTGTTGGAGGGGTTGTGGGAATACAAGAACAGTAAAACATGGTTGATGGAGCTATGGAATAACCATTTTGAAAATCAATTTTAAAATAAACGAATAAAATGGCTAAAATATCCCTATCCTTTGAACCAGAGACTCCATTACTGGTCTTGATACTCAAGAAAGCCACTGATAAAAGAAAAAGTGCTCATATATCTTAAAATATTTAAAGCAAGTCCCCGTATATTTTAAAATATTTAAAGCAACATTTTTGTGATAGCTAAGAATTGAAAACAAAATAATGTCCATTAATTGAGAAATATCTAAATAAATTGTGGTATCATTAATATAAGAAATGATGTAGGTAATTAATAAAGGGAAAAACAGAAAGATATATATGTTTTGAAACAGAATGAAGTGTTGAGCCAAGAAAACAATATACATAGTAATTACAACAATGTAAATGAATAGGATGACACACCAAAATATCAAAAGTAAATATAGCAAAATTATAAAGGACTCAAATGAAAAGATAAGATGAGCCACCCCCATTCTAGCCTTTGGTAGAGGCAGGTAATCCTTAGATGCTTTTTGAGCTTCCATAATATATCAATCAGCTTTGTTGATTTCTTTTCCTCTACTTCCTCTATTTAAAAAACTATCTGTCATAAAGGTGGCTCTTGGGGACTGGGTGAGGAATATTTATATATATGGAATAATATAGAGATTGTAAGAAAAAAATCAATAAAAACTATTTTTAAATGCAATTTAAATATACCAAATGGGATACCCTAAATAATAAACTCCATATGTACAAAAAAAAAAAAAAGAATTCATCATTTTCCCCAAAAGACCTGTCTCTTTTCTAAAATTCCCTTTTTCTGTTAAATGTACCATTGTTTTTTTAAATCTCTAAGGTTCATAATTTCAGTATAATTCTTGACTACTTGCTGTTCCTTACCTCATATTTCTAATCATTTGCCAAATCTTGCTATTTTTTTTCTTCATAGCATTTCCCACATCAGACTCCATCTCTATACAAACAAGTTCAGCTCTTCATAACCTCTAATCTAGACTATTGTGAAGATCTGCTAAATGGTCCCCATCTCCAGTATCCTCACACTCAAATTCATCTTCCAAAATGATTTTTCTATAAGGGAAGTTTTAGACCATGTCACTTTCCAACTCAATAAACTCCAATAGCTCCCTATTACCTCTAGAATCAAATATGAACTTTTATTTAGCTTTAAAGTCATTTATAACCTGGTTGCCACCTAGATTTTCAGTCTGGTTATAAATTAACTCCTATACCCTTTGTGGCTCAGCCAAACTGGCTTTTTTGATGTTCCTCACAGAGGGTATTATATTTCCCATGATGTTGTCTTTGAGCTGGTCATCCTTAATGCCCAGAATATAGTCTCCTCATGCATTTCTCAAACAATTTCTCTCTTCCATCAAGAACTGAAGTTTTTCCTGATCCCTCTAAATGTTAATTCCTTCCCTCTATAAAATACTTTGTATTTATTTGTGTTTTTTTCTGTATATATTACATGTCTCCACAAATAAAATGTTAGATCTTTAAAAGTATGGTTTGTTTCATTTTTTTGTACTTACCTCCCTAGCCCTTAGCCCAGTGTCTATTACATAATGAGTAATAAAAACTTGTTGATTGATACAGGTCAAGGGTTGGATCATATATCTAGCAAGAATTTAAGAGAGTTTAAAGATCACCTGATCAGCATAATGGAAGTATCAACTACTTTCAAAGGCCACAATGACACTTTAGAATGGAGGGATTTTACATCAGTAAAGGGAGCTCCACACGAACCAAAAAAAGATGCTTAAACTATTAGAGCAAATATCTTCTCTATATCCAAAGAAGTACAGGAACTAGTATTATCCTCTCCATCTTATAGAAGAGGAAACTGAGCATATACATAATAAGCAATTGGTTTTATAGTAACAGTAGCAGGAATACATTTTAGTTAGGCATGGTGCCATAGTAAACTTGTCTGGAGAACTCTGGTTTCAAATCCAGCCTCTAACATTACCTATTCATGTTAACAGAAGCTTATTTAACTTATCTACTTTTGGTTAAAATGAGATCATACCTTCAGGACCTGCCTCATTAACCTATAATGAGGGTCAAATAACAAATCCACCAAAAAATTCTAGTTTGGGATAGAAGATTGAACTTGGGGAAAATAAAGAACAAAATCAAAGAAGTTATGATCAAATGCTGATTTTTATATTAAAATTTTATATTAGTTTTATATTAAAAGTGCTCTAAGATTTCAGAAAGAGAAGCTATCGCCATGATCTGCATGTAGGACATTCATTAAGGGAGGGACCATAGAAATATATAGATAGACTATTCTTCTTTTATAGATACAGAAATTGAGGGCCAAAAAGTTAAAGTACTCCATTTCAGTAGTTAGCTTGCTATTGCTTATGTCTATGGTATTAATAAGTTTCTAGCTCTACCCTCTCTCCACATCCTCCCTCCACTTTGTCTAGAATTGTATATACAGATTTTTTTCATTTTTACAAGAGCCTGAATGCTATGGCTTCATACCTTCCATCAGAGTGTAGCTTTCTAAATTATTTTAATATTTCATAAGAGTTGAAGATGAAAAAAAATGTTTAGAAGGAAAGCAATGGTAATGGAAAGGACAAGGGAAGAGAATTTAAATTCCAGCAGATGCAGTGCTAGGAGAGGAATCAGGAAAATATGGGTTCAAACCCTATTTCTGATATTTATTAGTTTAGTGACCCAGAACAAGTATTTTAACTTTTGTGTGCTTTAGCAAATTCTTAAGACACAATTACTGTCAGAGAACATATCTAGTGACTTACAGATAGTTTACCTCCAAGAGTAAAACTGTGTAGTGATTCTATAAGGTTCAACTCTGCAGGTAAGCTAATTGTCACTCATTCATTCAGTTGTGTCCACTTTTTGTGACATTCTTATATTCTCTTTATTTCTCAAAGTTTGTCCAAATTCACATTCATTGTTTACATAACAATATCTACCCATCTCATCTTCCTGTCCCCTCTTCTTCTGCCTTCAGTCTTTCCCAACATCAGGGTCTTTTTAAAAACATCTCATCTTCTTATTATATGACCAAGGTATTTAAATTTCAGCTTCAGTGTTTGAGTTTCTGGTGAATAGTCTAAATTATTTTTTATTGTTGATTGATTTGATCTCTTTGCGGTCCAAAAGACTCTCAAAAGTCTTCAACGCTACAATTCAAAAGCATCAGTAGTGAAGTTCTCAGCTTTCCTTATAACCCTATTCTCACAACCACACACATTGCTACTGAGAAGAAGAAAAAAAAAACATAGCCTTAACTAGACAGACCTTTGTTGACAAAGTGATGTCGCTGCTTTTAAGTGTGCTATACAAATTTGTCAGAGCTTTCCTTCCAATGAATAAGCATCTTTTAATTTTATGGTGTCAGTAGCTAGTGATCTTTGAGCCTAAACTGCCACTGTTTCCATTATTTCTTCTTTTTGCCACTAAGTGATGGCACCAATTGCCAAAATTTTGTGGTCTTTTTATGTTGTTTCAAGCCAACTTTTATGCTCCTTTCTTTCTTTTTCATCAAGAGGCTTCTTAATTCCTCTTCACTTTCTGTCATCACAGTGGTATCATGTGAAATATCTGAAATATTGATATTGATATTTATTGAAATTGATATTTATCAGTTATCAATTTATCCATTAAGCTTAATTCTAGCTTTAGATTCATATAAGTTATTTAACTTAACAAGGTAACAACATATGGCTTTATTGCACTCCTTTTCCAGTTTTAAATGAATCAATTGTTCCATGTTTGGCTCTAACTGTTGCTTCTTGGCTTACATACAGGATCCTCAGGAAATAAGCAAGATAATCTAGTATCTCCATTTCTTTGAAGGCTACACAATAAAAAGCTTTAGTGTAGTCAATGACACAGAAGTAAAGTTTTTTAACTCCTTTGCTTTCTCCATAATCTAGCAAAAATTGGCAATTTGATCTCTAGTTCTTCTTTGAAAACCAGACTGCTTTTCTAGTAATTCTTAGTTCACATATTGCTGAAACCTTGCTTGCAAAATCTTAAACAAAACCTTGCTGGCATGTGAAATGAGTACAATTATTTTGTGATTTGAACATTCCTTAGCATTGCCCTTCTTTATGATTGGGACATAAACTAATCTTTTCCAAAACAGTGGCCACTGGAATGAAAATAGGTGATGAAGTTGTGAAGTCAATCTTGTATGTGAACAAGATATGACAAATATATGTTGTTTTCCCAGAATCTAGTAAGATTTTTAAAATCTCTTCCTGTTTCTATTTCTCTTTCCCTATGCCTTTCTCCATTTTGTTTGCCTGCATCTCTTTCTCCATCTCTCTCTTTTTCTCCTTCTCTATTCCTTCCCAAGGGACTAAAGAAATTGGTGCAATGTCCAGAGATGCTCTTGACTACTAAGAGCACTTCTCTAGAAGACTGTCATTATCCACAGAACACAAAATTTAACAACAAAGCAGAGCTGCCAAATGCCAAATTAGAATCCCTCCCTATAAATTTCCTTTTTGTATGTTTTATTACAGCCATTTTATTCTTCTAGATTAACACACACACACACACACACACACACACACACACACACACACACACAACATACACCAACATTATCTGAAGCAATGCAATGGACTAAGTGGGGATTTTAGAGATGTCTCTGCAATAAATAAATTCTATCCTGGCATGAGGAATTCACCACAGTGGCAGGACAGTTATTTTCAGGGTTGTGTTCACCTGTATGTCATCTGAATTTCAAAGAGAATTTCACCCAAAATTGAATGATCCTATGCTACGTTGGAAAATGATCTTACCATAGGATCGCCTGCCAACATTAGCCAATTTCTACATTTTGTTACTGTAATCTATGCAATGACCTGACAAGCAGCAGTCTCTATGAGCCATCACTGGGAAATAAGTCAATCTCTTTTAATGGAAAATTCTATTGAAATGGAGATTTTAGGTAGTTTTCCCTTGATCCAATCACAAAACAGTGTTGGAAGCTTTCCCTAGGCATTTTTGTTGCCTTCTCCCCTCCCTTTCTATTTCTTTGTGTAGGTGGAAAATCCACCTAGAATGCATTTAAAGTAAAGGAATATTGTGACAAACCAGCCAAATACAAGGCACTAAATTCATGTTTCCAATGACAAATGCCTTCAGTACCATAAGATGACAGCTAATCAAATGAGTTCTGATTTCTGATGTATATTTACATTTAAATGCTTCAAAGATCTATAATGTCATCCATGTTGGGACTCCCTCCATTGAAGCAGATTATAATTCCCTTCCACATCTCAGTAGAAGATTTCCTAAGATTTTTTTGTGGGGGCAGGGAGAAGAGAGAGAGAAAGCCTGACCAGAATCACAAAATCTCAGAAGCCCAACCCAACTCAAAATCAGAATCCTCTCTATAATAACCCCTACAAAATAGTCCTCCAGCTTCTATCTGTAGTGACAGAGAACTCACTACTTTATAAATTAGTCCATTCAATTTTTGCACAATGTACACAATAACAGCAAGATATGCGATGATCAGCTATGAAAGACTTGCTTCTTCTTAGTGCTTCAGTGATCCAAAGCAATCCCAATTTACTTTGGACAGATAATGCCATCTGCATCCAGAAAAATAACTATGGAGATTGAATGTAAATCAACACATGCTATGTTCACTTCTTTTTCCTTTTTGTTTTTTCTCCATCATTTTTCCCTTTTGTTCTGATTTTTCTCTACCAATATTATTCACAAAGTAATGTGTATTAAAATTAAATTAATTTTTTAAAAATTTGCACAATGTCAACTCATGGCTCCTAATTCTGCCTTCTGGCACCAAGCAGAATCAATTTAATCACACTTCTATATGATAGTCCTTCAACAATTTGAAGACAGAAATTATACCCCCCCCTCCACCACATCTCAGCCAAATCTTCTCTTCTCCAAACTAAACATTATTTTCACTTGTTAATATCCTAAAATGCAGTGCCCAGAACTGAATATAAAATTAGTTTATTTGAAGTTAATTATATTTGGTCCTCAAATGGTAGGTGAGTCCATCACCACTCCCATATTTTAAGCTTTTCTTACTCAATGATCCTGCCAGAGCTTATACTCTAATGGCATACAGTGAGATATTTACCAGAAAAAAGGAAAAGTAGTTTAAATCCTCACTAAGGCCCTGGGACTTGTAGTTTTTCTTTTATTTTTCCCAAAAACCAAAAAGGAAATGGAACATGAACAAATTAGACTGGACTAGTAGAGTTCTGCCTGCCCAATTGTATTAAACATCTTCAAGGTAGACAGAGTTTAGGCAATAATAGCAAATGAAGGAAGCTTTGTGTGAAAATTAACTCTAAACATTAAAGCAATTAGAATCTTTTCCTTATTCTATATTCTCCTTTAAGGAATGGAGAGGAAAGGGGTAGCTTGACACATTAAGTGGCAATATGGATGTGACTAGATAGAAACCAATAAAACTATTGCATTTTTTTACTCTCATTTTCCCCTTGGTTCCATCTGCAAATGATATGCATTGTTTACTCCTAACTGTTTCTCTGTTCTTTTAAACTAGCCTAGTGACTGTTTTAACTTTTATATGGTCTTTCTATATTGTTTTAATTGTGTTCTGAATTAATACCTTTATTATAAAGAATGTAGCCAAGAAGGAAGCCAGTTACCACTTGACAATACATAATTTAAAAAGCAAGGGATCTTCATCTAATCTAGTGACTAGAAGTTATCTGAGGACTCAGAATTTCTATGAATATTATTAATAACCAGCATTAACAAGTTTCCCCAAGTCAAGGAGAAAGGATGACTATATGTATGGACCATTGCCCTGGGCTAAAATTACAATCTTAATATTTTACAAATAGATAGCAAATGGCTGATTTCAGAAAAGACCAGAAAGACTTATAAGAATTGATGCTGAGTGGGATGAGCAAAACCAGAACAAGGTACATAATATCAGCAAGATTGTATGATGAACTTGGCTCTCTTCTCAGCAATGTAATGGTTAAAGACAATTCCATTAGACTTGGAATGGAAAATGTCATCCAAATCCAGAAGAGAACTATGGAAACTGAATATGGATTGAAATATGTTGTTTTCACCTTTTGCTTTTTGTTTGTCTGGTTGCTTGCTTTTTCTTTCTCATGGTTTTCTCCATTAGCCTGTTTTTCTTGCACAGCATGACAAATATGAAGGAAACTTTTGAAGAGATTTCATATTGCTTGTAGTCTTGGAGAGGGAGAAGGGAAGGAAAGGAGGGAGAAAAAAGTTGCTACACAAGGCCTTTCAGGGATGAATGTTAAAAAACTATCTGCATATTTTTGGAAAAAAATACTATTGAACAAAAAACGTGAAACAAAATAGATGGCTAAGTAAAAGCTAATGTAAAACAAGGTCTCTAACCTAAAATAAAAGGAAGGAGAGTTTGAGGTGTAACCAGTAAGAAAGGCATGCTCTCTATACTCTCTATTATTTCATAGGAGATTCAATTCCATCCCTTTTGGGTGGGAGAAGTAAAGCTCACAGCCAAAATCTTCCTTCTGTGACAGCTGCTTGCTACAGGTATGAGAACCCATAGTCACTTTCATGCATCAGAGTAAGATATGAGCACAGTCTCAAAATACTGGATATCAATTTACTCATATCACATGCTCTTATTTTAAGACTGCTAACTTACTAAAACAAGTAGGAAAACTACTATTAGTTATATAATCAGAGTAAGAGAAAGGCAATTCTTTTTCCTTAGTACTCACAGAATGTCACAATTTGGAGGAAGGTTCCCAGCACAATAAATGAACCCCCGGTGGGCTGTAACAATTGGTTGCAGATCCCGTTCACAAGCTGTAGGTAACATTTTTCCCTTTCATTTTCTATTGCAGGCCAAGAAAATGAAAGTGGGAAGGTAAAAAGACTCAATTAAAAAAAGAACCAAGTTGGAGGATTAAACCAGGTCATGGAGCTCTGGCAGAAATTTAAAAATGGAGTCACAGGTTTTTAGTCTTTTTTATCACTCTACCCATGGGAACAATGATTCACAGATATCTATGATTGGACCTGGCAGACAGGTGGTCAAAGAATATCAGAAAAATACACCAGAATACTGGTCAAAAAGATGCAAAAATGGCACCAAATTACTTTTCCTGGAACAGCTGCTTGAAGTGTCCTAGAACATATTAGTATAACTGGTGTCTAGGAGCAGGAGAGTAAAAAATATGGTTCCCTGCTTTTTCCATGAGTCTGTGAAAGCAGTACACTAAGTGCTTCTTCATAAAGACATTTGGCTTGCATCTGGGTAACACCAGATATGGAAAACTAAATGGGGATAAGGAAAAGTTAAGATTTCAGAACTTACTAAGAGCATTGAGATGCCAGACTCCTAATGCTGTATTCTTCACTTTGGGTTTCTTCCAGTAAATATAGTCCACATGTAAATGAGCAATGTAGCAGGCAACTGGGGAAGAGATTAGAACCACAATTGGATGGGCTCTGAACCATTAAACAAATCATGAGTTATTGTCAGGAATGTATTCATACCCTTAGACAAAAGCATTGGAAAGCCCTTGGAAAAGCAGGGCAGGAGGGGGACGGTGGTTAGGGGAGAAGGGGGAGGTTGCAAAAACGGACACAGCCAAAACATGAGCATCAGAAATGAGGTCATCTAGCTCAAGCTTGGAGTACCATCTAGCGGTTTGATTGGATATAGCAAATCACTGGCTATTAATATGTCTGATGAGTCCCTCAAACCAAAAGTGAAACCTGGTGGCTTAATATGGTATAGCATGTTATAGGGTATAAACCCTACTTAGTGGTATTAATCAATCAATTTTATTAACAGATAAGATACTGGTCCTGCCTTTGTCAAAATGAGGAAGAGCATAAGAGAATGATTTACAAGAAGACAGGGATAATGACTCCATAAGCTGAGGTTGGATGGTGAGTATCACAGGTGACATAGATTACAGATGCATCAAAGTGTTGAAGTTTTTAAGAGTCCTCACTACACAAATTTTCCTGTCTGTAAAATGGAGGATAATCATATTTTCCTCTATATTCCACTCCCTCCTTTGCCAGTAGGCTACTTAACCTTTACCTATAGCTTGTCTCACCCAGTTCTATAACCAATTCTCTGCTTAGGTTGTTGTTACCATGACCTGCATGTGAACTGGATTTAAGTGAGGGAGACTGGGGAAGGTCACCTGCCTCACTTTCCCCTCCAGAGCCATCTGGGTCCAGTGCTTAGATATAAATCAGGATGGCCCCAGATGAAATGCGAAACTTTGACCTTTTTAAGCTAAGGTCTTCAACAGATCTCATGATGACTGAATTCAGTAATTAAGGCTGGGTAGTAATTAGGGAAAAGAATCTCCTCTTTCTCCTAGTCCAAAAAAAATTTAAATAAATAAGTAAATGAATGAATCTGGGAGGGGAAGACCCTCAGGGTTTTGGCCAGGTCAGAAATGACTACTATTTACATTCAGTCTGAGTTAATAAGGACCAGCAAGGAGAATATAAGGAGCCCTATGCTAGGATCTCACTGCCTCTGCCTATCCCCATCTCTCCCTTGTCAAGACAAGAAGTCAGAATACTATTTCTTCTCCATTGACAGTTCCAGACTCACCCTTTACTACCTTCACTCAGTAACTTCTCCTTCTTCAAAATTCCTTTTGAACAGTGTATCACCCAGGCAAGATCCTTGTAACTGTTGCCAGAATACTGTCCTTCCTTCTTCAATGATTGCAGTGCCTCTCTCCATCTCAATTCTACTCTAATGAGGAAATATTAGCATACATTTTGCCACTTCTCAAGTGTTCTAGGTTCCAGTTTCCTTAATTTCCCCAAAGTCCATGACCTACTCCTCCATTCCACCTAATTTACGTTCAGTAATGCTTGTGCCCTTGCTCTTGCCATGACTCATAAACATTCCATTTCCATGTTCATGAAATCAAAACTGCCTTGATTGGAATATAATCTTCTTTTATCATTTTAAGTTTCACTCTGACTTATTACTCTCTAGCTCTGTCCATCATCTGCATTGCTATCTTTAATCCATCCAGCCTTCGCTTCTTTCCCAGCCCATCACCCTGCACTGACTACACTATATCCTTTTCCTTTGCTTCACTCCTTTGTGATTTAATTCTATGCTATTTCACCCTCTGCACTGGAGTATATTGCCTCCTTATCCTATATTGATCAAGCCAAATCCTAACTTCATATTATTCTCATCTTTCAGTATCTTTGCTGCTATTCATGTTCTGCTTAACAGAATTGGGAAAAAAATTGCATATGCACACCCAAAAAAACTATGCTGACTGAATTCACTACAAATTTCTGTTACATAATCTCAGCGGTGCCTTTATTGCAGCAAAGCAATCCTTTTATACTTTCCTAATTGGTTCACTTTCCCACTCATCACAGCAGTATGTAAAAAAAAAAAAAAAAAAACTATTTTATTTCTTCTCAGTTCTCATGGTAGTTCCCCTACCTGCTCATCTGAAAATCTTGCATTATACTTCACTAAAAAAAAGTTGAAGCTACTATCAATCACCTATTTTCCCCTCTTGTTTGTCTCACATCACTTGAACATCGTCCCCCACTATCTCTTTCATCACCCTTGTATTAAAACCCTACCATGTACAAACTTGATTCCACTCTATAACTCCTTTTCTAGAAGATTGCCTTATCTATCATTCCCACACTTATGAATCTTCAGTCTCTCCCTAGATAGCCACATATATGCTGATCTCTTCTATAGCTTTAAAAAAAAAAGCCTCACTTGATCTGATCTTCCCCAACAGATATCATACTATATCTTTCCTCCCTTCTCAGCTAAACTTCTTGAGAAAGACTTCTGTACATATTGCATCTACTTTATCTTCTCTCAATCTTTTCTATACCATATGATGATTCTGCTTCCATCATCATCTAACTGGAACTGCTCTCTCCAAAGTTATGGATGATCTCTAATGTTGTTACATCATTTCACTTATATACAGCTCTCTGTGACACCATTCTGGGATTTTCTCTTTTAGCAAAGATATTGGATTAATTTGTCATTTCCTTCTCCAGATCATTTTACTGAGAAAAAAATAGTGATTTGTCCAAGATCATATAGATAGCAAATGTCTGAGAACAGATTTGAAATCATTGAAGATTAGTCTTCCTGACTCCAAAGCCAGGGCTCTATCCATCGCACCACCAATCTGCCCACCAAATCTAATGATATTTTCTCAGTTCTCATTCTTAATCTCTGTGGCCTTTAAAATGTTGATGATCCTTGTCTTTTTAACACTTTCTTCTCTCCAAATTTTCATAACATTGCTCTCTCTTGATTATCCTCCTATCTTTCTGACTATTCTTTCTGTCTCCTTTCCAGGATTTTCTTACCTTCCAACCATGGGTGTCTCCCAAGGCTCTATCCTGTATTCCTTCCTCACTTGGTGAACTTATCAGCTCCCAAGGGTTCAAATGTAATCAATATGTGGATGATTTCCAGATCTATGGATCCAACCCTAACCTATTTCTTAAGATCTAGATTTAGATAACCATCCATCCTTGGGATATCTCTAACTGGATGTCCTACAGACATCTCAAACTAAACATGTGTATAATAGAACTTGTTTTTCCTTTTCCTCTCTTCCCAATATCCCTATTACTGTCAAAAACCATCATCCTCCCAGTTATATAGGCTTGCAATTTTAGGGTCCTCCTCAATTCCTTACTTGCACTCATGCCCATAATCAAACTTTTGCCAAGTCTTATTCTTCCATCTTAAAAATAATTCTCATTAAATTTCTCCTCTCTATTTACACAGCTACAACTATGCTATGGGCCCTCATCACTTCACATATTAACTGTTGCAATACCTTCTAGTTGTTTCCTCTACTTCAATTCTTTGCTTACTTTGATACATCCTTCACTCACCCGCCAAAGTGATCTTCCTAAAGCACAGCACTGACTTTGTTACCTCTCTACTTAATATATTCCAGTAGATCATATTACCTCCAGGATCAAATATAAAAATTTTTCTGTTTTTCTTTTAAAATCTTTCACTTCTTACCTTTCCTGTCTTTTTACCCTTTACTTCATTATACATACTCTAAGATCAAACCACTTTGGACTTCTTACTGTACCTCACACACAATACTCCATCTTGGAACTCTACATTTAAATTGAATCTCTCTCTTCCCTAGAATTGTCTTCCTCTTCATCTCCATCCCCTGACCCATTGGCTTCCTTTAAAATTCATATCAATTTCTATAAGAAGTCTTTCCTAATCCTCTCTTCCTCCTCCAATTCTCTAACATAGCTAAATGTCTTCCTTTTGAGACTATCTTATCTATTCTGTATATATTTGTATGTATATAGTTCTTTGCTTATTGTTTTTCTCATTAAAATATTAATTAAAAAAGGAAAGGAACTGGTTTTTGCCTTTTTCTCTCCATCACTTAGCAAAATACCTGGCATATAGTTAGTGCTTGATAAATGTTATAAGTCTAGTATTCTTTTTACTTTCTGCTGGAATTTAATTAGATAGAACCTTGAATGCCCCGCTAAAGAATTTGGACTTTCTTCATTGGCAAAAGTGGATCCATTAAAGGTTTTTAACCAGAACAGAAATATAATTCATTTGGGGTATGAAGATTAATCCAGCAATATTGTGAAAATCAGTTTGAGAAGCTGGGTTTTCGGTTAAAAGCAATTGCATCCATTCAGGTGAAAGATTATAGATATCTGATCTAAACTAGTGGCAGCAAAAATGAGAAAATAATATGGATCTCAGAAATGTGGTAGCAATGGAACCTACAGAACTAAGTGAGTGAGTTATATGAAGCAGCAAAAAATGCTAATGATAATAGTAAGGATTTCAAGCCTAAATGACTTGGAGAAAATTAATACCAAGAAGGATAATAACTAAAATAGATTTTTGTATTTGACAAATAGTAGCTAAGTGGGTACACTAAGTCTGGAGACAGGAAAAGCTGAGTTCAAATCTGGCCTTAGGCACTTACTAGCTATATGACCCTGGGCAAGTCATTAACCCCTTTTTGCCTCAGTTCCTCATCTGCAAAGAAAATGGTGCTGAAGAAGAAAATGGCTAACCAGTCCACTATCTTTTCTAAGAAAACTCCATAGAAAAAGCCTATCACCAATCACTATCATTGGAGATAATCAAGATTATCACCAGTGACCTTTAAGAGAGCAATTTCAGTGAAGTGGTAAGGAATTCAAAACTGCAAAGAATTAGAAATAGTGAGGAAACCAAGATAATTACAGATTATTATTCCTAGGAGTTGACAATAAATTAGGGAGGTCCAGCAGGCTCAAGGGAAAAGTTTTTAGAATAGGGGACAGTATAAAAGGAGATAAATATAATTAAGTATAAGAGGATCCTGGTAAAGGAAATATTAGAGAAGGGAAGATATGAGGAGTGAGAACAAAGAAGAAAAAAGAAGAAAAGAAGAAGAAGAAAAAAGAAGAAAAGAAGAAGAAGAAAAAAGAAGAAAAGAAGAAGAAGGAGGAGGAGGTGGAGGAGGAGGAGGAGGAGGAGGAGGAGGAGGAGGAGGAGGAGGAGGAGGAGGAGGAGGAGGAGGAAAAAGGGAGAGAAAGGGAGAGAAGAAAGGAAGAAGAAAGGGACAGAGAAAGAGACAGAAGGAGGGAGGAAGGGAGGAAAGGAGAAAGGGAGAGGGAGGGAGAGAGGAAGGGAAGAAGGAAAGGAAGAAGAAAGGGACAGAGGGAGGGACAGAGAAAGAGACAAAAGGAGGGAGGAAGGGAGGAAGAAAGAAAAGGATTGATGGAGGAAGATCCCAGAAGAATTAGAGGGAAGGAAAAACCTATCTTGTCAATTCTTCAACAACTAGACTCCAACTTTGTCTCCCACATTTTTCCAGTGATTAAACTTCTTGCCACTAACCTCCAGTCTTCCCTCATTCCAATGACTGGATCTCCAAAACCTATTTGAATCCCTGACTAGTTAGTGTTGGAATTAGGATGTAAACTCAATTCATATGAAGCATCTCCAGTTTACTTACAGGAAACTTGTCGGTCCAGTGATCTCTTACCTTGACTAAAGAGGCATTCTTTCCTGCATTTTGGTCTCAGTTTGATTCTTTCACTAATGGTAGTTGATTTCTACATGTCCCTTTCTCTGCCATAGACTCTAATCCAAATTGGAGATATATCTGCAAATTCATGTCTGTGAGATCTGTCCTTCCTCTCATATCTGGATGCCCAGCCTTTGGTCAATCCTATAAGTCTTCTTGAGTCTGAATCATCAAGTAACAGTCTAAGAGGGGCCTTTGTTCAGCACCACATTGGAAGGGAGAAGGAAATAGGCATGTATTTAGTGACTATTGTATCCTAAGCACTTTTCAAATATTATCCCCCTTTGATTTTTATAACAATACAATAAGATAGATGCTATTATAATTCCCATTTTACAGATGAGGAAACTGAGGCAAATGTCAGTGGTCACAAAGCTAGTTACATAGGGTCATATGTCTAGTAAGTATTTGAGGCTAATTTGAACTTAGGTTTTCCTGACTCAAGGGCCAGAGTTACATCCACTGAGCTACCCAGATATATAGCAATGGTAACTTAGCATGCCCTTGGGGGACAAAGGACCTATATTAAAATGGGATAACACATCTAAAACTAGAAAGGACTTCAGAGAACATATAGTCCAGGACTTCTTAACACTTTAACATCTTAAGTCCTTTGACAGTCTGATATAGCCCATGAACCCTTTCTTAGAACATTTTTAAAGACATAAAATAAAATATATAGAATTTCCAATAGGACGAATTAAATTGAAATAAATATTAAATAAAAGAGACTTTTTTTCTAATTCAAGTTAATAGACCCCTTAAATGTATGCTTGAACTGCTGCTTAAGAACAACATTTTAGACCAAACCTTTCATTTAACAGATTAGGAAAGTATATCCTAGAGACATAAAGTGACTTGTTCAGAGTTTTAAAGAAAATGACAGGGCAAGATTTGAACCCAAATTCTCTAATTCCAAATCTGATTCTTTTCACTGTTCCATGTTGTCTTCTGGCTTTTCACCACCCTCTGAATCCTAGAAACGCCACTCTATGAGATTTTACAAAGATAAATCCACAAAATTCACAAAGACTTTGAGCTCCTTGGGAAACAGTAGCTAGGTAACAATAGCTCATCTTTTTCTACTGTTAACAGTTTCTGTCAAAACTACAGGCCTTCTTTTCATATTGTTGCTATTCAGAAGCCAAAAGGTATACATAATCATATGTTAAACATCCCCTCTTTTTACAGCAGGTTCTAACAATGGAATTGACTTATTAGGAGATCTTTACTTCCCTACCCTTCAGGGAAAGCTTCACTGTGAATATTTAAAGTGTGTTGCAAATGTCATTTCAAGCTTTCCTTGCCATGTCATGTGATTATAACTCAGTTTACTTCACAGTAAGAATATGCAAATAAGCATAGCATGTCTTTATGCTGAGATAAAATATTACCATAATTTTCTTGCTAGTATGCCAGTTATTCCATGCTGGGCAGGTTCCACTCCCCAATTCATTTCTGTCATCTAGATTTCATCTGACAAACTCACACACACATATATACAGACACACATCATAGGAGCATAAAAATTTTCAAACATTAAAAGCATGTCTGAATTATGCATGGACTTTTAGAAGGGAAAAAAAATGTTCCCAGAATTTTCTAGGAAGAGGTTGGACAGATTGTAAGGTTTGTCTCATCATTTGGAAAGTCATTGATCTCTCCAAATAATACATCTCAAAAGGGGAGAGTCCACATAAGGCGAATGTCCAGTGATATCTGATCCCAGTTATATAGGGAAAGGAAAAATCCATTCTTTCCAATTCCATCATCAGTGTGTTCTATAGCCTATATACTTGTGCAGCTAGGAATCCAACCAGAATGAACTGGATCCATTAGGACAGATCGTTGATAGAGATGTCTACTGGACAGGTTTCCTTTGAGACTGGGAAGTAAAAGGTTTGCCTTGATTGCTCTGCACAAGTGGCTATGGAAAGCAGCCTCCTGACTTGATGGATAGCTTCAAGAACTAACCTGCCATCTCATAGGAATGCTCAAACATGAGAGATCAGCCAAGTAAGACAATGAAACTTTAAGCCACTGGAAATTAAATTAACTATTCATTCATTTTGGAGAGGTTTTTTTTTCACTTGGTTGTTTTTTAAAATAAAAATAATTTTTACAAATTACTTTTGGAAGCTCTAAATTGGGTGATTTGGGGGAAAAAATAAGAAAGTACAACCCAATTCTTTTTAAATAGTCTTAAAGAATCTCTTTAAAAGAACAATAAGGATTTTATAATTTCTATAAAGAAGGCATTTCCCTGCCCTATAAGAGTTCAAAGTTTAAAGAAAGGCAACAAGTACAAATCTGCAGAAAGAACATACTATATACAATTGAATGACTGATTACATACTCAAATGGCTGTTGTCCTTTCAAAAGTCAGCCAGTTTGGAAGCTAGATGCTAATTCTGGTGATGCTCTGGCTAACCCCACATTCTTCTGGAATTGCCCTTCAGAAGCCATGTGAGTCTATTCAGTATTCTTACTATTAGCAAGTCTTCATTTTTTAGGATTGATTTAATTGGGGGCAACAAACTCCTTAGGGTCAAAGAGATAACTGTGATGATGAAGACATGGAACCAGTTTTATTTGTGACTCAAAACTGTTCAAAATGGTAGCAAAATGAAGAAGACAAGTGGTAGGAAATGAAGATAGTAACAGTCATTAAGATAAAAATGGACCAACAGTCATTCAAATATATGGGAATTTCCAAACAGGAAGCCTGGGAATGTTTGGGTTTTTTAAATTGTTTTCAATAGACTTTATCTTGAGTAAAGCTAGAAACATAGTTAGATATACTTCTGCTTCATATAGAATCACTTCCATCCATCATGCTGAGACTGAGGTTCTTAAAAGTTCTTTATGTCTATTTAGGAAAAAATGACAGTGTTTGAGACTTCTGCTATCCACTGAGTCACTTTCTAAGGAAATGGGTCACCAGTAATTGGGTCACTGAAGAGCACAAGCTATAATCCTTCACCTAGGTTGAAGAAATATATCTAGGTTAATTAAATAATCACCTAGGATTGCTTCCTCTATTACTTACCACTAGATTTTTTTAAATGTTTCTCCTCTGTCTAAAAGTAGAAGTTTTGATATACTGTGTGGATGGTAATTTTCCATTAACTGTTTAAAAACAAGCTATTACAAGAAAACATTGATAAATGGCTTCCTCTAGGGGAGATATATGCATCATTTAACAGATGATGCTTATCCTGGTTAAGTGAAGTGCCCTCAAATACTGCTTTTGTGAATATCAGTCACTTGTGGGGTGGATAGGGAGAGACCACACAGAAAAGCACACTGAATTTGTGATGATATCAGACATTAGTATATCACTTCAAGGTTTGCAGAGCACTTTACAAATATTCTCCAATTTGATCCTCAAAACTGCAACCTCAAATAGGCAAAACTGTGCTTGAGGAAAAAAAATCAGTTAAAATGGAGGATTTGGGATTAAAGAGAAAGTTCCTCTTTGGGAATAAAGATAAATAAGAAATAAGAAAAGGATACCCAGGGATATTATCTTCATTTTACACATAAGGGAACTACAGATCAAAGATGTTAAATAATTTTTTCATAATCACATAGACGAAAGCAGAATGTCTAGGTTTCAACACCAGATTTTTCTCCATATGCACTCCAGTTCTCTTTGTAGGGATAATAATAACACCTATCTCTAAGATAAAGATATAGAGATATGAGAATCAGAAGAGATAAATTTGTAAAGCATTTAGTAGGGTACCTGGTAGGTGCTGCATAAATGCTGGCAATTATTATTAGCCAGAGAATACAAACACCTCTCCTTTTTTTCTATACTGATTTTAAAAAAAACATATCCTATTAATCCAAAATAACAAGAAATTAGGTGGTTTTGTAAAAGTGGTGGAGAAAAGAGGAGAAAAAAAAGTTGAACAGGCTGAGAAAACAAAGAACAAGCATATTTAATGTCATCAGAAATCACCAGGATAGTCGCAGCCAAATATCCTCACATCTAAATGAATATAATGCCAATGGTGACCTTTGGAGACAGCTAGATAGCACAGTAGATAGAGTGCTAAGCCTGGAATCAGGAATACTCCTCTTTCTGGATTCAAAATCTAGTTTCAGGCACTTACTACCTGTGTAATCTTAGGCAAATAATTTAACTCTGTTTGCCTCAATTGTTCATCTGTAAAATAAGCTGGGGAAGGAAATGGCAAACCACTTCAGTATCTTTAGCAAGAAAACCCCAAATGGGGTCATGAAGAGTTGGACACAACTGAAGGAACTGAAAAACTACCACAAAATCTTCTTTGGTTAAATAAAAAATACAGATTTCTTTAGCTTCTTGGTAGGAAAGTACACGCTTATGAACAGGTTCATCTACCTACCTGATTTTCTCTATTTTTACATGTCTCACCTTTTCTCTCTAGTTAAATCTGTACCTACCAATTCTTAATGTCAGAAGACTAAAGCTTTTCTCACTTGCACAATCTCTAAATGACCAAATAACAATAACCAAGGCATTTGACTAATTAGTTCATGCAAAAATTATACTTCTGACTGGGAGATAAATCAACCAGTTGAGGTGAAGGAGAAGGAATATTTTGCGTTCCCATATCATTATAATTGTGTTTTGCTACAAAACTTTATCTGTACTTTCTCTTAGATATTTACTTGTGTAAATATTGATGTCTCAACCTCCATAACCTCAGTTTCTTCATTTAGATTTGTCCTTCCAGCTCTGAATCTATGATTTTATGAGCCTGATTTTCATAGGACCCTAACTAAATATTTCCAAAGTTTCTTTAAAAACACTAGAGTCCCAAAAATAAATTTGTTAGCCTCTTTGTCAATGTCTTTCTTATCCCAGAGATAAAAAAAATTGAACTCAAAAACTTTTAAATTCATTCTACTCACTGATCTGCTTGCAGACAAATTTTATTTACTCCCCATAAGGGATTTCATGAACTATAGCAGAGTGGAAACAGTGTATCTGAAAGTCAGGAAATCTGAGTTTGAATGTTGCCTTTAGTACACATTTGTCATATAGTGATGAGCCCCAGTTTTCCAGTCAGTATAAACAAGATAATGACATTTGCACTACTCACTACATCTTAAAAACAGTGCAAATGACAAATTAATATTATTACATTGTATGAAACACTGATTTAAATTATTATAGTTTGGAACATTGGTTTGCAACATAAGATTTAAAAGACCTTAAAATTCCTTGATTTCAAATCCAGTACTGACTCAGCCATGTGATTTCAGCAAGCAAAAAAAGAAGTGCCTCACTTGCTAAGAAAAATGTGGTTGATGATATTGGAAATGAATATTAATTAGTGTTTTAAAACTGTTTGATCCAAACCAGATATAATAGTCTAAGAAATGTAATATAATTAATTTATCTCCATACTTTTGCTCTTTTTATCTCAGTGCTTTTTTCCAGCTTGATCACCCACTATATTCTTGGTTACTACACAGGATATTTCCAGCATTACAGCAAAGTCCAAAAGGAATGACTCCTTTCCAATGAGGAGCTATTTATTTTATAATTAATAGAATATCCTTGCCAAGGTTTTTCTTTGTGGAGCTCTGTATTTAATGTTATGCTCCAGAGAGACGTGAATCTGCTAAAAGGCTTCTAAGTTGGAGGCACTAAAATTATCCAGATAGTGTTTGTAGGTCTCAAATTCATCAAACATTCTTCCAATCCTATTCTTGCTTTGATTTTGTTGTTAATATGGTTAGAAGAGAGGAATGGATTGCCTGAATTTTCTATAATTCAATTCTCTATATTGCTTTGGCTATAAAGAATTCTCTTTTGTATCAATTTCAACTAATATAATATTAACTTATGTTAAGAAAACTACATTTAGCCAGCCACCTGGTTCCTGGATCCTGACTCTTATACAAATTAACAATCTCTATTTTTTTGTTGACCAAAATCTCTTAGAAATAATATAACTCAAAGAATTGTTAACTCCTGAGTCATGGGTAAACTCAACGTCACAGGAAGGAAAATATACATACTTTGCAGTGTAGTAGGTACACTGTACAAGGATATAGGAGAGCTAGATTTGAGTTCTTTAAAATGCATCATTTATTAGCTGATGTCAAACAAGTCATTTAACATGAAAGTTTTTGATTGATTAAAACTGTAAAATAGGGATACTGATACTTTATCTACCTGAAGGTAGGGAGATGGACCATATATCCATTTGTTTAATCAGGAAAAATTTATTAAATGTCTTCCATGTCCAAAACATTATGGGTGGAGCTGGGAAATATAACAAAAATGAAACTGCCCCTTTCCTCACAAAGCTCATATTCAAGGGTGGAGATTAAAAGTAAATAAATATAAAATGTAGACAAAAAGTAACTTGAGATACTAATTACTAGGGAGTGCTAGCACCTGAACTAAGATTCCAAAAGGAAAAGGCAAGGAAGAAGACAGTGGCAGATCCTGGGGACCATCTTCGGTGCAAAGACACAGAAAGTATGGAAATGATAAATAAGGTAGTGTGGAAAAAATAGTGAGTGAGGGAAAGTTATGTGAAATAAACCTAGAAAGATAGGCTGCAATCAAACCATGAAGGGCTTTAAATGCCAAAAAGTAAAGTTCCTTGAAGTCCTTTCCTGCTCCTGTAGCTTAGGTTTTATGAAATAACTTTCTCACACCCAGATGCCTATTGAAGAGTGGCAAAGATTTTCACCATTGACTCTACAGTTATGAAAATCAATTACTTCTCAGCTTAAAAAAAGTAAATGTCCTACATAAATGCAAGTTAAGCTGATAAGCTGTGAGAGTTGAAAAATATATCTTCGTGAAATGAATGGCAAAATAAACGCTGAAACCCATGAAGGAAAAATGTCCCTCAGCCAGCTTTTATCATTCATACATAAAATTCTTCAATCAAGCTTTTCTTCAACTCAGGTCCCAAGGAGTTTATGAAAAAGTTTATGGCAGATTAAAACCTACTTGGGCCTTCCTTTGTTACCTTTACTTCTACACATCAGGTTTCCCTAATGATTTGCCCTCCCTGCTGGCCATATCTTCTCTGGGATATTAAGCTGTCTAACTTCATCCTTCCTCTGCTCCAACATAACTGCCAGTGGAATCCTTTGTCAAGGGCTCCCAGTGCTATCTGTGCTGTTGTGAGCAGTCTGTGCACAGGCCAGAGACTTAAGTGGGTCGGCTTTGTGGGAATTCAAACAGAACAATGTACCATAAAAGAACACCCCAGGAAGACATCAATAAAATGGCAGAATAGCAAGTAGAAGAAATAGTATGGCTATTAATAACACTAATCGTTGATGTTGTTAACTGCTTCTTATTATGTGGATGGGTGACAGAAGGAAAGCCATGAGAAGGGATTCCCCCCCAAGGTTTGGGCTCACCTTCAGGAGGACAATCAACAACTGGGGGGAGATTAAAGCAACCCCTATTATTAATTCTAAAGTGAGGAGTGAATGAATAGTCCTCATTCAAATCAGAAACAGAAAGTGATTAGTGGCAAGGCAGAGATCAGAAGCTAAATTGATTTTATGTAACTCAAATTACAATGGTCACACTTCTATAAAATAAATCCTGTTCTACTTCTAAATATGGTCTTCATTTCTGCAATTCTGACCCAAAGCAGGACCTTGGTTATCAACTATCATCATCCATTTTTTCCCTGAGGTAATTTTTCAAAGGATGACCAAATATTTTGAGTGGTAGGCAAAATGTTAGAGAGGAAAATCTACCCACAAATTAGTCACAGCAGGAAAACAACATGAATTTTAAAACCATTCCAAAATTAAAACTTAATCAAGATTCCTTGATTTTGTATAATAATTATAATCATAAGAAACAGATATAAGATATGTGGAGAATTCTAGATCACCAAGAAACTACAACTCTATGACTTGAGTTAATCCAAGACATGACTTGCTTGAATTATTATGCAGCCAGTAAGGATCAGAGGTAATTTTTAAAGCCTGTCTTCTTTACTCAAATCATATTCACTTTATAACCACAATCATAGTAAAATTAACTTATATGTGGTAGTATAGAGTGTTTAAACATTGACAAAGTAATTTTTTCATGGCAATCCTGTCAAACAGGTGACAAAGTTATTTTTATTCCTGCTTCACAAAAAGAAAACAAATTCAGTGATGTGATTACTTTCCCAAAGTCAAAGCTGATAAACAACAGGAAAAAAAAGCCAACACCCATAATCCTATTTTACAAGGCATATATTTATATAGCATTTTAAGGTTTATAAAATGCTTTACACTTATTATTTCACTGAATCTTCACAATAGTTCTGTGAGATAGGTACTATTATCATCCCTACTTTACAGATGAGGACATTG
The DNA here is from genome assembly GCF_048593235.1 of Sminthopsis crassicaudata. Taxonomy (NCBI): domain Eukaryota; kingdom Metazoa; phylum Chordata; class Mammalia; order Dasyuromorphia; family Dasyuridae; genus Sminthopsis; species Sminthopsis crassicaudata. Next base: position 618,260,748 of record NC_133618.1, on the reverse strand, counting down.
AAACCCAGGGAGTTTGTGATTTGCCCAAGGTCACACACTTGACAAATATTTGAGGCAGGATTTGAACTTAAATCTTACTGACTCTAAGTCCAATACTTTACTCACAAAGCCTATGTTATAACTTAGATCTCTAGATTCTAGTGTTTTTCTTCTTATATTAAATTGCCTCCTTGAAGTGACATATGGAGACAATTCTGTACAGTGTAAAGAAAACTGACTCTATAGTTAAAATATATGGGCTTAAATTCTGTCTCTAATACTTATGACCTATGAGACATAGGTCATAAATACTATGATCTATAATTTTAAAAGTCATTTAGCTTTCCTGAACCTCTTTTTTATACCTTGTAAAATAAGATGGGTGACCTAAAAAGCTTCTGAGGTTTCTTCTAGATTGCTAGGTGGCACAGGGCATAGAGCATTGATCCTGGAGTCAGGAAGAACCAAGCTTAAATCTAGCTTCAGACACTTACCAGTTGTGTAAATTTGGACAAGGATATGATGTATATAAAGATTCATAAATACAAAGCTTATAAAAGTAATGCAAAGTAATATCAGAATGTTTAGAGTGCTAAACAACAGGGAGGGAGAGAAGGGATCAAAATTTTTCTTGCCCTTTTTCTATTTAAAATTCTTTTTTTTTATTATAACTTTTTATTGACAGAACTTATGTATGGGTAATTTTTTGCAACATTATCGCTTGCACTCACTTCTGTTCCGACTTTTTCCTTCCCTCCCTCCACCCCCTCCCCTAGATAGCAAGCAGTCTTATACATGTTTCTATTTTAAATTCTTAACAATATCATTCCTGATATTGAAATCTTCCTTATAACAAAGAAAAATCTCTGTGCAAAAGTTTTTGATGGACTTCAACTATGTATGAATTCCACTTTCCACACCCAAAGATATCTATCTTTATATTGTCATTAAAGGATGCTCTCTTAAAAAATGAATTGATACATTTTCTAAATTGTATTTTAACAGAATGTTTGAAGAATGCTTAACTCTTCTTAAAAGCAAAGGATCACATAAATATGACACTTTCAAATAAATGTGTCTCATCCACTTCTTGGGCAGAAGTTAAACACTTTTTTGAGCTGCATATAACTTTTTTCAGACCAGTAAAGTATGAATTTCTGAAAACTTTGCTTTTTTCACCTTACAAAAATGGCACTGGTAAGTCTGGTATCAGAAGTTTAAATTTCTAGTGACTGAGCAGTTTCATTCATAGAATCCAGCAGCCCTCTCTGCAAAGGGAGAAGTCTGTACAGCAAAGCAAGGCCTCACCCCCAGCACAAGTCATCCCATTGCTGACCAATGCTGAAGCCATGCCCCAGGGCTGACCAATAGTGACAGCCTGACCTTGGGACCTATCAGCATAGAGATCCAGGAATAGGTCCCCATCCTTGGGGCAGATAAGCAACAAGATCCTTCAGGTATAGCCATCAGAAAGATGCTGTTAATTTAACAATCTAGCAGCAAGATCTCAGCCCTGGAGCAAGCCAGAAGCTAAACCCTGCACCCGGGCGAAACGAACAGGGAGTACCCCCGAATATGAAACAGGGGGAAACCCATCCTCCCAAAGAAAGCAAGCCACTAAGACTTAAAGCCCAGTGAAAGCCAGCAATAAGACCTAGAGTTCCAGAATAAAATGTTTGGGACAGTACAGGACTACAACCAAATTCCCACATAAAAAACCAAGTCACAAAAATGCAAAAAAAAAAAAAAAAAAAAAAAAAAAAAAGAAAAACAAAAAACTTAATTATACAAAATTACATGGTAATAACAAAGATCAATGCATAAATTTAGAAGAGAAAAATAGCATTAAAATATCTAAATGTGAAGCCATAAAGAAAAACATAATTTGGTGTCAGGTCCAAAAAATTTCCTGGAAGAACTTTGAAAGGATTTTAAAAAGCAAATTAGAGAAACAGAAGAACAACTGGAAAAATTAGTGAGAATAATACAAGAGAATCGTGAAAAAGAGCCAGTAGCATGGGAAAGTATACACAAAAGTTTACCAGGGAAAATATTGCCTTAAAAATTAGAATTGACCAAATAGAAGAGAAAATACAAAAACTCACTAAAGAAAAAAAATTCTTTAAAAATTGGAATTGAAAGTGGAAACTAATAACTATCAGACATCAAAATACAATAAAACAAAAGCAAAAGAAAGTTTTTTAAAATAGAAGAAAATATAAAATCTCTCATTGGAAAAACAACTTACCTAGAAGACAGATCCAGAACAGAAAATATAAGAATTATTGGACTACCTGAAAAACAAGATTAAAAATTGAATAATATCTTTCAAGAAATTATTAAAGAAAATTGCCTTGATATATTAGAACCAGAGGGCAAAATAGAAATTGAAAGAATCCACCATCACTGCCTAAAAGAGATCCCAAAATGAAAACTTCCAGGAACATCATAGCCAAATTTCAGAGCTTAAATATCAAGTAGAAAGCATTGGAAGCATCCAAAAAGAAAAAATTCAAACAGTATGTAGTTACATTCAGGATTACACAGAATTTAATAGTTTCCACAATAAAGAACTAGAGGGATTGAAATATTATATACCAGGAGGCAAAGGATTAGGATATATAATCAAGCTATTATATAAGCAAAACTGAATGTGATCTTTCAGGGAAAATAATGGATATTTAATGAAATGGAAAACTTTCAAGCATTTCTAATTTAAAAACTAAGTTGACTTAAAAAATTAACTTCTAAATACAAGATTCAAGGGAAACATAAAAAGGTAAAAAAAAATTAGAGAAAACATAAGAAATTCAATAAGGTTAAATTGTTTCTATATGGGAAGATAATATTTGTAACTCTTAACTTTATTATTATAAAAACAAATAGAAGGAGTATATATAAACAGATGGTGTGAATATAAGGTGACTTTGATGTCAATACATAGGGAAAAAAAAAACAAAAGAAAGTAATAAAAAAGAAAATTGCACTGGAAGAAGTGGAGTGGGATAAATTATCCCATATAAAAATGGGATCTTTTTTATCTTGGCATGAAAAGCTATAATGGAGGTAAAGATGGGGGAAGCAGATAAAGCTTGAATTTTACTCTCCTCAAAAATTGGTTCAAATAAGGAATAACATATACACTTAGTTGGTTATAAAAATCTATGTTACCCTCTAAAGAAGCAAAAAGGTACCAGGATTATAGAAGGGTATAGGGGACTAATAAAAGTAAGGGTATATTGGGGAAAGTGATGATCAGAAATAAAACACTTGTTAGAAGGGAAAGATTTTGGAGTAATAGAGAGAAAGGGAGAAGGGAACAAACAAGAAAACTACAATGAAGGGAAATAGTTATTATAATTATAAATGTGAATGGGATAAAATCAGAACAGATAGCAGATATCAAAAACAGACAGCGGATCAGATTAAAACCGGAATCCTACAATATGTTTACAGGAAACACTTTTGAAGCACAGAGATACATACAGAATAAAGATAAAGGACATGAGCAGAATTTATTATGTTTTAGCTGTAGCAAAGAAAGTAGGAGCAGCAACCATGATCTCAGACAAAGCAAAAACAAAAATAGATCTAATTAAAAAATATAAAGAAGGAAATTTGTATCTTTCTAAAAGATACCATAGATAATGAAATCAGTCATATCAATACTAAACATATATGCACCAAGTGGTATAACATCTAAATGTTTAAAGGAAAGGTTGAATGAGTTACAGGAGGAAATAAAACTATAATAGCAGGGAACCTAAAATTTCCTCTCTCAGAACTAGATAAATCTAACCAAAAAGTAAATGAGAAAGAAGTTAAGAAAGCAAATAAAATTCTGGAAAAAATTAAATAGATCTCTGGAGAAAATTGGATGAGAATAGAAAGGAACATATCTTTTTTCTCAGCAGCTATATAAAAACTCACCATGTATTAGGACAAAAACCTCACAACCAGTGCAGAAATAGTAAATTCACCCTTTTTAGATCATAAAGTGATAAAAATTTCATTCAGTAATGGACAATGTAAACAGAGATTTAAAATTAATTGGAAATCTAGTAATCTGATCTAAAAAAAGAAGTGTGTCAAAGAAAAAAATCATAGAAACAATCAATTTCATTAAAGATAATAGCAATGAGAAAATATATCAATTTATAAGATGAAGTCAAGGCAGTACTTAGGAGAAAGTTTTTATCTCTAATTGTTTATATCAGTAAGGTAAAGAAAAAAGTAGATCAATGAATTGGGCATGCAACTAAAAAATAGAAAAAAAATAAATAAATGCTTCAATTAAACATGAAATTGGAAATCCTGAAACATCAAAGAACAGATTAATAAAACTGAAAGCAAGAAAACTACAGAACTATTAGAAGCTGCTTTTATTAAAAGAAACAATAAAAGAGATAATCCTTTGGTTAAGTTGATTTAATAAGAAAAGAATAAAACCAAATTACTAGTATCAAAAATGAAATGGGTGAATTTGCCACCCATCAAGAGGAAATTAAAACAATTGTTGGGAGCTATTTTGCCCAAATTTATGTCAATAAATGGATAATTATCTACAAAAAAAATGTATAGTCCAGATTAGGAAAAGAAGAAATAAAATACTTAAATAACCAAGTCTTAGAAAAAGAAATTGAATGAGCTATCAATAAACTTTATAAGAAAACCTCAGTTTCCCTCATCACCAGGAATGCAGAAGTGATTCATGGAAAAGTGAAGAGAATAGGAATATTGTTTAATAAAAAAACTGCTAATGGCTTATAACTATTCCCAGCACTACACTGATCCAAGACAATCCCACAGGACTAACAATGAAATATTTACCCACCTCCAGAGAAAGAACTAATATGGTATGATTATAGATTATAGATTCAAGCATGCTTTTTTTCACTTTTTCATTTTTTTTCTCTGGAGTCTTCTTGCATAAAATTACTAATATGGAAATGTTTTACATAATTACACATGTATAACTACATCTGATTCCTTACAATCTAAAGGAGGGAAGAGAGGAGAAGGGAATAGAATTTGGAACTCACATTTTTAAATTAAAATGGGTTTTTTTCATTGTTTTGGGGCAGCTAGATGGTGCAGTGGATAAAGCACTGGCCCTAGAATCAGGAGGAACTGAGTTAAAATCTAACCTCAGACACTTAACACTTACTAGATATGTACTCTAGGCAAGTCACTTATCCCCAATTGTCTCTCAAAAAGATTGTTTTACCAAAAAACATTCAAATCTATTCAAAGTTCAAGCAAGATCTTTATCAATTACTGCCTCACAGACAAGAACTCTGGAGAAAGGACCTCCCAATAATATCATCTAGAAGAGGAATATGTAAGTACATGAATAAAATCCCTAACTGAAAGCTAAAATCTTTGCAACATTCTAGCTAGGGGAGATGACATTTGCAGCTGACAAAGACCTACCTTCATATTACCGGTAAGCAGTCCTTTAATTTGAAGGTTAATATCTGATGCAGAAGGATGAAAGAGGGGAAGGAGGGGAAAAGAAAGAAAGAAAATACATTCAAGAAAATCTTAACATCTGTTTGGTTTGGAGGTTATTTGTTCCATTCAGCTTGCGTAGGGGAGCTATAGTGATACAGAAATGTTTCAGAAAGGCCATGTATCATTTAGTTCTCCATTTCAATGCTGACCTTGGATACTGCTCTGCTTCTGTGTTTTTAGAGTACAATTTGTTATTACAGTCAGGAAGTTTTTTCAGTATCGAGGAGCTAAAAGACAGCAGGAGACTTTTTCATGACTCAATGTCCAGTGTTTTTCATACCTTGCAAAAAAAAAATTACATATTATATGTGTGTGTGTGTGTGATAGAAAATCCTATCCAAAATGACTTCTCAGAGACCTCTCGAAGTAAAAAGCAGAAAAGTTGCTTATTTAACAAATTCTCATGAGAATGAGCAATTCCACCGTGAGAAGGGAAAGAAAGAAAGCTCACAGTAGAAGGGCTAAAGAACTAAGAGAAGATATACAGTTTTTATAGGTTTAATTGCAAAAGGATTATTATCATCATGAGTTTGAGGAACATTAAGAGATAGGTGGGCCCCTTCCCCCACCAGTTAATTGAATGTTATCATTCATGTCAAAAACAACAGATTCTCCAGTTCAGGGAAGAACCATACATTAAACAATTAGTCGCCTAAACATTGACAGCCTGGACAGACATAAATGTCATCATATATCTCAAAGTCTAAGCAATTAGTAGCCTAAACATTGAACATACCTATGCAAGTCATAGAGACCTAGAGAAGATAGAATACAGAAAAGGAATTTAACATTGCTGTAAGTTCTTCACCATATCCTTACTTCATACATGCTCCACACAATATATATATGCAATGTGCTGGCAAATGTTTAACAATCAGCTTGCTGGGAAATAAAATGTACATAGGACATTAAACTTTTAAGTTTAATCTACATCATTAATACTGAATGTGTCACTTTCTTAAATCTAAACATTCAACAAAATGATAAATAAAACCCTAATTTGTAGCATTTGCTAATTTATGAGGTAAATATTCACACTGAAAATTTAATAATTGGCTTTCTAGGGCCAGTTAGATCTGGCATTAGTATACCCCTGATGTAGTATGAAAAGAAGTGTTCATAACTCCAGGAGCAAGATAAAGAATTATGGATGATTGGGTATACCCTGAATCTAGTAAGAAAATATAAACATTAGCATGTCTGAAATTTTGTCCAAGAGCTAGGATTTCAAGTATTATACAAATTTCTTGAGCATCTTTTCTGTTTAATATAACTAAAAATTTTTTGAAATGAAGATGGAGCTAAATGAATGGATTATATAATAAGAGAATTATAAGAAATTTTAATTGGTCACCAAGTATTGAGAATACTAAAATATGAACATTAAGGAGGAAGAGATGTCCTTCCCCATACTTAGACCTCATGGTCCCCTAAGCTGTAATGTTTGTGTTTGAGATAGGGCCGCTTACTATTTGTCTTCTTTCCCCAGATACAAGGTCTTACAAGATCTCAAACAGCAGCTGTGTTTTCTCCCCAACATGGGCACCCAGCTACAGGGAGCATTTTCAGCCATAATCACAACAGAAGCAACAAGAGCAATGACAGAGGTGACAGCAGACTTTCTGAGAGAGAAAGGGTCACTCCGAAAGAAATCACAGAAAAGAGTTCACTTGACTTTTATTGGACTTTCATTCACTTAGTGAAGGTAAAATGGGGGAAAAAAATAAAACAAATGATCAGCCCTATTGCAAAAACCCCAATGAAACTTGAATACTAGCCTCTCTGGTTGTAATTATTTCTTAGTATTACCTTTCTGTGTACAAAGAAAAAAAAAACCCTGCCTATTCCATATATAGAAAAAGAAAAGAATAACATACAAATGTATATATATACATATATACATATATATATCCTTCTATATTTTTATACCTTGTTCAGTCTTTTTTATTATAGTTTTCAAGATGAATCTCAATTCATTTTTCTATTTTACTTATATCATGTTTTAATCAAGGACATTTGTTTAAATTCAGTATATTATAACTTAAGCACTTATCATAAGCATCAGACTAGAAGATAGAGTTAGATACAACCTCTAGAATGGAAATATTAGATATCTATAACACATAATACTATATAATATGTACAGTAGAGAGATACTCCCAAAAAGTAATATATGAGACCTAAAGGGGAAGATCGTTACCAAATGGATAGGTCCTCAAAGAAATCCTGGAGAAAATGGCATTTGAGTGAATATTTTAAGAAGCTTAGTAGTTTGAACAGGAAAAGAAAGAAGGAGACAGAGGAAAATTTAAAAATGGATTATATATAGGAAATGGCTTAAACAAACGTATATAAGCAAGGAAGTTTGGGGTCTTTTTGGTATTACAAGAGCATCTAGTATGACTGAAATTTAGACTGCATGGAGTAGAGTAATATCTAGAGTAAGTGTAGTCTATTCCAATATAACAATAGATTTGGTGCTATAATTAATATTCAAAATAAGAAAACGCTGCTTTATAAAAGCAGACAAAATCAAAGTTCACATGGAAGAACAAAAGCTCTAGAAAGCTACTTCCATGTTCTCTCATTTCAGTCTTCAAATTCCGATGCAGCCTATTTCTGATCTTAACATTCAATAAAAATAGAGCTAGAAAGTGGTTGTTTGAAAAATGAAAATCCAAAAATTGGCACTATCTCCCATGAGACCTGGATAGATATTATCAAGGACTCTGAATCCAAGAGTCTTGGAAATAATAATGCCCCTCAAACCATTGACCATGCTACCAGTCCAGCCCAGCAGCCATCATCTGGGGGATCAACTCCGAAGAAGAAGAGCCATCTCCACTTACTGTTAAGCAACTACCACCTGTATCAAGCAAGTCAGCTTAGCTGAAACAGAAAGAAGTGGCATGTGCCAGGAATGCAAAACCATCACCACCATATTGGCCACTTCCTCCCCTTAGAAATCAATAGAGATAGATAGCCCATGAAGCTGAATTCAAGAGATTGAATTATAACACTTCCTGGGATTCTAGATCAGGGTCTATGATCAACAATGAAGAAATCAATTACTATAGGATAGAGGCATTTCTTCCTCATCAACTGCCATCAATGGAAGAATAAGACAAAGAGCTCTAGAAGCACTCCCCAAGAATACCAGATATTCTTCTAGCCCAGACCTTGAAACTATACACCTGGAAAGCAATCCCCATAAAGGTGCTTTCTGGAAACTACTTTTGCAGATGCTGAAGCCATCATGGCTGAAGATTCGTGATTTCTTGCCATCAAAGCCCTTAACCCTATCAAATAACCCAAAATCAGGAACTCATGATTTTATCAATAGAAATTATGTTAAAGATTATGTATTAAGTTTTATTTACAATTACCACTTATTTTGTCACTGCATCCATAACACCATGGGACGTTTCCTTCTTGTAATTGATACTTTCTATATGTTGTTTCAATCAGAATGTGAGCTTATTGAAAGAAGGACCTATTTTGATTTTTTAACTGTATTTCCAGTACTTTGCACTTTGTAAGCATTTAACAAATACTTTTTCATTCATTCACTCCAAAAAGAAGTTGAAACATTAATAATTCAGTGTATTCTCTCACACATTTTTTTCTGGGTATATATAGTGTTTACATATGGTGAAGGTTAACACAGTCATTATTTCATGAGTATTATTATTGTAATTTTATGCAAATTTTAAAACAGTTCTCATGAGTTGCCAAGGCAAAAAAAAAAATCTTCTGGTGGCCAACTTTCAGCTAATGCTCCTCTTAGGACGGGATCTGATATATCATACAATAGGAAGGACCTTCCTGAGTCAACCTGTGTTAGATCTATCATAAATTGTACTAAATTAACATTGCCTTTAGAACCCCAGGTCCCTTCAATGCTACAATGATACTTAAAAGTAGGACTTTAGTGGAGGATTTGTTTAAAAGTCAAACAATAAAGGAATGATGCAACTGAACATAACACCAGAGTTGTGGTTAATTTAGAATTATGCAAAATAAATAACTAAAACATCCCATTGCTTACCACCCAAAGATTCCACTGTTAGGCATTTTCCCCAAGGATCACAGTGACAAAAAGGAAAGCATCACATATATGAAAATCTAGCAGCACTTTTTGTGGTTTCCAAAAACTGGAAAAAATGTCTTTTCTTAAGTGACTCACAATTTTGAATGTGACTAAATGACTAAACAAGCTGTGATAAACAAATATAGTAGAATATAACTAAGCTATAACAAATGATGAATAGAAAGGCATGGAAAGATTTGTATGAACTGATTAAAGCAAAGTAAGCAGACTCGGGAAAACAATATACATAAAGATTATGACGTTGCAAATGAATAGAACAACAAAACTATAGAAATGATGCAGCAAAATTATAGTGATGAAGCTCGACCCTAAAGACAATCTATAAGATGTCATCTTCTCCTACTTATTTGCACAAGTGGAAGGACTATGGATGTGGAACAAAGCATATAACATCAGAATTTTGTTTATTATGTTCATTAGTTTCATGGGATTTTTTTCTTTCTTCCTCTGTTTTTGATCTTAATAATAATGGTGAAGGGGGTAAAAAAATAAAATTCCTAGGAAAGGAAACTCCTACCAATGTAGATCAGCACTTTCTCTGCAATTTGTAGTCTTACATAGAGTACCAAAAGTTTAAATGATTTGCCCAGAATCACAGTCACTCTGTGCCTGGCAGGACTGAAACTCAGGACTTCTTGCCTTTAAGTCCAACTCCCTATGCACCACATCACAGTGCTTTCTCTTAATAGTTATACAGATACATAGAGAAATAAGACACACAGAGACAGAGACAGAGAGAGAGGAGAGAGACAGAGAGAGATAGAAACAGAAACAGAGAGAGAGACAAAGACAGAGACAGAGAGATAGATGAGACAAAGACAGAGACAGAAAAATAGAGAGAAAGTGATAGAGACACAGAGACAGAGAGATAAAGACCGAGAGACAGAGAGCAATAGAGAGTGAGAGAGACAGAGATAGAAAGAGTGACAGAGGCAGAGACAGAGAGGCAGAAACAGAGAGACCTCTGTCTCTCTAGGAGAGAATTACTAGGAGAATTATGGATGATATAGGAATGAATAGATAGATGGTAGGTAGTGACAGAGATAGAAATATGGACAGACATAGAATCAGATGGACATAGATACAGGTACTAGTACAGATGCAAATACAGATACTGGTACAGGTACAGATTCAGGAAAGCCCAGAAATGAGCAAAAGACAAAAAGCAGACTGGATTACATTTTTTAGATTACAAAATTCTTCTGATCACCTTAAATTTCTCTCTGAAACAAAGCCAATATCCACCAATATTCTTCCAATATTGTTAAATGGCCAAAAGACATGGAACACTATGGTTGTGAAGACTTGAAAATTAGTATCACAAGAGGTCAATGGAAAGCCACAGAGTAGGCTATAACATACTATAAATGAAGAATTATGACAGAGAAACAGAATAGATGATCAAAAAATGTATGAATGAAAGAAGAGAAATGATGGACTGATCACAGAGAAGGATACCTATTAATTACTATTTAATCCACTGGTATATTCATGATCTCAAGAGAATTGAGGAAGGCACCAGCATGCTAGGTGGACAACTGCAGCAAAAATATGAAATAGTATACAATGTTCTTAGATAACAGACAGGTATCTGGAGTTGTTACCTGCACAGGGTTAGACAGAATCCCCACTTCAGAAATCTAAGAGATTCATTTGAATATTTCAACACACTGATGCCTACATATATATGTGTATAAATATACATATATATATATATGCAACACTACTTGCATATATGCATAAATTAAGCTACATAATATCAGGTGTTGCCTGTCCTTTTTCGAAGAGGAGCAATGACAACACAGGTGATTCCTACCTTGGGAGTAAATTGGATTTAAGTGAGGCAGAGGTGCACAAAGTCATCACCTCACTCTATTTCCAGAGTTATTAAGTCATTAAAGGCTGCTGATGGCTTGGAATGAAGTGGATGGGGGTCTTCAATGTCTGGCCAAGCTCTAAGGACTCCACAACGCCTGTTTCAGCTGCCTTTATGACAATTTGTTCTCAAACCCTCCCCATTTCATAGGTGATTCACCTGCAGGTTTGAGCCTGTGGGACATCCTCCACCTGGTTTAGCCTCCCTGCTGAGATGGAGCTTTGTGGAGCAATAGGGAAGAGTTGGGTATATGGGGTCTTCAGGGAGGTCTATCTTAATACCAGAAGAGGCAGCTGGATGACTCAGTGGATACAGCACTAGGTCTGGAGTCGGGAAGCTCCCAAGTTCAAATCTGACCTCAGCCACCACTGGTAAATCATTTAATCTCTATTTGCCTTAATCCACTGGAGAAAGAAGCAGTAAAGCATTTTGGTATCTTTGCTAAGAAAATCTCATGTATGTTTTATGGGGTTAAGAAGGATAACACATGACTGAATGAACAACAAAAAATAGGACAACTGAGGCGAGCAAATACAGAAATATTCTAAGAACCCCATAGAGGTAATCACCCAAAGCCTCAATAGCTCTCTATTTTGCAGCTGGAAACATTTCCAACATGCACAATCATCTTTTCCCAATGGGAACAATCTTTAAGAACATATCCATTTGCTGCTTATTTTGTGGTAAGATGCTCTCCCCAACTACTATAGAATGTTAAGTGATTTTTAATTTAACAAGTATGTTCTTAACTCATCCTTTTTTTATGTTGTAGTAAATTAACTAAAATGGATTATAACTCCCCTCCATCATTTAGCAGCAAAATCAAAAGCATGACAGCCTTTGCATATTTCCCTAAATTAAAAAAAAATTAGTCATTTTGGAGTAATCTACAATTATCAGTTAGAAGTTGGGAGATTTTTGTAGTATTTGACCTTATGATCCAAATTAGAGAGCTTCTCTAGAGACCTGAAAACATCCATCATGCTGAGAAATCAAAATTCCATTTGATTTGGCCATCAGTAACTTGAGGAAAGATGTCCATAGCACAGGTATGAGCTCCTTTATTTTGCCTTGAAATAGGACTAGCACACACAGTTCAACCAGGCATAAATGTGCTAATTCAATCAGTCATCACTCTCAATCTTTAAAGCAATTTCCCTTGAGTTGGCTATATGGACATTCTGATAGTCATTTGGCAATCTTGAGATATTCCCATTTATATTGTCCTTCTGGTAAGTGACCTCTAATGTCATTATGGCAGGGGAAACATTGTAAAGAGTGATTTCCCAATGATGTAAGCATCTCCTCTATGCCAGAGCTTCCCCAACAAATAAAGACAGAAATTGTCATTACAAAAAATCATCTGTATTACTTGACAAGAAAACTTTGTCAAACTGCATGGCATTAACGAATAATAAATATATAAAAATAAATATAAATAAAATATATCTTAATATGTACAAGTAATTGTTCCTTCCAGACTTCTCTCTTCTGAGATTGGTCCTGTTCAGACCACCACACTCCTCTCTGGCCCTTGAACATACCCTATGCTTTCATAGTTCCATACCTAGCTCACCCTGGCTACACTGCCGAAGTGCTCTTCCATTTCTTGGCTCCAAATTTGCCACTCTATCATCCATATCTAGTATCCCCTCCCTCTTCACCTTTGATTCTTGGTTTTCCTGGATGTGTTCCAGACCCAACTTAAATCCCACCTTCTGCAAGATGTTCTACCCATAACAGATGCTTAATGAATTCTTGTGGAATTTTTTGGCCTTTTTTTTTCTAGAGTATTTTTACTTTTCTTTTCAAGTAAAGATAGTGTTAATTCCCAGAATGCCTGAAAATAATTGTTGGAATATCTGGAATTCTAAACTTTCAAAAATTGTAAAAGTTCATTACCTATTGGAAAAAAGTTTTCCAGGAAAACTTACTTCTATCTTGGACCTCATTAGAGTTGATTCACCTAAAAGAAGTGTCACCATCAAGCCCTGGGCAATGTATCACCTTGACCACCATTCTCCAAATATTTTGTCTGTTTCTTTGAGCTAAAATTGACAGAGGGCAAACCTACCTTTCCTCAGGATTTCATCTGTGGAATATTTATTCGGTTAGCCATTTTTCTCATGGATGATTTTTTATGACCCACAAGTTTATTTCTTAATTACTTTGAAAATTGAATGCCTATCTTCAATGATACTTTATTGAATATATAATTTTAGTTCATTATGGTCAGTAAAATATGTGTTTAATATTCTGGGGTTTTTGAGATTTTTTGAGGCTTTATGATTATATTTTTATAAAGAGTTATTTTTTGCATTGGGGAAGATGGAAGGGAAAGAAAATAAATGTATATTAATTTTTAAAGAGAAAATATTATTATCATCATAATTACTAACAATATTTAGCATTTATATAGCATTTTAATGTTTGCAAAGTGGTTTATAAATACTATTTTATTTGACCCTCACAACAACCCTGGAATGTAGGTATTATTTTTTATTATCCCCATTAAATAAAGAAATTGAGGTAGGGGTTAAATGACTTCCCCATAGTTATATAGCTAGTAAGTGTCTGAGACCAATACTGAATTCTGTGTTTTCCTGAGGATGCTTCCTCCCTCTAGTGAAAATGATTGCAAATTAATCATTCATCCTGCTCGTGCCTTGTAACTCTTGCTCTCTTATCTATGTCCTCCTTTAAATCATTCAGTAATGGGAGGTGGGCCCACTCAACATCTAGGAAACTTCCTCTAGACCAGTATTTCTGAAAATATGGTACAGGGACCTCTGATGATTCCCAAGGCCTTATAAGGGTATCTACTATATCAAAATTATTTTCATAATAATAATAGGATGTTTTAATTTCAGTAAATTAATGGATAAATATTCAGTAAGTAGAATTCAGTAATTATAGATATAACACACATAAACAAAATCTCCTTGGAAGGTCTTCAATAATTTTTAAGAATATAAAGGGTACCTGAGACCAATAAGTTTGGGAATCTGGATCTCATAACATTTTATGAGTTAAAAGAAGGAAAGGGCTATTCAACAATCATTCCTTGATGTTGTTACATGTCCTGGATCATCTTTATTTTTCCAATTATACATTTCTCTAATTACTTTCTGCACCATATTGAAAAAAAAAGCAAGAGTTGGTGTTGGATCTTAAATTACTAGCCTGTTCATACTTGTTTTACTAGAAAATAAGATTACTTACATTTCAAATCCTTTTGGTTTGTCCTATATTGTATTGCTAAAACTCCCATAGCTTTTGTGGATCATTGCAATTAACTTCTCTCTATCTTCTGAAACATTGAAGAGTCCTTAATGAACTATTCTTCAAGGTAATTTATTAAATTTATCCCTTTTCTCAATTTGATCATGAAAGCAATCATGACTAGGACAATGAGCCACCTACTTACATTAACTGTGCTCCAGAGATATTATAAAAAAGAAAAATTAGAGTTCATATCATGGATTCTGACCCTACTCCTCTGACTCTGACTCTACATAAAATTTTTCACAGCTTGATAAATAAAAGATATTTTTCTTTGTCTTAAAGCATTTTGATAATTTTACATTGCATAATATGAAGCTACTAACATCACCAGTTTTCACCCTATATAGTTTTATGTAATTTGCCCCAAAACACTATCAGAAAATGGGGTATCTAGGGTAACAGCTTTATATTGGACTCAAGACACCAATTGTGTATTTTTTATGGTCATTTAAGCATTTAATAGGCAAATGGCGCTGAGCATTTAAAACCAGGATTTCAAGGACATCTTACTGAGATGAAATAGGGTTAAATCACTAGAAGAGTGCTGTCAGAGTTACATTCACCTTCATTTGTTAGGATTTCCCTATGCTTTGAAATATTTCCATCTAATATGGTTCATTGTGTCCCAGTATTCCATACATTTACACCCTAAAAAAAATCTCTAAGCCTTATATGGATTGCCTGGAAATATTAAATACCATACGATTTAGAATAGAAGATAATCTGAGACTCTAATTCTCTTATTGACAAAATAGAGCACTGAAATATCAAGATTATATGATTCTACATTAATTAGTCCCAGCCTTCTCAACTGGCATAATAGGAATTAGGCAGATGTCATTATTTTGTATTGATATAAATTCCATTTAGAGCTCCAAGGATATTTAATCTCATATTTTATTGAGGCATGTGAGATAGAAACCTTTCAAAAGAATTAACATCAATCATCAGACATTTATTAAACATACTAGATACTATGAAAACAGGTACTATGTTCAGGCTTTAGAAATACAATGAAAAATGTAAAAATAGTCCCTTCATTCAAAGATCTTATATCCAACATGTGAAACAACATGTACATATGTAGTATTATATTTCTTGACACAAAGTACTATATTGATGTGGTGCAGCTCCTAGGGAAGATATAGTAATAACCCTTACTGCAATCTAGCCTAGGGAGGGATCTAGTTAAAAATAATATATTTTTAATCTAATCAGGATGCTAAGGCCCCAGATAGTGCTAGCTGTCAGATAACAGCCTGTTGGTCAGAGATAATGGGTTTCTGGAACTAATGAGTAACCATAATGAGATACTTAAAATTGAGGCAGACACAGAACAAAACTTGGTGCCTGCCACTTGACCTAATGACGTTTCAGAACTAAAAACACTTCCTTAAGATCCTCTCCCTTCCCTCCCTCCCCCAATTCTGCCCAGAAAACCAGGTGTACTGCATCTACACACAAAATTAGACCTGGACCACTCCTCAACTCTACCTCTAAGCCATAAAATTAGCATATTAGTGACATGAAACACCTGGTTTCTCTAACTTTTCCCCATTAATTTATCTTTCTGTTCCCCATTTTTTGCTAACTTGCTTTAACTGGTATTACAATTATAATAAACTTTGCTCCTTACCTTAGAGATGGATCCAAGCCTGCAAATTCTTTTGAGACACCTTGCAACACTGGTCTAGGACCCTAACATTTTGGGGATCCCTCTTGGACTCCAATAATTTGATTAGGGGAGGGGCATCAGGTTAGACCTCATATCAAAGATTTATGGTCCATCTAATCTGTTATCTGTGACGCTGGTTCCAAATAACTTTAAAAAAATGCCCTAGTTGTCCCTGTTGATGTTTATTTTTTTTAATTAGGAATGTAACCCCAAAGTGTCAGATTTATCCTAACATCTCTTTGAAGCAAAATTGTCCTCTCTCTAGCAGAAGCTTAGTAATTTGTCTAGAATCCCATAGCTAATCAAGAAGTCAGATAGGATTGGAAGTTTTCATCTGAAGCTCATGCCACAGCTCTCTTGTCGCTAATAAGCTTCAACTCTACCCACAAAGAACTTTCACAGAGTTAGGGTGCACTTAGTACAATTATCTCTGTTTCTCCAGGCATTATTCTTTTACCTCTAGTCAAGCGCCCTACAACTGAACAATTCACTAAGAAAAACTTTTGAGTCCTAACTATGAGAAAGAAAAGTCATTTAAAAAGGTGCAATTACCCATGAGCCACCCAAAAATCATGCATGCAGTTAGCAAGTGAAATTAGGAGGAAACATGCTTATTATGTCTTATTTGTGGTATCCCTTATTTGTGGTATTTCTCTGTCAAGGAGTCAAATTATTTCACATGTTTAGACAATTCTGATTTTAATTGTATTTCTTGCTTAAATGTTCTCTCTCCAAATCAAGCCTTTTGGGAAATGCCAAACAGGGTTTCCACAGAGAGTATGAGCAAGAATATGTGGCTGTTCTCTATGTCAGTAAAGCACACACTATTTATTCTTATTCAGAATCCTTCTTCTTTTATGCCTCATTTTGGAGGATTCTCCCTCCCCATGTTACTTATAATTGCCTTACATTATAATTATGCATGTATATCTTCATTCTCCATCTGCAGCTCTACTTGGTTTTGGTTCCAACTCCACTGGTCAAGATGCAGCCCCTTACCCAATCCAGACACACATCCCTCTCACTATCACCATGACACACATTTCCCATAAGTGATTGCTTTATACAGTCAAACTCCTTCCATCTCTCTCAGAATCATCATCCCAAGCTTTTCCCTAGAGAGGGCAGATATTGGACTTCAGCTCATTCCACGGTCCATCTGTAACTCTGCTTGGTAATTTGCAAAGGTCTGGTCTAGCTCCTCTTGTCAGGATAAGTAAAAGTCCTTGCCCCACGTGTGGACGCCAATTGTAACGAGCTGTCGTCTCCAGAAGCTGCTGGATCTCTCTCTGGGAAGAGATCTGCTGTGTCTACTCAAATCTCTCCGATTCTTCTTCCTGTAGTGAACCGTTGTCTCCAGGCAGTTGCTGTTAACTCTTGTCCAAAGAAGTGACTTCCCTTCCTGCAGAGAGCCCCGTCAAGCCTGATGCAATTCAGAGTCCTCTCCTCTTCCTGGATTGCTGTCCTCTTTATCCTCCCAGAGAATGGGCGTGGGATAATGCAAGGGCTTCTGGGAAGAACCACTTCAGCCAATGGGCTTGCTCCTTCTACCAAGTCAACCTGAGTTCTCACCTTGTAACTATCCAGACAACCTCAGTTCTCACTTAGTAATCCTAACATCTCCCCCTTTCTTTTGATTTAGAACATAGGACAGTCATGACCTTGAAACATAAATCCATCAATATGGGAAGTATTACAGATAATTACATAAATTACATAAGCACATAGTAACATAGTAACATAACACATGCTAGAAGTATATAACATAATCATAATCAAATAAACATAAATTGAAAATTTATAAATGTCCATAAGTCCATTGTCCATTAGTCTCATCTTGTGTGAGGAAGTCCAATGATTCCTGCTGGTTTTTAAAGTTCTTTAACAGTCTTCTTATTATTCATGATCTTTCAGTGTCAGATGTTTCTTAGATCTTCTCCTTTATTTTGAGGTCTTTCTCTTTTTCTGTCTCTCTCTGGTGGACAAGGCGAATATGACTCGTTGGCACCCATCTGATTCCTTCTCCTGCTGAAGAAATACAAGCAAACCCTCTCCCCCAGGCAGTTAACCTATCTGGTCCCTTCCATTCACCACTTTCTGGATCTCTCCACATCACCTGGCGATTATCTAAGGACAGTGGAGATGCTCTCACTGGACACTGCCCTTCTGGTGGGTTATAAAACCTGTCTGCTGGAGCCAGTGCATCTTTGTCAAAAATTAGAAAATTAATGGTATAGAGAACTAAATTTAGAAGTTCCCTAGGGCTACCTGTGGCTCCCCCTTTCTTTTGTTTTTGGAGGAGTGTCTTAATATCTCTGTTTCTTCTCTCTACTATTGCCTGCCCTTGAGGATTAAAGGGTATGCCCGTGGTATGTAAAATCTTATACTGTGCACAAAAGTGTGTAAAATGTTTGGACGTATATGCAGGTCCATTGTCTGTTTTTATTGCTTGTGGCACACCCATAATTGCAAAAGCTTGTATAAGGAATTCAGTGACCACTCGGGCTGTCTCTTTTGCTGCTGGCATTGCAAATGTGAATCCTGAAAAGGTGTCTACCACGACATGAATAAAAGATAGACGACCAAAAGATTTATAATGGGTCACATCCATTTGCCAGATTTCATTGGGTCTCAAACCACGAGGATTCTTCCCTGGAGGGAGTGTAGGAGCATGGAAAGGAAGACAAGCTGTACAGCTTTTTACTATGCTCCTAGCTTCCTCTCTTGTGATTCCAAATTGTAAACGTAAAGCTCGAGCAGCCTGATGATATTTAGAATGAGATTCTTGTGCTTCCTGAAATAAAGGACTACTGGCTAACATGGTTAGAAGGCTATCTGCCTTTGAATTTCCATCAAAAATGGGACCTGGAAGTCCACTATGTGAGTGGACATGCAAGATATAAATCTTGCCTGGATGTTTTCTCACTTGCTCTTGAAGTTCCTTAAAGAGCTGATAAATATTAGAGGCTGCAAATTTTATTTGGGCTGTGGCAATTCTTTGTACTACACCTACTGAATAGGCTGAATCAGTAATTATATTTACGTCTCCTGGGTAATAAGTGAGAGCTAGCATGATAGCAAATAATTCATTCTGTTGAGTGGATTGAAAAGGAGTCCTGATTACTCTCTTTATGGTTAAATCATGAGAGTATACAGCACAAATATTTTCTTTGGAGGCATCTGTAAAGATTGTTGGTCCTTTAAGAGGAACCTTAGAAACCTTTTCTTCAAAAATCCATCGCCAATTATGTAGTAGCCGGGTAATCTTTAATGGAGATCCATGTGCAAAATTTGGAGCGGTGGCCAATAAAATTTGCCATTCTGGGATGGTCTCACAGCATACATTAATCTGTGCGTTAGTATAGAATGTGTATATTTTTTCAGGACTTATCCCAGATAATTGTGTTACTCTCTTAATAGCCTTTAATAAAATCCTAGCCACAAGCACTGGGTAAGGTGTAAGGCTTTGTTCTGGTTGTGCTGGGAGGTTCACCCACTCAATCACTCTGTCTCCTTGATGAAGGACTGCTGTGGGTGCCTCTTTTGTAGCAAAAACTGATATTTCCAAGGGTTTTTGAGTGACTCTTTCAACCACATTGGATAAAGCCAGTTCAACTTCTCTCAAAGCCTTTTGTGCTTCTTTTGTAAGCTGGCGTGGTGAATTTAAAGCACTGTCTCCCCTTAAAATGTCATATAGTGGTTGTAGTTGATTGGTAGTTAAGCCTAACACTGGACGCATCCATTGGATATCTCCTATTAATTTTTGAAAGTCATTTAAGGTGTTCAACTTCTCTGTTCTTAAAGAAAGCTTTTGTACTGTGAGTGTCTTAGGATATACTTCATATCCTAAATATTGAAAAGGAGCATGTCTTTGAATTTTTTCTGTAGCTATATGCAGTTTGTAGTACTTTAATGTTTCCATGGTCCTTTGTAGACATGCCTCTAACATTTGTTCCTCAGGTGCACATCCCAAAATATCATCCATATAATGTAACAATATTACTTTTGGAAAGGCTTTTCTTACTGGAGCAAGAGCAGCTGCAACATACATTTGGCACATAGTAGGGCTGTTTTTCATTCCCTGTGGCAAAACTGTCCATTCATATCTTTTATAAGGCTCAGCCAAATTAACACTAGGCACTGAAAAAGCAAATCTTTTCATATCCTCCTTATCTAGAGGAATAGAATAGAAACAATCCTTAATGTCTATAACCCATAGAGGCCATTCTCTTGGCAACTGAGTAGGAGATGGAAGTCCAGGCTGAAGAGTTCCCATAGTTTCCATCTGTTCATTTACTCTTCTTAGATCAGTTATCATCCTCCATTTTCCAGATTTCTTTTTCACCACAAATACTGGGGAATTCCAAGGACTTAGAGAAGGCCGCAAGTGTCCTTGGTCAAGTTGTTCTTGCACTATGTCTAATAAGGCCTGAATTTTATCACTTCTTAAGGGCCACTGTTCTACCCACACTGGTGAATCAGTCTTCCACTGAATAGGAACTGGTGAAAGTGCAGGTAGGCCTTCAACAGCAGCCCTGCCTAAAAAGCCGAAGTGCTTATTTGTAATCCTATCTGCTGTAAAATGTCTCTTCCCCACAGATTGATGGGGATTTTTTCAACCACAAAAGGAGTAAAAGCTCCTGTTTCTCCTTCAAATACCCATCTCAAAGGCCTAGCACTAACTTCTGCTGCTATTGATCCTCCCACCCCAGACATATAGGTGTCTGCTTTAATCTTTGGCCAGTGACCGGGCCAATTGGCACCTCTAATAACTGTACGATCTGCACCCGTGTCTACCAATCCTTCAAATGGTATTCCGTTTATATAAATAGTAAGCATAGGTCGGTCAGCTGTCACAGCTGCTGTCCAATATATTCCTGGATTTTGTTCATTGGAGTCAAAATCTAGGCGACTATCACTAGGTTGCTTATTAGGGGTCCGTAACAATAAGCCTGATGCTACTACTTCTCCTGGTTGATAAATCACACGTTGTCTGCCTGTGTTAGTGACTGGGATATTAGATACACGTTCTCCAGTCTCCCACATCAGTGTATGGATGGACACTGTTTTGTAGGCACTCTCAGAAGGTGAAATGGTCAAGCCTACTGTGCCTGGAGGCAAAGGATCCATAGGCTCAACAGGAACAGATTTCACTTCTCCAGGGAGTATCTCGGTAGTCTCTACTGCACACAACTCTATTTTTCCTAATTTCAATCCCTTTCTTCCATCTGATTGCCTTTTGGCTGATTGATCGTGTCTTAAAATTCTCTGGATGTAACCTCGGCTGCCATCATGCCCCACTTGGGGGGCTGAAGCTGGGTCCCACCTGTCATTTCCCTGGGTCAATCTACATTCGGAGGCCCAGTGGAGGCCCTTGTGACATTTTGGACATGGAGTTTTAGGTCTTCTCTCACCCTGTCTTCTCACTGTATCTCCATATCTACACTGAGCTCTTAGATGCCCAATTTTTCCACATTGAAAACATCGCCGAGTTTCTCTAGAAGTCCCTTGCCAGGAGGGACCCTGCCTTTCCACATTCATCATAGTCCGGGTGTAAAAAGCATTTGTTCCCACTGTAGCACAGCGTCTTATGATCTCCTCTAAAGGAGCATCTTTGTCTAATCCCCATATAATTCTTTTGCAAATCTCGTTGGCATTTTCCTTAGCCAGATGTCTGGTCATTATTTCTGTAGCTGAATTTTCTCCAATAGTTCTTTTGACAGCAGTTTGCAAACGTCCCACAAAATCTGCAAAAGGTTCATTGGGACCTTGCTGTATTTTAGTGAAAGCCTCTTCACGATCTTTCTGTCCAGGAAGGACACCCCAAGCTTTTATTGCAGCCTTAGCAATTTGCTCATATATTGTCATGGTATAATTAATCTGTTCCGAATTCTCTCCATACTGACCTTCACCAGCTAAGTGCTCAAAAGTGAATTGTGTGTTAACTCCTATTTCCAAATTGCATCTGACTTGAATTTTACATAATTCATGAAATTCCGCAAGCCATAATAAATTTTCTCCAGGTTCCAGACATGTCCTTGCTATGGATTTCCAATCATTCGGGGTTAGGAGTTCATAAGACAAACCATCTAGTAACATTTTGACATAAGCTGATGTAGCCCCATAAAGGGTACAACCTTTTTTCAAATCCTTAATTTTATTCAAATCTAAAGGTGCATATCTTCTCCTTTTTTTACCTACAGAGTCAATCTCTTCAATCACAGGATATGCATGTATAAAATCACTTATATCCTGTCCTTCTCTCTTAGCTTTAACCAATGCTTTTTCTAATCTTGTCATAGGCTTAGGCTTCTTCACAGGCAATTCTGTTTGTGTTTCTGCCTCTTCCCCTCTTTCTTCCTCCATCTCTGAAGGTGGGGTTGATGTGGGCCTGTCAATAATCTGTTCTCTAGGCAGGGTTGAAGCTTCTTCAAGAGAATCATACCATAATTCCTCATTTAAATCCTCTTGCTCTAGGGAAAGATCTTGATCTTTCCTTTTTTCCTCACACTTCCTCCTCTGTTCATTTTTAGAACTTTTCCTTCTCCTACAACTTGCTTGATAGTTTAAGGCTAATTGAACTATGTTGTAGATATAAAATACTTCTGCAGAAATTGAACGAGGCCCATTTTTTGCTTGAAATTCTTTCATTTCATATCCCACTAGCTTCCATTTATCTACATCTATCTTTTCTTCCTCTAAGAACCAAGGGGATGTACGTCTTAATGCAGCCAAGAGTTTAGCAATCTGTACCCAGGTTACAAGTAAACTCTGCTCCTCAATTATCTTGATTATACTCTCTATAGTACCACTCCTGAATGGAGCTGAGGTTGCGTCTGGGGCTGAGGTTGAGTCGGCTGAGGTCCAGGGATTGAATATAGCTAACATCTGCCCCATTTCAGCTATAAGAGATTCCTGGTTTAGCCCTTAACAAGTTAAGTTCCTTATTTATCTATTAGCACGCTCACTTAATCTTTAACAAAGTTTCCTCGTTACTCACGGTTCTGGGTCAGAGAGACTGAGATCTAGATTGGAAGCTTTTCCACTGGAATCAGGACTGTGTCTGTCCCTGTTCGGGCGCCAAATTGCAAAGGTCTGGTCTAGCTCCTCTTGTCAGGATAAGTAAAAGTCCTTGCCCCACGTGTGGACGCCAATTGTAACGAGCTGTCGTCTCCAGAAGCTGCTGGATCTCTCTCTGGGAAGAGATCTGCTGTGTCTACTCAAATCTCTCCGATTCTTCTTCCTGTAGTGAACCGTTGTCTCCAGGCAGTTGCTGTTAACTCTTGTCCAAAGAAGTGACTTCCCTTCCTGCAGAGAGCCCCGTCAAGCCTGATGCAATTCAGAGTCCTCTCCTCTTCCTGGATTGCTGTCCTCTTTATCCTCCCAGAGAATGGGCGTGGGATAATGCAAGGGCTTCTGGGAAGAACCACTTCAGCCAATGGGCTTGCTCCTTCTACCAAGTCAACCTGAGTTCTCACCTTGTAACTATCCAGACAACCTCAGTTCTCACTTAGTAATCCTAACAGTAATTGATGGCTTTGTATACTCAAACTCTTTTTTTTCTTTTTTTCTTCAGCATCCTCATCCCAAAGCTTTTCCCTATAAAGGGCAGGCACTGGACTTCAGCTCACTTCACTCTGCATCTGCAGCTCTGCTTGGTAATTGATGGCTTTGTATACTCAAACTCTTTTCTCTTCCTTCAGAATTCTCATCCCAAAGCTTTCCCTTATAGAAGGCAGATACTGGACGGCAGGTCACTTCATGGACTATCTGCAGCTCTGCTTGGTAATTGATACCCACCTCCCTCAGAATCTTCATCCTATAGCTTTTCCCTATAGAGGGCAGATTCTGGACTTCAGCTCACTCCACTGAGCATTTGCAGCTCTGCTTGGTTTCAGGGAGCAAGATATTTCCCCTCACTCATGGCCACTTCTTTTGTATGCTGTTTGCTCTCATTAGGTCATCTTATTTTTTTCTTTTCTTTTCTTTTTTCTTTTTGGTGAAGCAATTGGGGTAAAGCAACTTGCCAGGATCACACAGCCAGGGAAGAACAATACAAAACCAGAGTAAATCTGAAATTCACTGGGCAGCTTCCATAGATCGATCAAGCAGTTAGGTAGCTAAGTGGATAGAGAATTGCATTTGGAATCCAGAAGACTTGAATTCAAATCTTCCCTCAGACACTAACTGTGTGACTCTGGGCAAGTTACTTAATCTCCGTTTCATTTTCCTCATCTGTAAACATAGATAATAATAGCACCCACCTCCTTTCGCCTTTGTGAAGATCAAATGAGATGATACTTGTAAAATCCTTTACAAACTTTAAAATACCATATAAATGTTTTTGCTGTTGTTAAGTCATTTCAGCTGTGTCCAGTTCTCCATGACCACATTTGGAGTTTTCTTGGCAAAGACACTGGAGTGGTTTGCCATTTCTTTCTCCAGCTTATTTTATAGATGAGGAAACTAAAGCAAACAGTTAAATAAGTTGCCTGGGGTCATACAGCTAATAAGTGTCTGAGGTCAGCTTTGAACTCAGGAAGATGAAGCTTTCTGATTCCAGGCCCAATTCTCTATCTACTGTGCCACATGGCTGTTATATAAATGCTAGCCATTGCCTGTTATTAGACTATGCAGTGCTATTCCTACTTATATCCCTAACCTTAGATATCTGTGTCCCAAATTCTTCATATTCCTAGTTCTACCAGTTCCCAGACCTAAACTTGCTGACAAATATATTAAACTCGTTCATTGACCCAGGTTCTGCATTCCTACCTCACTGGTTTTTGTTCCTTGATTCTTGTACTGAACTGATTCTTGAGCCTCAAGTACTATTTACCTATAGTACTACAGGACTATATAATATTGTGGTCCAGTAGTATAATAGGGACTATTTTTAGTCAATGTGACAACTTGAACTCCTTCTGATTGTGATTCTCTAACTTGAACTTATACTATATGGAATGATTTGCCCTGATATTACTCCCAAGATGTAAGTACCAATTTTGGTACTTAGGATAAGTAACACAATATATTCTTTGACAAGTGTCATGAAACACTACTTCTAATGCTACTGAGGAGGCCAGAAGAATAAGAGAGGACTGGTGATAGGCCAGCTGGTTGCTTCCTAGTTTAACAATAATTCTTGCTAATTCAGCATTTAACCTTTTGGATTGTGTAAGAACTTTTAATTTTCAGTATCCTGAGATAAATCCAAGGTTGAACAAGCCTAGTTATGGTTCCTGCATTAACTTGTTCTAAGATAAAGTCCTTAAACATCTCTTCTCTTCAGGAAACATCAAAAACTAAATTGTATACTTCTTTTTCTATTAAGGGATCTCAAAAATCTATCTAGAATTAGTTTCAGCAGAAGGAAGGGTATTATCTCCATAGACTGTCAAAGATAAAGAAAGCAGAACAATAATATAAGAATAATAAAATCCCAAGATGACATTTCCACCACCACTCCCAAAACTCAACATGCTATTCCAGTGGAAGTATTAAATATTCTGTGAGAAGTCCTCATTTTAGGAAGAAGATATGATCTGTCATGGCACAGAGAACATATTGTTCTTCCCTAGAATCTTACAAAGGACTAAACATAGGGGTGTTTTATCACTTCAGTTCTTCCTTTGGCTTTGTAAGGACGTAGAAAAGATCTTACCTCCAAAAAGATTCTAAAGTACATTTTGCTTACATCAAAATACACAACCATTTCTTAGGCATGCTACAGGCAATTCTATAATACTCACAAATAAGACTGCAGAAAAGGATGTCAGGCAAGTTCTCACTTGTTTCTTAGTGAACATTTTGAAGGATGGAATCAAAAAGAACTTGGAAAGAATGAAAAATTACTCCAGAAGACAGGAATAGGATCTAATTCTATCAAGTACCTAACACATTTCTATCAAACCCATTTGTATTATGATAATTATGAATATGGTGGCTGAATGCTGATGGCATTATCATTACTGATCATTTTTGTGGTGCTGATGAAGGTGTTGATAAAAGATCAATAGGACAATTGATTAAACTAGATACATAAGGTTTAAGTGATCGTGAAAATATGGCTCAAGACTAGAAAAGAATGAAAAATACAAACTGTTCAGAGAGCTTTCATAAAAGCTGCTTGATATAACAATCCCCATCTGATATATTCTCTTATGATCATTTTCTTCTTCTTCATGAAAATGCTATGGATCACGACCTCCATTTGCCATTTGATAATCAGTAAAATAAACAAATTTTACTTTAATGAACACAAGTGAAGTAAATAAATTAATTGATATAATTAAAAAACATTTCAGTAAAGTATATGGTTATTTGAAGATTCCCTCCTGCCAGCCCTATCCTCACCTTCCCCTATAAGCAATATTGTTAGATGTTTTAAAATATGTAGAAATATTCCACACCTCAGTTATCCTCTGGGATTTTTAACTGTTGTTTTCATGTACATTAATAATTTCTTGTGTAATTCTTCCCAGGAGAATGTACCAAAAGAAAGTGTGAATACATTTACATATGTAATTGCTAATAAACCTCCCAAGAAGAAAATATCCTTCCATCCAGGTGGAAAGGGATCACTTTAAATCAAAGCATTATGAATATCAAAGAGAACAGAGGATTGCTGACCTATGTGCAGAAGCTAATTAAAAATATAAACAGCAATTTGAGAAACTATCCTGAGCTATTTTCATGAAGCCACTATTTTAAGCAGCTTAAATTAATACAGTCAATACTCTGTAATGTTTCATCCATGTTTTGTGTTGGAAATCACAAATTGACTTTCTCTCTGCCACCTAACAAGCTTTGAGCTGTCTTTTCATCTCTGCCCTCTTCCCTTCCAATCATTGTGTGTTCAGTAAATAAAAATTATGTATCACGAGGAAAGAATGTAAATCTATGCGGACATTAATGTATGCATGTATATGTATATATGAACATGTGTGTGCATAAAATTGCAAAGCCAATTATAAGTGAGTTTTTTGAATATTTGTGTTAACTAATTTCCTTACAAAAATATATACAAGTAGCTGCCCTTTTCCCATTGTAAATGTATAAATAATATCTAACAACATTTGACATAATATGCAATACCCTACAGAAGGGAATGTATCATAAACCATCTTAAGTTATTTTAGATTCAATTCTGGTTTGGTTAATGGAATAGTACACTATAGTAAGAAAACCTGGAACTGAGCTCTGGCTTTGATATTTGCTAGCTATTTCAATCAATCAATCAGTCAACAAGCATTTCCTACATGCCAGGCACTGTGTTCTGAATCTTAGTTTCCCAAAACAGTAATACTCATACAGCCTGTTTCACAAGGCTATTGTGAAGAAAGCAACTTGGAAATCTTAAAGCAAAAATTCAATGAATTCATCAAATATTCATCAAGCATCAAGCATCTTGTACTATACTTCATACTGAATGAGATAAACATTTAGATGCCCTCTTGGAGTTTACAGTTTCCCCTATAGTTCAGTAGGGGAACATTACACATGCACAGTTATAATACAAAATAACACATGAAAAGTATACTATAGAAACATAAACATTCTATGGAAGATGAGAAGAGAGTTATCTCAATTATTATTACTACATTAATCTAAATATAAACCATATCCTATTCTGAGTAGGTCAAAAGTACTATCATTTTGGAAAGCACTGGAGGTAGGCAGAGGGACCCAGAAAAAATATTCTTGAAAAAGAAGGTGAGATTTGAGCTGATACTTGAAAGAAACTAGCAAAGCTGATTTGATGGACAAAGGAAAACAGGGATTCCAAGAGGCAAGAAGGGGAGCCAGCACAAAGACACAGAGGTGAAAGATGTGGGTGTTGGAAAATTAGCAAAATGATCAGTATGGTGGGATACCGAGTGTGTGCAGAGGAATCAGATATAATTATGTTGGAAAATCAGGATAAGGAAAGCTTGTAAAGAGCTTTAAATGTCAGAGAAGTTTAGATTATGACAATAGGGAGCCAATGGTGTTTGTTGTGTAAGGAAGTACCTTTGCTAGACCTGCACGTTAGGAAAGTCACTTTGGCAGATGTGTGAAAGCTGAATTCAATAGAGAGGCTTCTGGCAGAGAGCTCAATTATAAAAAAAAAAAAAAAAAAAGCATTGTTAAAAAAAAAAGATACATTTTTAAACTTTTAAATACATAGTTTAGCATTGGTTTTGTCATCAAAAAAATTTGAATACAAATACTGTCTCTGTGATTGTGTGCCTTTGTAGAAGCCATATGGTATCACAGGATTTAGAGCTAGAAAAGACTTAACCCTTTCTTTTTTGAGATAAAGAAAATAAAAGCCTGGAAAGAGAATGAGTTGTTGTTCCCACCCCCAGGCAATAATGTTTTCTCTAAAGTACTAAAAATATCTTTCTCTTCCTGGAAGCCATAAGTAGCCAATTTAAACCTAGTTCAAGTGGCAGAAAACATGCCATGAAATCAATTTTTTAAGACTAATTCATTTGAAATTTCAGGAGTAGGAATGAATCAAAGAGGGCACCTAAGTGACATAGGCCTGGAGTCAGGAAAAGTTATCTTCCTGAGTTCAAATCTGGTCTTAGACACCTACTAGTTATATGACCCTGGGCAAATCATTTAACTCTTTCCCTCAGTTTCCTCATCTGTAAAATGATCTGGATAAATAACTGAAATGACTGGACAGCAACAACAAAAGAACCAAAGAACTTGGAGAGTCCACCATGGTGAATAATATCACAATTGTGGAAGAGCTGGTAGTTTCTCATTTTAACCAGTTATTCTTGCTACCTGGGCGCTAAGATCAGTTGTTTCTGTTTCAATCCATCTGCTTCAACATGCTATCAGTATTCTCTAAAAGTCAGCATCCTAGTAGCAAAATCCCTATTGCCCTGTCCTAGTTTTAACTCCACTTCTCCCTACCCACAGAAAGCGTATTGATATAACTTTTACAATCTCTTCTTTCCTTCCCTGCCCCTTGGAACAAGTATTAAAAGTAGTGAGAGATAAAAAGACCTAAGGGCAGAATCAGAGCAGAACAAAAATGAAAAAATACCAAGGGTCTGGATAATCCATCAAATGCATAATCAGCAACTCAATAATTAAGTGTTAATAAGTGTCAACTGTTTGTGAAGTTCTTGGAGTTCCTCAGAAGACAGGCAATATACACATTTTAAATACAACATTATAATTTAAAAGGGATTGGATTTTCTTCCCTGTCTAGACAGTGAATGCCTGGGAGAGTGAAACAAACCCAGTATGTTTAAATAGAAGGTTAGGCATGCACCTTACCTTAAGATATATTAGATCCCTAGTGTACAGAGTAAGATTAACATATACCACTTTGCAAGTAAACTAATTAAATTTATCTATTTTTTTCTCCTCAGCCTCTTTTAATTAACTGTAATTTAAACTTTACTTGAATCTTTTCATAGAAAAAAACTCACAACCCAAGTCCAGAAAACTACACAGTATATTTTTAGGGGAAAGCTACAAAGATTACACAGAAAATTGAAATTTTTGGTGATTTGTGATCCAAGCCATTTCAAATTTTTTTTTACAAAGAAGGGTAAAACAAGGCATATGGACTTTGTTAAATATGCTAATCTATACGATTAATTTCAAAATCTAAATGAAATTCATGTTTCTTAAAACCATGAAAAATGGTCCAAAACAAGTATATCAATTCATTCCTAGGACCAGACTATTATTCAATAGACAGG
Organism: Sminthopsis crassicaudata; assembly: GCF_048593235.1. NCBI lineage: Eukaryota > Metazoa > Chordata > Mammalia > Dasyuromorphia > Dasyuridae > Sminthopsis > Sminthopsis crassicaudata. The sequence continues at coordinate 618,230,596 of NC_133618.1, read as the reverse complement.
GTTTTTTTGTTATTCTTTGTCTCATTTAATTTCAAGCTCTTTATGAAAGCAAAATGAAATGGAAGGATGAAGTGACTCTGACTGACTCAGGATACAAAACCCTCCATTTAAACAAAAGAGGCCAGTGGAGTTTGTTTGCTTGTTTTTATTAGAAATTCTGCAGACTGGTTCTCTTCCTTGATTATATTCGCCAAACAATGCTGGATATCCAATTCACTTTGTTTATTCAGATTCATTTCTGCAAATTCTGAGAATGTTCACCTTATATATGATACTATTTTGTTTATTGAGTGCTTCCAATATGCCAGGCATAGTAATAGGCTTTGTTTGAAAGTCCTGCAAAGGCACCAAAGACATGGCACTTACTCTAGAGGGCTTGACTACCTAATAAATGTGATAAAACAATATGATGGACATCTCAGCAATATGTGAGACAGATAGCAAAGACTTGAAGTAAGGAAGACCTGGGTTCAAGTCTTGCCTCTAATACAAATTTAGCTAAGTGAATATGGATCCAAGTAACTTAATCTCACACAAAGTCCACAGGCTCTCTTACCAAAAAATTATAAATGAATTATTAATCTGTATCTATGGAGAGTGTTTCTCCCCTTCTCCCAAAGTTTCCTACATTGATCAAAATGTATATTTTTTAAAAGAGGAAGAAGAATGCATTTGACAATATCTCTCTCTACTTTTTAGCACAATGAACATAATACACTACTGAAATGATTCAAAGTTAGCAAATGATAGGGACTCTGGCTTATTTAGCTCTTCATCTCCTCTACTACCTAGCAAAGACTATCACAACATGGCAGACACTCAGATGTTTGCTGAATGAATGAATGAAAGTACAGTCAGCTTTTAATCATTTTCAGAGTAATTATTCTCCTTGGGCATTACCCATGGCAAATTTTTAATTAATCCCAAGACAGTTTTTCCCTGCTAGCTACCATGCTCTATTACCCATATATGCTCAACTAATACAGTTTCATTTTCATATTAGCATTGACAGCAAGCAGGAAAGAAAATTTATTGATAAAAATGTATATGTGGCAGTAAGAACAATGAGAATTTTTTAAATTAATCATCACTACCCTCCAATAACAATGATTTTTTTATTAAAAAAAACTAGACAAAACTATTAAATAAGGACCTGTTTTGGTAAGACATAAACACATGCACATAAATACATATCTATGAATATGTGTGTGTGTACATATATAGGTCTTCAGGATAATGTTGTTGAAACATTTGAAATTTTTCAAAATTGGTTTAAATCTCATATCTGTAACCTTAGAAAAGCATGATTTCTCTTTGAGCCTGAGTATCCTCATCTGTAAAATGAGGATGCTGGACCAGATATTCACTAAAGTACCTTCTAGCTCTGAATCTATGAATTGCCATAATGCACCAGTGGTACAGCTCTACCCCCCATCCCTGACAGTGTCTGTGATGCGAACAGATATAAAAACACAGGCAGGTTTAAAGGGAAGGGAAGGAATATTAGGGGTCATCTAGACCAAACTTCTCATTTTACAGATGAAGAAACTGAGATCTAGAAATGTGAAAAAGTGAGCCCATGAACTAGCAGGGGCCAAAGTCAAACCAGATCCTCTGACTCCAAAGCCAGCCCCCTTTTTCCTGACAAATTATCCCTTGATGTGAAACTGTATGATGTCCACCTTGAGGATGGTTTCTTCATCAAGCTTCTGACCCAGCTATTTGTTAAGGGATGTGGTTTGAGGTATATGTCACTCACTGAAATGAGTCATTTTTTTCTTCTCATGTATTTCTAAAGGCAGTATTTTTTAGTAAATATATAGCCAGAATGTGAGAAACAAGACTGTTAAGGGAAAGAAGTGTCTTGATTTTTCAAATCTCTCTATTCGATTTTGCTTATGACTTCTACATCATGTACAGCATATATCTTGTCTGTGTCTGTACCTGAAATGTTTAAAAAAATGTACTTTCTCCTCTGACTGACATATGTAATACCACCCCCAAAAATGCCCCTATTCTAGAAAAGCTTTCATTATCTTTTTTTAAAAATGTGTACAATAATATATGGCTTTTTGTATATGCCTTTTTGTAGTCTTCCAGAAAAATATTTTACTTTTTTAGCTCAGTGATTAATGATTTATATTCTGACTTAAATTTTTCCTTTTTAAGAGATATTATAAAGGGTAAATAATTTCCTTCTTAGATGATAAAACCTGAAACAGCTTATTTTTTTTTTTGAGGAAAATAACCTCTAGCATAGAGTTATGTTATTTACTGATGATGCAATGAATGTACTTTGTGTAGGCCTTGGGCTTTTAATTGTTTTCCCATGAGTAGAATGGATTCCTGCTGTTCTGTCTTTTTCTCCAGATTCATTTTGTGTACAAAGATAAGCATTTGCAAGGCAGCTTGTTTGGCTATGGATCAGGGCCTATAACTAAGTGTTAAAACTGACACCTACTCAGCAACCAAATCTGCAATTTTGACCCTACAAGCATCATGCTTCATCCAACCAAACTAACTTGTGAACATATGTTAAATATCCCTAGGTTATTCTGTATCAGTGAAGGAAAAAATATTAGTTGTAAAATTCCCCTCTTACATAAGATTTTTTATACAGTTACTTGAAACACTACTAGAGAGGATAAAGTCTATAGTTTTGGAGTATAACATACTCTGTTTTGCCTGTTCCCCACTAAAGTACTACTTTAAAGCCTCATCAAGATGTTAGAATGATCTTGGATTTGAGAAGGTGACTACATCACTGAACATAATGACCATAGGGGTAGAGAAATACCAGTATCGGTGGGTAAGTACCCCATTGATGCTATACAAGCTGCACATTTTTTTGGGAGCAAGTCAGTAAATAACTTCCTACTTTAATTAGTTATTCTTCATATAGGTACCAAAATCAGTTGTTTTGTCCACACTTGGAATTTAAGAAATCTGATTACTATATTGGGAGGGAAGTATGGGGGGGGGGATAATGAGTCTCCAGAGATAAATAAAAAGTCTGCCTTTGGGGAGGCAAAGAAAGCTTAAAGTCAGTCAAATTCTCTCAAAAAAAAAATCTTGTTTGAACTCTAAGATACTATCTCAGACCTCTCCAATTAGTAAAAAACAACAAATGTTAGAGGGGATGTGGAAAAATTGAGACACTAATAAACTATTAGTGGAGTTGTGAACTAGTCCAGCCTTTCTGAAGAATGATCAGAACTATTCCCAAAGGACCCCCCAAAAAAAAGGTCTATACCCTTTGACCCAGAAATACAATTACTAGATCTGTATCCCAAAGAGATCAAAGAAAGGGGAATAGGACCTATTTTTATAAAAGATATTTATAGAAGCTCTTTTGGGGGTGGTAAAGAATTAGAAATTGAAGAGATGTCCATCAATTGGAGAATGGCTGGCATAGGAGAATTGTAGTATAGGGTTGTGATGGAATATTATTGTCCTATAAGAAATTATGATTTAGTGCAGTCATGAAGGTATCTACACTTTACTCAGACCAAACCTCAGGCCCAGAGGCCCTTTCTTTTCTGAGGTCTGCTAAAGTTATCTTAAGAAGACAAGTGCTTTATTCCTTCATTTTTGCTGCTCTGCATTCATTTCATTTAGGGATGATTTTCTAAGAAATGAATAAAGTGGTTTCAGAAAAACCTCAAAAGACTTATGTCTTTTGACTTTTGAATACAAAGAGAAATGAACAGAACCATAAGAAGTCTGTATACAGTAACAGCAATATTGTAAGAATGATCAACTCTGAAAGAGAGCTATTCTGATCAAGACAATGATTCAAAACAATTCCAAAGGACATGATAAAAAATTCTATCAACCTCCAGAGAGAGAAAAATGATGAACCCTGAGTGCAAATTGAAACATAATTTTAAACTTTATTTTTCTTATTTGTATGTGTGTTTTACTTTTGCGTTGTGGCTAAGATATAAATGTTTTGTATGACTTCACATGTGTAATCGATATATCGTTTGCCTTATTTAAGGCGTGGAAGAAGGGCAAGTGGAAAAGAAGAGAATTTAGAACTCAGAATTTTTTAAATGAATGTTAATTTTTTTGCATAATTAGGAAATATTTAATAAAATAAAGATTTATTAAAGTTTATCTAAGAGTACTTAGAGTACATCTTTCTCAATCTAATTTTTTTTTTTATAGAGGAGAAAGCAAACCTAGAATTACTTTAAGAAGCACAAACCAGAACCTAGTTCTCCTGATTTCCAGTCAGGTGCTTTTTTTTTTTTTTTTTTTTGCTCAGCCTTGTTCCTGAAATTTGCAACACCTGCCCCTACCATTACCCACCTTGTTCTCTTTAAGAAAAGCAGCTGAACACAAAGGTAGGGGATTTTCTGACAATAATAGGAAAGCTTCAGGATCTGGGGAAAATATAACTAAAGGAAAGAAAAGTCCTTATGACTGAGATACTAGTTTCCTCCTGCTGCTTCCCCAGGCCTGGTAAAGCAGTTGAGAACTACTAGGGCTGGGAGGCTGCCATGCCATGCTTAAAAGAACTTTTCTCTAATACATTTTCAACCTGGTATCCACCCACACATATATACATTAAACCCATATCTACACTTCCTGAGACTAGAAAAAGGTCAACTCTATTGCCCCCAAAGAATCCTCTCCACTCTTCATAAGCTGAGCAGCCTGCCACTGGTTCCCAAATTGGGCCACCCCTATTCCAGAGCAGAATGTGTCAGTGGCAGCCCCAGAAAAGCTGTTTCTATTGGCACTGGGGGAAGCAACTAACTCTACTCCTAAGCAAGTCCAAAGCTCTGACTTACTAACTATAGCCCTATTCCTTTTCCTTTCATTCTCCCTTCACCCCAATAACCTCAGAAGCCAAATCAGGAAGAGGCTGCAGGAACAAGCATTTATCAAGTACCTATTATTAAACAGGCATTGTGCTGAGAGCTTTACAAACATCTCGTTTGATCATTTGAGTAGAAATCCAACTGAGAATCTTACTCTGGCTTTCACTTGGGTTGGAGACTCTACTCTAACCTTCCTTAGGATAGTCAGTGGGATCCAAGGTTAATGAAGTTTTTTTACCTTGAGGAAAATTTCCCTACTTTGGATAAATCTCTGCCCCTAGGTAAATTTATCTTTAGTACTGATAATAGCTCTGCTCCTGACTCCCAGTCCAATGCCTTTCCCTCTGTACCAGATAGTGTAGACTACATGGCACTTTGGATAGAACAGTGTATTTGGAGGCTGAGCACTAAAGCTGAATGATTTTAAGTAAGTAGCCTTATTTCTTCGGGTCTTGGTTTCCTCATCTATAAAGTGATGGATTTGGACTATATGACCTCTAAGGTCTTTTCCAGTTCTAAATCAATGGTCCATTGAGGAAGAAGGTGGCCTTGGTAGTGAAATTTTCCAAACTGGGAAGGATGCTCATGTTTTCTCTGTGAAGTCCTTGAGAATGAGACACTAAAGTCCTTAACTAAGGCAGATTATGGAAGGGTGAGATTCCCTAAAAATAAAGGAGAAGACTACAGAAGCAACACAGGTTTGACAAAGAAGGTTTGGAATCCTACTGGTGGATTCTGATTTCCAATGAGTCAAGGAACCTATGTACAGTTTACAACACTGAATATAGCCTGAATATTGTACTAGCAACAATTTTAATGTCAATTTGATTATAGCTTTATGCCTAAAATATAACCTGAAGTCTACAAGTATGGATCTGAAGACCTTGGCTTTAATCATTTCAAAGGTTTTCTGATGTTGACGCTGTGGCCTTAAGTCTGGCTCAGCAGTTTTTTCAGGGCCCCTTGAAACTTCACAAGATCCCTGTCTGCCTGCCATAGATACACACAGCTCCAGTGGCTGTGACTTGATAAGCACCAAGAAACCAGGGCTGACACCAGCATGGCCTCTCCTATCAATAATGGCCTCCAACCCAAGAAGACATGGATTTAAGTCTCAGTCTGTCACACACCAGCTGTGTGACCCTGTATAAGTCACTCAATTTGTAAGTATTCTAGATAATTCCCTAAAAACCATAAGACAAAAAGCTATCAAATTATCCTAGTAAAGGGCGTTTTCTCATTTAGAAATTCTCCACTCCAGTGAAATAATGTAGGTACCAATAAATGTTTGCTAATTGGTTATTTTTGTTCCTCAAGATGTCAAGTGTACCATGGAAATGGTCTAATCCATGGATAGTGCAGAATATATAGGCCCTATCCATGGTAGTCTCACGTTTGCAGAGCCTCTAGCAGGTCAACATTTCAATGAACTTAATTAATTGGACACTTGTCTAAGGCAAAATGATAAGGCACTATCTTTTCCTATTATGGTAATGAAATAATCTTAAATCTAATAAGTAATAGTACTGGCAGGAGTATACTGAACAGCCAGCAAGACAAAACCAGCCCCTATGACGATGAATGCATTCTCCTCAAGGCTAAGTTCACAAATATTTACAAAGTGATTGCCTCTGCTAGTTTCTATCCCATTCCACACAAACCAAATTGTAAAAGGCAGAGTGAATGTCAAAGTGAACAAACAGCTGGCATACATAAAATGAACCCAACCTACACTTTTTTTTTATACACTCACAGGGAGTTGATCATTTTATTGCTAGGAAAAGGTTGAAATAATAATTAGTAGTTGAATCACAGCAATCTAAATTTTAAAAATTATTACTACTGAGAAAATAAAGTTTTTGAAAAGGTTCCCAACATATGACTTACTGGAATGACATGTAACATGGAAATAAAATAAAAATGCCTCACCAACCTCTGCTTTAAGGGAAAAGCTGAATTAAGCTTTTCTAATTTAAGGACGATTATTGGCCATCCTTCTTGGAGGTTGGGAAGAAGATCTAGGTAGCTAGATGGTGTTAGCAGAGAAAGCCTGAAACACTGATTGGATTATAACAACTGAGGCAAGTAAGAAAGGGCACTAGAGGAGACCAACTCAGCCTGGGCCTTTTGTTTTTAAGTAGGCCTTTGCTTAAGTGGATTTTCGATTACAATCACAACTCCTGTAGTGGTCTCTAGAAACCTCATCTTACTGTATGCAATCAGCAAGTCAAATTATGATGTCAAACCTCCAGGTTATATTTCCCCAATTAAAAAGATCTACTCTTTTTGTAGATCTTGGCTAATTCCTTTTTAAGAGCACCATTTTGTCTTAGTTATCTAACTCTTTTAGGATTCTAAATCCCTTTAGGGTTGGCTTGCCAGTCATTGTATAACCCCCTTCCCCAGCTAACCCCTTTGGGGTTAGTTTGCTAAATTTCCCTATGGATATAACCCACCACTCAACGGTATACTTCCAGCTCATGCTGTCTTCCCTTTAATGGTGTCTTCCTCATGATTAATTGTAAGTTCACTAAGGAACTTGTCTTTCCCCTTGTTAGTTGCTCAAATAACCTGTGATTCTGCCTTGCTTAGTCCTGGTTGGTTTGAGCCCATGTGCTATTCACATAAATAAAGAACACACTTTTGTAACCTGTGATGGCTCTCTGACAATTTCTTTATGCCATGAGCTGAATCTCTATTATAGTATTTTTATAATATTCTTTTACACTTATGCTTTTCTAAATCTTTTCTTCTCCCAAATATATTTTCCACTTCTTGTAGTCATATTACCACTTCAGGGGGTTGACTTCTGCCAATTCCTTCCAATTGTGAAAGTTGGGTTTCTGGAAGGGACTTCTTTAAATAAGTAAACAATTATTAAACAACTACTAATACCAGGCACTGTGCTAAATGCTATAGTTATAAAAAGAGACAAAAGATGATGTAATAGGACTCTTTGGTTCCCTGATTTTTGTGAGGGGGGAGGGAGTCTGGGTCAGAAAACCCTGAATCTTTTGGTTCTGGTTTACTATCACTCCCTATCCTCAATTCACCTAGCCTTGGGAAACTCCTAAAATAATCCCCACCCTTAATTTACCTGGAGATCACTCTAGTTTCTAGCCTATCCAAACTCCTGAGATAATCACCATCCTTAATTCACCTGGAGATTACTCTTCAGGAGCTATCCTTTACCCTTAATTTATCTGGAAATTATTCTCTAAAACCACCACCTTCCACCCTTAATTCATCTGAGATCACTCCCTGGCTCCGGACTACAGGAGACCAAACAAAATTAAACCCTGTCTCTTAATTATCTGCTTCTTTCCTAATCAGAATCTTAGGCCACTGAATATCCAGTGTCAACAAACTCTCTTTTGCCAAACCTTAACTGGGAGCCTGTTAATTGTAAGACCTGGGACAAGTGTCATCCTTCAACAAAAGATAGTTCCAGCCCTCAAGAAATTTATAATCTGATGGAGAGACAACTATCAAACAAATACATAAAATGGAAGATATGTATATATATATATGTATATATATATATGTATATAGGAAATAATTTAAAAAGGAAAAACACTGGAATAATTATTTACTCATTAATACCTTAACAGAAATTAGCAGAGATGGGACTCAGGATAGAAAGATGAGACAAAAAGGAAGAAAGTACTTATGAAAAGGGAAAGTGGAGGAAGTTCTGGGCAAACTTTAAATGTTTTGTCTCAAGCTAATCCTAGCAAAAGAGAGTAAATTTGAGAGCAAGATAATGGGAGTAACCAGAGAGGTCACTGTCAAATATAGAGGATTAGAAAGATTTAAGGAAGGAGGGTGGCAAAAGGAAGAAAAGAGCTAACTAATGAGGGTTGTGGAAAGTGACTAGAAACAGCCAGGCAATTCCAAGTAAGAAGAAAAGGAGTGCAGATCAGGTAGAACCTTTTTCCTTAGAGGCTGATAAGCTCTGGCCAGACACTATGGAATTCACAAGTGAAAGGGAGAAGGGAAAATGCCTAGAGAGAGACAGAACCTCTGACACAGGAATTCATCCACAACAAGAAGCAAGATGTGAATCCAGATCTTCTTGATTCTGTGCTAACCACTCTACCTAAGGAAGCTGGAGTGCTGTGACAAACAAAAATGACCCTAATGAAGTCTCTCCTAGCCAAAGGATTATAAAACTGTCAACAAGTAGGATTCAAACTGGGGCGAATAGGTGTACCAATGGATCGAGGACTGGAGTCAGGAAGATTCTTCCTGAATTCAAATTTGTCTTTAGACACTTATTAGCTAGCTGGCCCTTGGTGTTCCTTAACCCTGCCTGCCTCAGTTTCCTCAACTGTAAAATGAGCTGGAGAAAGAAATGGGAAACCACTCCAGGACATTTGACAAGAAAACCCTAAATAAGGTCACCAGGAGTCTATTATGATTGAACAGTAACAAAGAACTCAAATGACTTGCTAAATGGTTTGGGTAAAGAGCAGTCAAACTGCTTACCATGGTAAACTTTAAGCTTTAATTTCTGTGTTAGTGCTTAATCTCTACTACAGTTGCCTATCAATGTTTTTTCTTTTCTTTCTTTCTTCTTTTTTTTTTTAGAATAAATTTCCTTGATAATTTTTTTAACATGCTAAAATATATGTTAAATCCAATATATGTAAACATATTTGTACAATTATCTTGCTGTGCAAGAAAGATCGGATCAAAAAGGAAAGAAAATGAATAAGAAAACAAAATGCAAATAAATAACAACGAAAAGACTGCACTCAGTTCCTACAATCCTCTTTCTGGGTCTTACCAAGGTTTTTTTATCTTTTTCCCTTTATTACTTTTTTTTTTTTTTTTTTTTTTTAGAAAAAAACATATTTTTTAATCTTTTAAAAATCATTTTTTCTTGTGAGTCATAAAACTGACTAAAATTATGGGATATTTTCAAGTGGCCTTTACTGACTCCAAACCCTTTAAAAAAAAGAAAATAAAAATAGAATTTGTTGTTAAAATTAATTAAATTAGATATTAAAATTCCATTCAAGCCATTTTTTGCCATCTGTCCTTTCTCCCAACAGACCACTGAACCCTGCCATCTGCCCTATAACATATGGACCTTTTTCCTCTTTCCAGTTCTGTAACCCAAACCAAACTGCTAGGAGAAAAGTTTTATCAACCAAAACCACTTTCTCTCCATTCACTATCTACAACTTTCCAAATCAGCATATCCCTTCATGATCCACATTCCCTGTATTCATTGTATCTTTCTCCTGACCCTGTTCTTAATTTTCTGGACTTCAAAACCATCCTTCTGCTTCTGCCTCAACTTGAACTTCCCTCAGAATCTGAGGCCTTCTCGACTCTAGCACATTCAACTACCCCTCAGACCTTCTTACCCTGGAATAACTTTCTGCAAGCCTATCCCCTTCTCATCTTCCTGGGTCTTCCATTTTGTGGGAAAACTTTTGTGAGCAGTCTTTATTCCCTTCCTGGTCATGTTTCCTAGAATGTAACAGAAAAAAACTGAAACAGCTCATAAAATCTAGTTTTAAAATTCTCTGTGTGCATATATACATGTGGGAAACCAGCAAGTGCTACATATTAGATTGGCTATTTTGTTGACTTTCTAGACTTAAGAAACTGATGGAGAAATATTAATAATTCAGATTAAACTTTAAAATGAGTCACACCTACATTTTATTTTTCAGAGAGATTCTTGTTAAACATTGACCTTCATACCTTGCCTGTTCTTGTGTTTCTGGGCTTCAAAACCATGATCCCTCACCAAGTACCTTCATTCCACCTTATAAGATTATAAGGTATCATTTTGTTTTGATACTTATCCTTCTTCCAATGAATTTTATTTTGGTGTTTCTTTATGGTCAGAACTGCCCCTACTAGTGCCTTCTCTCTGATATCATCTCCCATTTTGCATTTACTTAGTTGTTTGCTTACTGTCTCTCTCATTAGAATGTTAGCTCCTTGAAGTCAGGAATTCTAGTTTACTTTAATTATATCTAGCAAAGGTTCAAAACCCAGCCTGGCACACAATAAGCTTTATTAAGTACTTGTTATTGCTGCTGGCATAGAGTTCTTGATAACTGTGCCAATAAGTGGCAAATTCTAAAAGGTCCTATCAAGCTAGAACAATTTTCAATTAAAAAAAAAATGTGTCTCTGATCCAAGGACCAAGACTAACAGTTCCGAATGGATCTTTACTAGAAATTTGGCCATCAAACAATGAATGGCTTTGGCCATAGCAACTGATCCAGCTACTAAAATGTGGAAAGGCTGCAATCAAATTTACATATATATTTTCAAATAGAAAAAAAAATGTTTTGAAACATTTACCTCCAAAATGAAAACATGGTATGAATTATGTAACTAGAAAAAAGTTATATTTAAATGCTACACTGCCTCTGTTTAATTGCTAGACAGTATCTTTAAAATCTTGAACTTTTTAGGTGTGTTAAAATCTTTACTGAACTATGTTCATGGTACTCCAGGTAATAGCACTATTTCCAAACGTCTCTGTTATAATATTTATTATTAAAAGCTGGAAAGGAGAAGTCTCTGATTAAAGAGATATTCCTTACATAAATAGCAGCAATAGATAAGCCTTCAAGTCCTATGCAATATGCCAGTAGAGGTGCCTAGAATGCTAAGCAGGAAGCAGAGCTATAGAGCATTCAGATTTTTGCCTCAGATCTAATTTAAAAAACTTCAACACAAGCTCACTCCAAGGAGAAATTGTATTAAGCACAAACTCATTTATTTTTTTTCTGCTGATGAACACAGTCATGTGAACAGCTGATAAAGTTGTCACTCTTTGCAAGAGGGTTCTAGGAATGCAAACTTATGAGCTTAAATTTCAAACTTCATAATCGTCCTATTTGTTAATGAAATTATGAGTTTGTTGTTGCTACTGCTTCCTCAATATATTGGGCTAAATGTTTTTTTTGAGGGTGCTGTTTTTGTCTTTTAATTGTTGTGTTTAGGGCAACTTGCAAGGAAGAGTACTTCAATAAAAAGAATATATTTCATGTAGCATCCTTTTGGGGAAATGACTACAATCCTGGGTAATATGTGCATTTCTGGAAGAGTGTCATAAATGCTTAAGAAACCAGTTCTCAGCATGAGCATGCTGAGTAAAAGGTTTTAAAACCTGTGTAGAGATATTTGTGGCAAAATTCTTGGTTGTCTTCTATTACTGTTTTAGACTGAAAAATACTCAAGCAACCCATTCTCAGGGTAACTCCTAATGGTCCTTGAAATCACAGGATCCTTCCATTAACACACCATGAATATATTAAAGCCATAACCAAGCCACAAAAGTCATTTTTGAAACCATTATGTCTGTGAAAATTTTAATCAGCACTCCAAATATGTTCAATTCAATACTATTCTATCTTCTTTCTCCAAATCCATTTTTGCTCCCCACCACCAACACTTCTCTTTCACTATAGACTAAGGTAAGCACATAATCCTATACATTCAGGATCCCCTTGAAAGCAATAAAAATCAAAGTTAAGAAGTTCAAGATATCAATTTTCTCATTAAGCCTGCAGCCTGATTTCTTTTAGGCCTCAAATACCTGTGCTAATTGTAAAAGATGGTATAAGGAAAACACATTTAAAACCTAGTCAGATACTATTTTGTAAGCATACATGTTGCATACTTCATATTATTAATAATATTTATAGTACTGAAGGAAAGATAATAGAAAGAGCTTACTCAGAAGATGTAAATTCAAATCCCACCTCTAGTGCTTTCTATTGTGTAATATTAAACTGATCTTGACCTCAGTTCCCTCATCCATAAAATCAGAGGCTAGGATTAGCTGGAGATAGTCTGAGGCTGTTTCTAGCTTTAAATCAATGTGTGATCTATCTCTGATCCTATGAGAAAAGCCCTTAACATCAAGTTGTTGGTCCTATCTCTGACACATGGTAAGGATTATGGGCAAATCTTTAATCTCTTTCAGGTCCCCTAAGTTATTGACCTCTATCAGTAGACAGTTTCCACACCAGAAGCTCCCTAAATTAATGAAGCTATAGGCTAAATCTAAAATAATAACAGCAATAAAAAACAAATCAATGCATCATTTTGAGTTTTGACACAAATATGAGGGAAATGCTGGAGGCTTCTGTTTTATGATATGGAAAGGGAAATTTAAGAAATTGATGTTTGAGAGCTAGAACTTAAAAGATAATCAAATCCAACCTTCTCAGAGGTACAGGGAAAGCAAGTATATTATAGTATGTATAACATAGTATAGTACAGTATAGTATTATAATATAATATGGTAAACAGTATAGGACAATGTAGTATAGTGTATCATAATTTAAGTCAGAGTAAGAGTAGCCATAAATTTAGGTGATTTTTAACTAGATAAAATAGACAGCTGTTCTACTTGTCCTGATTGTCAGAACCACTCCAGATGATGCAAGTAAAAACACTGAGGCTTTTTAAAAAATGAACTATCTAATAGGCAGAAAAAGTCCCAAATTCTGTGGCTAATGGAAAGAAATGGAGAGGGATCTACAACATGATTTTTGGAAATTCTATTTTTAAAAGAACCAAACATACTAGCAACAACCAAACAAGCTAGCTTCCTATTTCAATATAAGGACAAGATGGGGAAAGTTTATTGCACACAGCTATCACCACCTACTGGAAACAAAGATAAATGATCCTCTGGGCAGCAAACACTGTTACTAATATAATTGCTCTGGTTCAAATGTTAGAGCACAAAGCAATGAATCAGCATTATCTGGGAATACTCTAGTCTTTACTCAGTAAACAAGGGAGCTTATTATAAAGAGGTTTAGCTCTAAGCTGCTGAAGATTTACTGGATATAGAAATACTTGGATTGTTTAAGAAAATAACACTAGCAAAATACAAAATACTCTATAGCATTAGATTAAATCATGTGAATTCATTGTATGTTTCTATAGATGCCATATATATGTATTTGGAGCCTTCTGCTTTTGACTAAAATATTGTTTCAATTAATGATGTAGCATTTATTAAGTACTCACTATTGTGATAAATCCTAGAATTTCAAATACAAAAGTACATAGTTCCAGTGATCTGAAAGAGCTCAGATTCTAATTGGGAAATGACACACTTTGGTGAGTGATGCATCGTAATGCCTAAAGGGATCCAAAGGATATGAAAGCTCATAGTCAGATCCTATGGTCTCCAATGTACTGGAAAGATTATAGTTAGCCACTCTGATTATCAAAGCAGTAAGAGCAACAATGTTATCCTGGCAAGGGAAGATGAATAGAAATAGGGGAGATATCAAACCCAATAACTAACTGATGGGAAATAGGGAAGACAGGTTTGTGGTGGATCATATCCTGAGTTTTCTTCTCCAAGATTGAAAATGAGAGGATGGGGGGTCAAAATCCTTTCAGGAGAAGGAAAGTAAAAAGTTTGGGAGAAGGGCTTCCAGAAAGCAGAATCTGCTCCTGTTGAGCACCTTGGATGAGATCTGAGCCTTTAAGTGGTCATCAACCTGCAACAAATACTAAAGACTTACTATGTTACTAGATGCATAACACCGGGCTCAGTACTAGTGGAAAATATGAAATTTAGATAAGACACAGTCCCTCTCCTCAAATAACTTCCAGTCTAACATACCAACAGACAATTGTAATCTAGAATAATATATGATTATAAATTAGAGAGATTCAAAACCAAGTATTATGTGAGATAGGAGAGGGGAGGTCACTGAAAATCAGTGAAAACTCTACATATAGAAGAGGCAATATTCAAATTGGGTTTAAAAAGAGGAGTAGAAATTCAACAGATGAAAATGGACATTATAGGAGACTTAAAAGATGGTAATATAATTTACATTATTTAATTACATTTTATATTTACTTGTTTGAATAAATATATCTTTTCAGTAAAATGTATAGTCCTTTAAGACAGGGGCTGTTTTATTTGATTTTTGTATCCCTAGCATCTAACACAATGTCCCACAAATGACAGGTGTTTTATAAACATTTATTGAATTAAACAACCTGAACAATAGTAAAGAGACGTGTTTTGGGACAAGAGTTGTCTGTTTGACTAAAGCATAGAGCACACAAAGGGAAGAGAAATAAGAGAAAAAAGTTGAAAGAAAAGGTGATGCTAATGAAAGGATTCTTTCAGCTGAGGTTCTTTGCTTCATATGTCATGGAAATAATTGAGGTCATTCTCTAAAAGCTTTCTCTTCTTCACTTCTCATCTCACACCCCTCTGATATCATCCCCCACTATCTCCTTTTCTTCCATTTCTGATACCATAATTAACTGTAACTTTGCCAACCCTTTGATCCTATCATTATCATTCCTACCTTCTAAGCTTTAGTATTTACTGGTTCCTTCTTGCTGCCTGCAAGCACATGCAGGTCTCTCCAATCCTTAAAAAAAATATATATTCACCAAATCTTACCATTTCTATTATTATAGCCAGCCCATAAGAAAAAGCTTTCACTTGGTACTCCCATTTCCTCTCCTCTCACTCTCTTCTTAAATCCTACGCAATCTGGCTTCTGATTCTTATCATTCAACTGAGACGGCTTCTATCCAAAATAAGCAATAATCTCAGCTACCATATCTAATAGCTTCTTCTCAATTCTCATAGTTTTTGACATTGTTAATTATCTCCTAAATATTCTCTTTTCTTTGGGTTTTTAGGATTACCCTCTCCCTACTGCCACCTAATTATTTCTTTTCAGAATCCATTTCTGAATCTTCATTTGGGTCATACCCACAAACTGTGGGTGTTTTCCAAGATTACTCTTCTCTCTCTACACATTAGTTCCCATGATTTAAATATCATATCTTTGCTGATAATTCTCAAATGTATATATCCATCCCCTTCCCTGAGCTTTAATCCCATATCACCAATTGGTTGTTGGATGAGGTTTCTCAATACTTTTGTCTAGATCATTGCAAGAATCTTCTAACTGGGAAACAACTAGAATTTAATTGAAGAAAGCAGAAAACTGGGAAGGGAAAAGGGAAGTAGATTTGACATTAAATTTCTCTAATAAAGAGTTCTCTCTCAAATATAAAAAAATTGAGTCAAATTTATTATAATACAAGTCATTCCCTAATTGATAAATGGTCAAAGGATACAAACAGGATCAGAAAAAATCAAAGCTGTCTATAGTCATTTGAAAAAGAAATGTTCTAAATCACTTTGATTATAGAAATACAAATAAAAACAATTCTTTATATCTATCAGAAATTGACAAATGCTAAAAGGAATGAGAGAAAATAGGCACACTAATAAACTATTAGTGGAGTTGTTGATTAGTTCAACCAAACTGTACAATTTGGAACGATGGACAAAGGGCTATAAAACTGTGCATACCCTTTGACCCAGCAATACTACTACTAGGTCTATTTCCCAAAGATATTAAAAAAAAAAAAAAGGAAAAGAACCTATATTTTTATGGTAGCAAAGAATTGGAAATTGGTGAGGAATGTCTAAACAAGTTGTGGTATATGATTATGATGAAATACTATTGTGCTATAAGAAATGATAAGCATGGGGCAGGTAAGTGGTGAAGTAGATAAAGCACCAGCCCTGAAGTCAGGAG
Organism: Sminthopsis crassicaudata; assembly: GCF_048593235.1. Classification (NCBI taxonomy): domain Eukaryota; kingdom Metazoa; phylum Chordata; class Mammalia; order Dasyuromorphia; family Dasyuridae; genus Sminthopsis; species Sminthopsis crassicaudata. Next base: position 618,214,182 of record NC_133618.1, on the reverse strand, counting down.
GAGATGAGTTCAAATCTGGCCTCAGACATTTATCACTCCCTAACTGTGTGACCCTGGGCAAGTCACTTAATCCCAATTGCCTCAGCAAAGAAAGAAAAAGAAATGATAAACATAATGCTTTCAAAAAAACTTGGAAAGACTTACATGAATTGATGCAACTTGAAGTAAGCAGAACCAGGAGAACATTGCACAGAATAACAGCAATATTGTACGTGGATCAACTTTCATGACTTAGCTATTCCCAAGCCCTATGATGAAAAATGTTATCTACTTCCAGAGGAAAAAAAAACTAGAATATGAATGTAGATAGAAGTATACTTTTTTTTTTACTCTCTTTATTCCTTGGGAGTAGGAAGGAGAGAAGGTTGTCTGTGTTTCACAACATTACTACTATGGAAATATGATTTGCATGATTGCAAATGGTATGAAATTGCTTACCCTCTCAATGATGAGGGAGGAAAGCAAGGATGAGAGAGAATTTAGAACTCAAAATTATAAAAAATGAAGGTTAAATTTTGATTTTATATATAATTGATAAAAAAATAAATTTTTTTTAAATCTCCTACAAATTGGTTTCTTAATTCAAGTCTCTCACCAGTATAGTGGTTTTTCTAGAAGCACAGATCTGACCATACCACTCAGCCCTTCTGGCCTAATTTTAACTCCAGTAGTTTCCTATTGCCTCTAAAGTCAACTTTGAATTCATTTCTTTAGCTTTTCAAATCCTTTATATACTTGCCTCCGCATCTTCGTAGACTCATTGGATTAGACTCCCACACTGAGCTAGCCAAACTGTCATTCTCTCTCTATTCCACACGCATGACATTCTTACTAATGTTTCCCTGCCTTTTCCTCATATCTTCTCTACCTCATAGAATCTCTTTCATTTTATCTAGACATAGCTTAGTTGCCACCTTCCACATGAACTGATTAGACCATGCTAATCTAAGGTGAGTATAAAAATCTGTTCAGCTGTCTTATAAAGAGTCTTTACTTTCTAGACCAATATGAGAATAATGTTTTATTTTCTGTATTTCTTCATATGAGCCACTGAATTCTTTTGCATCATATGCGATTTCTGTGGGGGAAGAAATCAGTTACTACTCTTTCCCTAATACCATATTGAAAACTGATCACCTTTTTTAGAAAACCTCAACAGGGAAAACCCCAAACATAAGCCCTATCTAAGCTTTGTTTTAAAGGGGGAAGAGGCAGAGAAATCTTAACAGCCTTTTTTTTTTTTTTCAGGCCAGCCTCTCTCCTCAGGATGAATCTGAGACTGTCTTAAACTAAGCCCCTCTCCTTGTTGAAGACCTCTAGTCTATAATGACAGTAAGTACATAGAAGATATGTAAAATCATATGAAAATCTTGACTTATTAGGGATTCTGGGGATCAGAGTTAAAGAGGAAGTCAATAAAAACTTCAGAGATCACAGGTCTTTTTTTTAAATCCTCCAGATCTATGACTTTATGGTGTAGAAACTTCCTAGTAAAGAAACTCATTGTTAATGAGGCAACTATTCCATAACTTAAAGTCTTTTACAGTTACCTGGGACACAAAAAAGTTTAAAGAGAGTCACATCTATTATGTATTGGAGGTAGATTTTTTGGGTTTCGTTTTGGAGTTAATAAGGATTAAGTGGTTTAGGAACACACGGCCAATAAGTGTCTAAGATTGAATTTGAACTCAGTTCCTCTTGACTCTAGGGCCAAGTCCCCTCCCTGCCTAGGTAACTCTTGAAAACAGATCATTGTAATTCTGAGGCTGGCTCTTTATTTACCATGATGGTCTGCCTCTTATGTTTTCGTCATGTATTATTTTTTTCAAGAAATTTAGAGGAAGGCCCATTGAGTGGACAACATGTGTTGTCCTGGACCTGGACAAGAGTTACAGAGGATGGACAGCCAGTTTGTGCTCTGAATCTTATTTTTTCTCAAAACTAAAGCTATGGTGTAATATTCTTCTCTAAAATGTAATATTCTCTGGGAGCAGGTTTCTTGGGAGGCTTCTGGGAGCAGCCTTCATTTCAGTCCAGTAATCACCCCAAATGCAGCCAGGGGTTAAAGTCTAAATCCTTTATTATCTCCTTCAAAGTCTTGTTTCTTTCCCTTGGGGCTCCGCTAGTTTTTCTGGAGGCCTCCTGGATCTTGGTTTCAGTATTCTCTCCAGGACAGCTGCCACCACTTCTCTGTCTTCCTTAGTTCTCCTTGACTGCCTTCTCTGGCTTCTGAATCTCCTAGACTGAATCCTGGTTGAGGAATCTTGTATAACTTTATTAAGTACTAAGTACATGTACTGAACCAGAGAACTGTTAAATACCATGCTAAATAATCATTATCTCTATCAATTCCACTGATTTAATGCCTTGTTTCAAGTTCTGGTCCATAACACTATGGTATCATAACATCATCGTAACACATCATAATACAAAAAAGATATTTTCCTCCCTTTAATCCAATAAAGTTCTTGTTGTTTTTCTTCCTTGTTCTTAAGGAAGACCAATGACATTAAGGAGAATGACAGCTTGACTTGCAAATGCATTGGATTTAAGTGAGTCAGAGTAGTATAAAGTCATTAGTCTCATTCTCTCCTCTGGAGTCATCAGCACACAGGGGTCAGAGCATCTGGCTGTGGCTCTGAGTGAAAAGGGGGACCTTGGCCTTTTTAAGCTTAATTTGTCTGAGCTAAAAACCATTCAGTACTGAAGGCTAAATAAGAACAGAGGCAAAAAATGGCCTAATTTGCCTTTACAAAAATAGTTAGTTTGAGAAGGAAAGATCTTAGAATTTTCTGCCAGAACAGAAACAAATGCTATTTACCTGGCCAGAGTTAATAGATGACAAAAAGATTTCAGAATGAGTATGGCTTGGGTTGGCTCTACTTTTTGCCAAAAAAATTTTATAAGTGTGACAAGTCAAGTTCAACACACACCAAAAAGGACAAGTACTTTAAGAAAAAGATTTCAAACTGATTTTCATGGCATGATAACCTCTGCTTTGCTTCAATCCAAGAAAAAGATAGAATACAAGGAGCCTCTGATTTAAAGAGTTGCTTCAGGGCAAAGAGATGAAAACAATTCTGGGCCTCATTAAGATAATAAATAGAAACAAAAAAGAAAATGTTTTCCTTTCACTCTCACACAAAACCATGACACATCTTCCCTGGAAATCATTCTGCCTACCAGACCTGTGTGACAGAAGCTGGTGCATCCTCAGCTTGGTACTGAAAACCCTGCAGTTTGGCTCTAGCCTAACTTTCTGGATGTTTCACTAATTGCCTTCACACGGTCCATGTTTCAGCTAATCTGGCCCACAGACTATTTGGATGGACTCAACACTTCATCTTGTGCCTCCCTGTCCATGCTTACAGTGAAATAATTTAATAAATAAGCATTATTATGCGACTTTAATATTGTTGAGACTATACAGGCAAAAACTGTACAGTTCTACCCTCAAGATGGTAACATTCCATGGGAGATAAACATGTACATTAGTAAGTATTTGCAAAATATAGAGATAGTTAAATATTGTGTTTGGATGAACTAAGTTGTGAGGCATTCCTTCAATCTGACACTTGACTTATTCTCAAATTTAATTTTATTAAACTGAGTTATAGAATGATCTAGAGAAACATTTGGATATTTCTTTCCTAATTGATAAAATTGCAACTGCTTTCTCACTGGCTAATTAATTAACTAGAAGTTCAGCTCTGGGTCATCGAATATTATTTACTACACAGAGAACTTCCCTTCCCAAAAGTAATCATTAACAAATGAAATCAAAAATAAAATGATAGTAACTATTTATAATATTTTGGCTATGAGAAAGTTTATAACTTGTCACTTATAAACCCTCAATGTAATATTAGATAACCCCTCTTCATTGCCAGAAATAGTTTCATTATTCATGTCACTCAAGACATTAATTAAAATCTCATATTTCTTCTCAAGATTAAATTTAAATTCAGTTTTTCAGAAAATAAATTATAGGGCTATTTTCCCCTTTCTACACTATTCGGTGAAATAATAATAATAATAAACTAAGATTTATATAGTATTTACTATGTGCCAAGAACTCTGCTATGCTCTTTACATCCCTGGGAAGTAAGTGAGGAAACATAGAGGTTAATTTACTTGCTCAGGGTCACACATAGTCAAGTCTGTATTTGAATTTAGGTCTTACTGACTCTAGGACCAGGGCTCCATCTAGCAGAGCACATGCACTTTGACCCAACCATATTATTGCTAGGCCAGTGTCCATTTAGAAATGGCTAGATAAAATTGAATATTTTTGTACTATAAAATATGAGAAATTAGATGATTTGATTAGAGACAAAAAAAAACCTTATAGTAACTAACAGAGTGATGTAAGCAAAATTAGAGGAACAATTTATGCTCTAACAACAATATTATAAAAGAACCAAACAATTTTGAAAACTTTTTTTATAAAGTGATGAATAAAAAATCAAAACCAAGAGAACAATTCCTGCAATAACAGCAACACTGTTTGGACAAACAGTTTTCAAGAGCTGTAAGAACTCTGATTAATATAATGACCCCACAGGACCAATGATGAAACATCTCATGAAAGAGTGATGGTATATTTAAGGCACAAAATAAGAGAAATGTGTATAGGGCCAATGGGGGGGATTAGTTTTGAATAGCTAATTTGTTACAATGAATTTTTATTTTCTCTTTTTTTTTCAATAAGAGATGAGAGGGACATAAAATAATTTTCATAAATAATTTTATTATTTTCATTTTCATAAATAATTTAAAATAGGAGTGGTGTTACAGGTGTGGAATATAACATGCCCTTTTCATTAAGGTCTTTGTATTATTATTTTTATTTAATTTACTTGCTATATTTTGATACAAGAGACTTTTCCTGGAGTGAAGATCATCCTAAACATCAAAATAAAACTTTTATTTCTTTAAAGAAACTAGGAGCTAGGATTATGGAAAAAGTTCTTGTTAAGGTAGAATTCTAAAGGACCCCTTACTCATATGTACCTCTTAGAATCCAAGAGCAGGAGTTCTTGACTGCAATGCATGAACTTGTTTTTTAAAAATAATTTTATAACTTTTTCAATAAAATTAGCTTGCTATGTAATCCTGTGGTTTTATTTTATGCATTTCAAATCTTTTTTTTTTTTTTTTTTCTGAGAGACTGCCTGTGAAAGGGGTCCAGGACACACACACAAAAGTCAAGAACCTCAATTCTAGATTGGTTAGTAATTTATCTTCAAATTCTCTTCAATTTATTTACTTCCGAGATTATTATTTCCAGTATAATGCAAATTCTTTTAGTTCAGGGACTATTTTTCATTTTATTTTTATCTCTTTTTAAAAACATGAAGAAATATATTTGGAACTAGTTCCTAGATCCAAAGAAATTTTATTGAGCCCTAACTGATATAGTATTTCATTCGCATCAAAAGCTCCCAGAAGACAAAGGCTGTGTGTGTGTCTGTTATTTTTCATACAATCTGCTGAGATAGGGTAACTTAATCAGCAGTATTTGACGTCACTAACCTGTCATTATCATCAGGTATAAGGGAGGAAGGATAGGCTAATAGTGATTGTTGGTCAACTGTGAGGAAAAAGATTCATTGTTTTTGTTTTTGTTTTTAACCAGAGTGAAGTCTGTAACTTTATAAAAGAGGAAAAAAGATATCTTAGGTCTTACAGGGGTTCTCAAACTACTGCCCGGGCCAGATGCACCCGCTAAGGACGTTTGGGGGGGTGTGGGTGGCCGGGTTATGGCAAATGGGCTGAGGGGCGGAGACTATAGTCTGGCCCTCCCACAGTCTGAGGGACAGTGAACTGGCCCTGTTTAAAAAGTTTGAGGACCACTGACTTAGGATGAGGAAAGGCCAAACTATTAATCACCTCTAAATTATCTGCCCTAATTACTCCCTTCCCCTCTTAAAGCTCTAATAATGATTATGACTCTACCTAAGCCACTTGATAGGAATCCATCTGTTACTTGTGAAGCCCTACAAGGTGAAAAGTTAAATAGGTACAAACCATTCAGAAATCGTGTCTAACTCTATCCCTCAGTCCCAGTAGTCTCATATCTACCACATTAGAAGCCCTTGATTTAAAAGTAATTATCTTTTCTAGGAAGAACCCTTCTTGGTTGAGCCAATCAATTAGAATTGGACCTAAATAGAACCAGAACACCTCTTACACACAAAACTACTTCATAGAACTGGACACGGTCCCAATGTAAGAAATCTGTATAATGGGGAGGAGGCCAATCTGAAGGGAAATTCTGAGGGCCTAAAAGCAGAGGAAATGCCCCAAACTGGGGATCCATCATATCTCTGAGAAATCAAGGTAGAAGGGAACTGAGACAGAGAAGAGAGAGACCAAAAAGGGCCAGCATCTACACAGGATTGTGAAAAGGGATGTCCTGCCCTCATCATTTGAAAGTTCCCAGTAATCTGAATTTTGCTTCAGTCACAGAGATGCCAGATAAATGCAGTCAGGCACAGATCCACAGACTTGGAAAGAGTTACTGAACTAAACTTTTTATCCAAATATGGGAATCTTCATCTTTTTTGTGTCATGGACTCCTTTAGCAGCAGTCTGGTTACTAATTTTATGTAAAGAAGAAGTAAAACAGTCACCAGGAGTGAGAAATAAGAAATTGATTCAGGAGAGCAATTGATTGTAAAAAGAATAGTCTATTAAAGCACATAAGTTTGTAACATAAAGAAATTACGTCATAGGTGTCCATTACAGGATACAAAAGAGTGCTATTTATTATGTGAATTAATACACAGGAGTTAGCAAGAAAGGAATTTGAGCAATGAACAATTAAGAGGAAAGACAAGTTCCCCAGGGGAACTCATTGTTAACCAAAAGGAAGATGCCATTAAAGGGAATTCTGGAAGGGATGGGAATAAACCCTTGACTGACAGGCTAACTCCATGGAGGAGGTTAGCAGACTAACCCCACTTTGGGCTTACGGTACCACTGATTGTCAGGGATTTTGGAAAGATCTAGAGACAGATGTTTTTATAAGGAAAATATAACCTCAAGGTTTGACATCATAACTTGGCTTTCTGATTGGATAAAAGTGAGATTTTTAGTGACCCCTTCCCCGCCCCCCTCTGGAGTGGAAAGTCCACTTGAACAAAAGACCCACTTAAGAACAAAAGTCACTGAAGACTGAGGGTGGCAGCACCTTTCCAGCTTATGCCGGGAGTATTATAGTCCTGTAACTGCATCAGGCTTTTTCTCTGCTTAATGCCCACCCAACCCCCCCCCCATCTACCTCTACAATAACATATTACAAATAGCAATAGCATTTCTATAGCACGATAGGACTCATTTTATCAGCACAACCACTCTAGGAGTTGGGTGCTAATTTGTTTATTTTGCAGATGTTGAGACTGAGCTAAGCATTGGTTATAAGACGTGTAAGGTCACAGAAGTAATAGGTGGTATTTGTTCTCCCCATTTTACAGATGTTGAGACTGAGCTAAGCAGAGGTTATAAGACTTGTAAGGTCACAGGGTAATAAGGTTCTGAGACAGGATTTGAACCCAGGTTTACCTGGCTCCAAGATCTCAAAGTCTTAACAGGAGTTGCGTGCAGCAGAATGTGCACCAGAGGGACCCTCATTTCCTTTTTGCATTGAGCTGGGAGTTTAAAATTTGGGGGGTGAGATTTCAAACGCAACTGGGATATCGCTCGGGTGTCAGTGTAGCCAGGGACTCTCGAGGGATTCCCTGGATCTGAACGCAGAGCCCGGGAGAAGGAAGAATAGAAGGCCACGTGATTGGACTGCTACCCTGCCCTTTCCTAACATGGACGCATCTGCTTCCCCGGACCCCACCTCCACCTCCACCCCTACCCACTGTGACGGCTGCGTGCGTCATCACGCCTGCCTTCCCAGCGGCTGCGCCTCTCTCTTCCCCACTGCGCCCGCCCTTCCGCGGGCAGCGGCCTCCTCTGATTGGCTGCTTCCCACCATTCGGTTTGTGCGTAGCCTGTAGAAAGCTGCGCGCGCCGCTGCGGGCACGAAAGGCAGGAAAGCGAAGGAGGAGGAGGTGGCGGAGGTAGAAGAGGAGGAGGAGGGGGGCGGGGCCAAGGGTCCGGTATTTGCGCCTTTCACCAGATCCGGAGGCTGACACGCAGCTAAGCTGACCAGGTGGGCTGAGGTACTTCTGATCCCCCTTTCCCGACTCCCTCTCCCTTCCTGCCTGCCTTGGCCTGGTCTCCCCACTGGGGCCGTTGGGAACCGTTGGGGGTGAGGCTGTCTGCTTTTCTTGTTTCTCCTCCGCCGGAAAAGGAGGGCCGGGGAGGAGCGCAGAGGTCATCTGGCCCCTTGCTTTACTGAGGGGAAACGGAGGTTCTGGGCTGGAGGGTAACTACCCGTAGTAGTCCGAACGTGTTACGGGGCGGGGGAGACTGAGGCCCCGGGCGGAGGAACCTAAAGGTCATCGAAGCATCCTATTGCAGAGGGAGAACTGAGGGGCGGGGGAGTGGGGAATGAGACCTAAGGTCCGACTGCTAGTGAAGTCGAACTTGGGGCTCCTCTATTCCAAAGTGGGGGCTGGTCCCAAAGATGTGCTGAATCATGCCCGCGGGCAGCCGCCAGGAGGCTCCCTACAGGCGCCACCAAACCCCTGGAGGACCCCAGGAATAACACCCTGTGGGGCCTTTCGGAGGTTTGACCCCGAGACCCGCGAGATCCTCTGACGGGAACGGGCACCTCCGCCTAGAGAGGGCGCGGGAGCAGGTGAATCCCCGGCGGCTTCGGTCCTCCCCGTGCGCCTCCCTCGGTCGGAGCTGCGTCTGCCCCACTTCTGGCCTAGGCAGTGAGTCACCACACTTGCTGACCTCCGGGGACATGAGCCGCTTTCTGATGCAATTGGGCGAAAGGGCTCCGGGGCGTTCTCTGCACTTTGTGGTTAGTGTTTCTAACGAGGTTCCCCTGGGCTGGGACTGGCGCGTAGTAGGAGCTTCACTGATGCTTGTGGATTGGTTGCCTGGGGAGAGAGACCCCCCCCTCACTTGGTGGAGGAAACTGGGAACGAAAGTGGAAGCATCTGAAAGCAGTTGCCTTGGTGATTAGCATCTCCAGCCTTGTTTTCCTTGACATCCAGTGATGTACTTCAGCCGATGGGGAAACACGGGGGAATCTGGCCCCAGCAAAACTTTGCGTCAGTGTGAGGGAAAGAAGCTTTCCATTGCTTGTGTAATGAGATGCAAGTGCATGAGTTAACACAAGAATCGGCCTCATCATTTTTGTTGTTTTTGAAATATCTAAATCAGGGGTGCTCAGACCACGGCCGTGGCCAGATGCGGCGGTTTATGGCAAATGGGCTGAGGGGCGGAGACTTTAGTTCGGCCCGCCCACAGTCTGAGGGTCAGTGAACTGGCCCCCTATTTAAAAAGTCTGAGGACGCCGATCTAAATGAAATTAGTATTTGAGGTTTTCTAATACTCCATGATATTGAACAAATCATTCGACTCAAATACTACTAAACTCTTCGAGAAAGTAGGCAATACCCTATGTTAGCCTTCCCCTTAGAAAGCAGTTAACAATTAATTATGCCATAAAGACGTGTTTTATGTGCTTCAATCTCTTCAGCTACAACTATATTTTAAAATACAATCAGCAATTCATATTTTCATTTCGACCTGAAACCTTTGGTTTAAGGGACCATTTTTCCTGTAATGGGATGTGATTATAAAAAGCAATATGCTCATTACACTGAGAATAATCTTTTCTTGACTCGTTTTAAAAAGTCAGAGGGTCAGATAGGTGAATAATGAGGTTTTATACAAAGAAAATATAAAATCCTTATCTACAAAGCATTGATATTTAAGCATTCAGACTTTTGGACTGCCTTTTAGTATAATATTAAATACCACAGTAAATTCTGTAGCATTCGGGAGATTGACATGGCTAGAAGGATAAGGAGATGAAACTTGATGAAAGATGGTGTCTTTGTGTGTGTAATAAATGACAGCAATTGCTTATCTCCAAAATTTAGAAAGTGGCAACTTCTAACAGTTTCTTTCTCCTCAGTGTATCTATTGGCATTAGAAAGCAGAAAGATTGTTTAGTATTTTCCTTCTTTGTTTCTCCCCACAGCCTCACCCCCCAAATACCCCAGTGTATCAGATATTTTGTATAGTGTTTAGCACAGTACCTGGCACATAGTGGGCACTTACATGAATATCCTTCTCTTATTCATACTTAAAACCATATAATGTCTTGATTCTCATCCTAATATATTGAGTTTGAGGCCAACACCATTTGATACTAAAGAGGGGGAAAATTGAGGCCCAACAAGGAGGGTGAGAAATGCTTGTCACCTAAAGTCATATAGCTACTAAAGAGCAGAAAACCTGGAGCCTTCCTGTTTCCTACTCTAGTATTTTAAATTAAAATTTAGGGCTGTAATTTTTCTGAGGTTTTCTACCTTAATGTTTTACTCGCCTAATAGCGCTCAATTTTTTAAAAGCATTTCAGAAATAATCAGTGAACCTGTTGCAACACCATGTTGGCTGCAAGGTTTGCATGTCTCCGGACCCTGGCCCTGCCTTCCAGGACTTTCTACCCAACACTGAACCAGACCTCTCCTGCTCTGAGGAATTCCATTGTGAAGACGAATCAATGGCTCTTGCAATCCAACAGAGTAAGTAAAATTTGTAAGTATTTAACATTTTGTAGTATCTTCTTTGAAAATATTATGCACTAAACAAGGAGGAAGTATGAACTCCCAGTCTCTTGATGTCTAGTATAGAAGTACTCCTGAGACAATCAGAAAGGAATCTTAGAGGTTCTTTTCTGTGGCCTAAGGAAGCTCCCATTGATTCCTCCATATCATGTGCAGACTTTTAAAAGCCTTCTTTGTTTTCATATGCTTCAAACCCTGTCCCTCACAAATCACCTTTCTTTTTCAATGGTAGCATGATTAAAAACTTTTTCTTCACTTGTTCCTCTTAGCCATTTTATTCACTGTTAAATCTAGTGAATTCTTTAATTCACAATATTTTAAGTCTTTTTCTGTTTTATACTTGGAAAAAGTGCTAATACCAGGATGATCCAAAAAAAGATTTTTATCTATATTATTAAGAATTTCATTTAAAAAATTTTAAAAACTACAGTTTCAGTTTTGGAGTCTTGTGACTTAGTAATATGGAACATTGAAATTATTAGGAATGCTAATTATTACTTTTTCTTTACCTTTTATTCAACAAATATTTAAGTGTTATATACTGTGAGCAAACTATGTTGCTAACTAAGTCAAACGTGATCTCCTTCCTTGTATCAAACCTACAGTCCAGCTATATGAATTTGGCAGAAGGGGCCAAGATTGGAGGTGGGGGGGGGGATATTTCTGTAGTGCCTATCATGTGCTAGGCATCGAGCTAAGTGTTTTTAAAATACTATTTTATTTGATCCTCACAGCAACCCTCTGAGATAGGTGTTAACTCTTTTATAATTGAGAAAACTAAGGCAAACAGGTTAAGTGACTTTTTCCAGAATCACACAGGAAGTATATGTGGCTGGATTTGAAATCAGGTCTTCCTGACTTCAGGCCCAGCACTATCAGTTATACCACTGTACTGTATGTGACACTTAAACAAGTATACAAATATGTAGTAACTCTACAATCAGTAATTAATGTAGAGTAAAACACTTTGAGAAAACTTAACAAGGGAAGAAGGAAAAATCATTTCCAAATGGGAAAATCAGAAGAGGCTTCATGAGCAGCCAACATTAGAGGCAGAATATGAAGATTATAAGATTTTCATTGAAACAATATAATGAGTGTTCTAGGAGGAGAGAGAATATTGTGATCAAAGGCATAGTGTTAGTAAAATGTAGTATGATGCATAAAAGATTGCAAGTAGTCCCATTTCCTAAGAAATGACCATTAGATGGGGAAAATAAATGGTGAGAAATAAACCTGGAAAGGTACAAAAGCATTCTCAGGCTTTTGGAAGGCCTAGGCTAAGAAATTTAGAATTCTTTAGTTTATCTAAAACTATGAAAGAATTTTGAGTAGAAGAGTGACATGAAAGAATTAGCCAGTGTTTAAGAAAGGCATTAGAGCTTAAGGGGTTTTCTATTAGTATCAGGGTGAATAGTGGTGCCCTTTGACAGAAACATAGAAACCAAAGGAAGTAAATTTGGAGGGAAAGTTAGATTCTATTTTAGATTGTTCAACTTTTAAGTGTTATTAACTAATTAGCTCGATTAGAAATGTAGTTCTGAAGCCCAGAAGAATAACTAGTTATACAACTGATTCTGAGAGAGTGAATAAAATGTCTAAAGGAGAGAGTATTTGTAAATAAGAAAAGCATCTTGAACCTTCTAGAACCAGGACAAAGATTGAGGAGGGATCAGAGAAGCAAGAAAACTAAGAGAATGGTTTTACCTTGAGATGAGATGAGAACAGCATTTGGGACATTTGACATTGTCACCATTTCAGAAGTCAAGAAAAGTGATGCTTGGAAAAATATTTTATAATTTGGTAATGAAAAGATAGTTGAAGAGAACTTTTTGAATAAGGTCAAAAAAGATGGTGAAGATTCAGAATTTGAGGGTATTTTCCTCCCCAAAGAATTTTGTTAGAGGAATATGAAAACAATTTGTTGTTTTTTCTTTAATTTAGGAGACTTCTTGTCTGACTTTAATGATTTAGGGAATAATTTAGCCCCTATTGTAGCAGAAGAAAGTAAGACTCGAAATCCAGTGTCCAACTCAGACATTATATTATCTGTGTGAACTTGGACAAGCCCCTTAACACCTCTGAGATGATCTTGTCATCCAAAAGCAGTCAGCACTTTGGAGAAACCAGAGTCTGTATACAGCAAATTATATGTAGCCTATACATTTAATAGGCCTCCAGCACCAGGCCAGAGCCACCCTTCTCTTGTATGTTTTATCTTATCTCTTTCCATCTCCTCCCTGGCTTTTTTCTGTTAATTATCCTTTCTCTCTCATGTGCCATGATGCCTTTTCTTACAGATATGTACCAGTTTTCTTTTCTTCTGTCTTTAAACAAAATTTCCTCAACCTTTCTACTGTTACCAACTAGTTGTCCCATCACCATCAAGCTATTTACAAAATAATTTATATCTACTCTTAGCACTCGCTAGTCACTCTAGAAGTATATATTCTGAAACCTAAAATTCTGGGCTCACCAGTGACTTCCTTCAAATCTTGTGGCCTTTGTCTTCTTCATCTCATCTTTGACCTATATGACACTTGCCTATTTTCTTCTTTAAACTTTCTTTCCCTTTGTTGATCCTGGTATGTCTGTTTTGTTTTTGATTTTTTTCTCCTGCTACATTTCTGGTCACTAATTCCCAAATTTAATGATAAGATGTTTTTTCTCCTAGTCTTTCTCATAATACACTAACTTTTCTTTCCCATCTCTGTAAATAAACATCCATTAATAAGTCTAGTTTCTAATGATCTTTTCCCCCAACAATCTTAATTCATTTCTGTGTCTTTAATTTCCCCTCTATATACATAATTTCTGAAAGTTCTCCATATGCCTATACATTTCCCTCTGCCTATACTGAATTCAGCCTGAATTTCCCAGTGAAAATAAATCCAAACTGAATTCACTGTTTTTCCATAAAACCTGCTCTTCCTCACGCTGCTTTCTCTCTGTTTTACAATAACCCTACTAGTCTTCCAGACACTTCATCCAGAAGTTTCCTCCTCTCACTTATCCTATAACCCCTATGTCCCATCAGTTACCAAGCCTGATTCCCCCTTGCTTTATTTAAATAAAGTATGATTGCTTAGCCTGGCAGAATACTCTATATTGTGGCATTTACTGGTCTCCTTCATATGAAGCAAAAACTTAAGTACTCTTAATCCCTTGTTCTTGTCACCTCTCCATACTTTTATACCTATTTTCTCCACCTCTCCCTTCCCCCTGGCTTGTGCCCAGGTACTTTTTTCTTTCTCCTCTGCTACTCCTCAGTATTAACTTCTATGAAGCCTTCTTTTTATCTCTTTTGTCCCTGTTCCCTTGAGCTGGAAATAATCTTTTATACATCAAATTCTACTGTATGGCTTTCTCATTCCTAACATGTGTAAATGTTTTATTTTACCCTGAACACCTTAAGTTTCTTGATCTGTCTCATTTCATCTTTGTGATGAACATAATGAACCACTCTCAAATAAAATGAGGGCTTCCTCCCCTCCCCACCTCCTCGCACACAGTAGGTATTTGATAAGTGTCTGTTGAATTGAATTTCAGATATTTTATTTCAGATACCTTATAGTAACTTTTTTAAAAATTCCATCACATGGACTTGGTTCTTTTCAATAATGAGGTGATTCAAGCCAATTCCAATAGACTTATGAAGGGAGAGAGCCATCTGCATCCAGAGAGAGAACTATGGGGACTGAATATGGATCAAAATGTAGTATTTTCCCCTTTTTTGCTATTGCTTGCTTACTTGGTTTTTTCTTTCTCATTCTTTATCCCTTTTGATTTGATTTTTTTCTGGTACAACATGATAAGTGTGGAAAGATGTTTAGGAGAATTGCACATGTTTAACCTATATTGGATTACTTATCATCTAGGGAAAATGGGAAGATAGGGAGAAAAATTTGGAACACAAGGTTTGTTGAGGATGAATGTTGAAAGGTATCTTTACATGTATTTTGAAAAATAAAATGCTATTTTTTTTTAAATTCCATCATATGTTGTCACTATAGAAATACCACTTCACAAGCTGTTTAGAAGATATCACTCACTTTTTTTCTTTTTCTTTTTTAAAAAATACATCAGGGCTATGCCACCAAATCAAGATTTGGGGTCCGACGTGGAAAAACTGGCCAAGAAATTAAGGAAGCAGCATTTGAACCATCAGCAGAAAGAGTATTTAAAAGTAGGTAGCTGTCTAAATATAAGTTTTTTTTCAACTTTGACAATATTCAATATTATTATTGGTATTTAAGAAATTAATAATTCTGAAACTATAACAATTTAATTCAGCAGCCAATTTGGAAGGAAAATGTGGCATATTGGATTTTACTATATAGTTTTAAAGATAATCCTAGAAACTAAATGTGATTTGTATTGTGGGATAATGGCATTTTGTTATTTATTGACTTTCTTGTATAGAATTGTTATTTAATGTGCTAAAAAACAAAAGTAACTGAAACTTTATTAAAGATGTTGAACCTTCTACTATACCCACAGTTATTATAAAAATTGATTATATAAATTAACATTCACTTCAAGTAAAATTACGTTCAAAATCTAATTGTTTTTTAAAAGAAAGATTAAAAATATTATGAACAAACAGCTATAAAGGAAATGTTAATACTGTTTCTCTTAAGATCAACTTAACATTGAGGGGTTATTCCATTAATACTTGCTGATCAGTCACAGTGGAAGATACTAAGTCCTTTCTCCTACTCTCTGCAGTTGATCAGATGGGAAGATGGTTTGTTGCTGGAGGAGCCGCTGTTGGTCTTGGAGCACTTTGCTACTATGGCTTGGGAATGTCAGATGAGATTGGGGCAATTGAAAAGGCAGTGTAAGTGAATTCTACAAAGTATCATTGGGCTTAACCAAGTTTCATTGCTTTTTCACTGCACATATCTTCAACCACTTGAGAAATATTTTGCTATCAGTTAACTCTATTAAAATAAACATTAATGAAAGTGGAACTGCATATTGCAGCTTTATTGAACTTAAAAACTAAATCAGAATTTGATAACTCAAAATATTAACCCCCCCCAAACAGTCTTAACTATTTGTTATATTTGTTTCTTACAGAATTTGGCCACAGTATGTAAAGGATAGAATTCATGCCACTTACATGTATTTCGCAGGAAGTGTTGGTTTAACAGCATTGTCTGCCATAGCAGTTAGCCGATCACCTGCTTTAATGAACTTTATGTTGAAGGGCTCCTGGATGGTAAGTTCATTTGAAATTTTCTCTTTTATAACTCTTAAAGTATATGTGGAAGACAGGAAACTTTATCAAGGAGGAAAATCAATGAAAGGTAAATACATAGATGTATCACAAACCTGAAGAGACGTCAAAATCAATTTATAGTATTGAAATCAATTCCTTTCCTAAGGATTATATGAATCTTAAAATCATTATATTCAGTATAATCTAGTTTTTGTGGTTGTAGTTTTGTCTTTTGTTTTTTAATTCAAGAAAGTATGAAAAACAGCTTAGAAAAATTTGTCAACAATGGAAATTATTGGCACCTAGAAGATTAAAGTAAGCTTCATTTATTTGGAGAAATTGCTTTCTATAGAAAAATCATTCCCAAGACAAATTGTGCCTAATAACTGAGAAATCACTATAATTCAACAATTTACATTTATAACATTATATGAAGAATTGATTCCTAATAAATTTTTTGCAGAAAATTACTACATTTCATATAATTTAATGTAATTTGTGGGCATGAGATTTGTTGGTAGTTTTCTAGAATTAAAACTGTCGTGTAGATTGGAAATTCATCTATATTAAAGCCTAAAAGTTTTCTGAAAGCTTAGGGATTAACTAAGTTGCCTAGTGTTTACACAGCTAATGGAAGCTAAATGTAACTCTTTGAAAATCCCCAAATGTCCCAGAATCTTAAAAGTTAGGCTGATTGCTGTTGTTCTAGCACATTGCAAAGAATTCTTAGGACACATGTTAACAGCAGAGGGAGCCATTGCTAAACATATTTAAAGAGAGTTCAAGAATTGAAAAGATAATCCTATATTTGGATTGAGATTGGGAGATCTAATATTTTCCTTTTTTAAGTTTTAAAGACTAATGATATTACTTAGCACTTCTGAGTTTAAAAAACAAATAAGAATTATTCTTAGTAATACTTTTCATTTTACAGACAATTGGAGCAACTTTTGTAGCCATGATTGGAGCTGGAATGCTGGTTCACTCAATATCATATGAACAGAGCCCAGGTCCAAAACATCTTGCTTGGATGTTGCATTCTGGTATGTCTTCCATAGTTTAAATGTATAGTCTTAATTATCTAAAAGTATTGTTCTCTCTGGTATTTTAAATACCAGATACTTAGATATCAAATTAGAGACAATGTGTAAGAAATGTTGTCATCTTAATTTAGAAACACCTTGTGATGGGATTTAATTTTCTTTACAGATAAGTAAAATGTTTATAGAAATAATTTATAAAAACAAAAATCTTTAAGGTTAAGTTTTAAAACTAGAAAGAGTTAATAAAGACATGTTTTTAATCTGCTTATTTTGTCCTTTCAGCAATCGGCTTATGAAACCTATCATCTTGATCTATTCATTTAAATTTGCTATATTTTGGGGGCAGCTAGGTGGCGCAGTGGATAGAGCACCAGCCCTGAATTCAGGAGGACCTGAGTTCAAATCTAGTCTCAGACACTTAACACTTCCTAGCTGTGTGACCCTGGGCAAGTCACTTAACCCCAGCCTAAAAAAAATAAAATAAAATAAATAAATAAATTTGCTATATTTCAACATTGGGGTACATTTGTATTGTCTTAAGAAACTTGTCTTTGGAATTGTATTTGTTTAAAAGGTTAAATAGAATTTCATTTATCTAGATTAACATTCTCTTAAGTTTTTTACTTTTTTGCAATATGTGATTATATGTTCTTTTAACTTAGGCATGCCCAAGAATGTTTTTATCTAACATGGTAATTCATTATATAATATAATTTTTTGAAAATACCTAAAATGTTATGATTATAAAACCTACTAACTTTATTCCTAAGAAAAATATTTTGTTAAATATCGCTTAAAACAAATGTTATTTTATATCCACACATTTTAAATAATATTTCAATGCGTTTTATTTCCATAGGTGTCATGGGTACAGTGGTGGCCCCTCTGACTTTGTTGGGTGGCCCTCTGATCCTCAAAGCTCTTTGGTATACAGCAGGCATTGTGGGCGGCCTCTCTACTGTAGCCATGTGTGCGCCTAGTGAAAAATTTCTAAATATGGGAGCACCACTAGGAGTGGGCCTAGGTGTTGTTTTTGTTTCTTCTCTGGGTAAGCATGATTAATTTTGATGTATTTATTCTATACCATGATTTTTTTTTTTAAATAACTTAAATAATTTAATCAGGAGGTTATTATTTCAGGAGTTACATAAATTTATATTAAATGTGATTTTTATTAGCTAGCATCCTGTGAAATAAACTTTAAAATTAATACCACAATTGATCTAAATAAATATCACTAAATAATCATTTTTACTAAAAAAGGTCTAATAAATCAAGTGAGGAATAGAACTTTATAGCATAAAGAAAAGAGCCCTAGTCTGGCTTTTCTGCTTGATGCCTTAGCCAAATCACTTAGTCTCATTGGGTTTTAGTTTTTTCGTCTCTAAAAAAATGATGAGATTGAATTGATTTCCAAGGTCTTTTCCAATGGCATCTCTTAAAATTCTATGAACATGGGGTTAATTCATGGTTATTATAAAAAATGGGCAATAAATAAGAGTGCCAGTCCTGGAATCAGGAAGACTCATCTTCCTGATTTCAAATTAAGATTTCAGACATTTCATTAGCTATGTATCTCTGGGCAGATTACTTAACCCTGCTTGCCTCAGTTTCCTCATACTGAAAGAAATGGCAATTTGCCTAGAAAGCCTCAAATGGGGCACGAAGAATTAGATACGACTGAAAAATGACCGAACAACAATAAAATTACAAAGAATAACTATTCATTGAACAAATTTTCCATTTTTCTTGTCCTTAGACTTAACTTTTCATGTAGCAGTCTTTTGATTGTTGCTTACTGTGTTATGTTGTTTAATGTGTGTTGGGTACCTAATTTCTGGTCTTAGAAATGAGAGATATGTAAACATTCTAAACCTAACTATGCTAAAATTGCTTTTTCTATTTTGATTACAGGATCTATGTTTCTACCACCTACCACCGCACTTGGTGCTGGTCTTTATTCTGTGGCAATTTATGGTGGATTAGTTCTTTTTAGCATGTTCCTTCTACATGATACCCAAAAAGTCATCCGGCGTGCAGAAATAGTGCCAATGTATGGCACAGATAGATATGATCCTATTAATTCGTAAGTATTTTGTGATGTTGGAAATCTGCAAGTCGATTTTTTTTGGGGGGAAGGGAGTGGTTTTTTTTTTCTTTTTTTAAAAATGGTATTAAATTAATCTTTAAGCTTGAAGGAAATATTATGTGGTTTGATCTGATTGGCTTCATTTGTACAGGATTTTAATTACTCTGAAAAACTTGTCATCACCCTGTTACTGGAATTATATCGTGTTGTATCTATTTTCATTCTTTTCAGAAAAGTTAAAAAAAAAAAAAAAATTGAGCAACTAGGTGGCACAGTAGATAGAGCGCCAGCCCTGAAGTCTTGAGGACCTGAGTTCAAATCTGGCCTCAGACACTTAACACTTCCTAGCTGTGTGACCCTGGGCAAGTCATTTAACCCCAATTGCCTCCACATAGATAGATAGATAGATAGATAGATAGATAGATAGATAGATAGATAGATAGATAGATAGATAGATAAAACATACTTTTTTCTTTAGTTTTTATTTGACTCTCCTCCATTCCCTCCACTACCCAAATGAGAGAGCAAGAAAAACAAAAACTCAATGACAAATATGTAGTCATACAAAACAAATTTTTGCATTTAGCTTTGTTTGGGGGAAAGAAAATAAAGAAATAACATTAGGCTTCAGTCTTCAGCCTGAGTCTATCAGTACTTTGGAGGTAGATGACATTTTTTATTGTAAGTTCTTTATAATTGTGGATCTGGGGCAGCTGGGTGTCACAATGTATATAAAGCTAATGCCAGCCCTGGAATGAGGAGGAGTTGGAGTTCAAAATCAGTCTCAGCTGATTTTATATGCTGTGTGGCCTTAGGCAAGTTACTTAACCCCAATTGGAAGATGGGGGGGAGAATTGTAGGGGATCAACATTATTAAGTCACAGCTGATTATCTTTCTGATACTGCTATTCCTTTATACATTTTTTTCTAGTGCTTCTGCTCTTTTCATCTTGCATCAATTCATATAAATCTTTTCAGGTCTTTTTAAAGTCATTCTCTCCATCATTTCTTCCAACACAATAATAAATACTCCTATTCCATAATTTGTTCATTCGCCAGCTGACAAACATCCTCTGAGTGTCCAATATTTTACCACTATAAAAATATGTCTAGATCCTTTTTTTTTTTTCCTTTTAATAATTTTTTAAAATCTCTTTGAAATACAGACCTAATAGTGGTATTGCTGGGTCAAAGGGTAGGCACATTTTTATAGCCTTTTGGGTATAGTTTTGAATTGTTCTCCTGAATGGTTGAACTAGTTCACTACTCTTTTTTTTTTTTTTATAACAACATTATCCCTTGTACTCCCTTCTGTTCCGAGTTTTTCCCCTCCTTCCCTCCACCCCCTCCCCTGGATGGCAGGCATTCCCATACATATTAAATATCTTATAGTATATCCTAGGTACTAGTTCACTACTCTTAAAAGCAATTCATTAGTGTACATATTTTTCCATATCCCCTTCAATACTTTTCCTTTTCTGTTATAGTAGCAAATCTGATGAGTGTAAGATATAATGCCCGAGTAGATTTCCTTTGTATTTCTACTTTATATCATTAAAATGATCAGTTACCTCCCTTGAACCTCTTTCTGTTTGATCATGAATTCTTCTCCTAATTATAGAACTGATAGGAACAAGACACTCCATATTGTACTCATTTTTACCTGTAGTAACATAATTATCATAACTTGATGGCATGACAGCATGGTAGTCATTCCATTTAAAAAAGTTGCAAGTATTTGCAAAATATAAAAAGATTTTTAATTGACGTGGTATCGAAGAAGACTGATGAGAGTAAAGGTGCAAGTAGCCTATTTCAAAACTGTCCAGAATACATGTGGCAGCTAAAATTCAAGGAAAAAATGTTTACAATAAATTTTTATTTCAAAGATTCTTAGATCTGTCAAAATGGTAAAAATATAATCATTTGAAGTAGATTCTTCAGATTTTGACAAGATAGCAAATGTTCTGTTTGCTTCTCTTTAAAAGTGAAATATAGATTACATTCATTTTTTATTTTTCTTTTAAAAATAACACTTCAATCAGTGGTAAGCTCATAGTGCTATTGGAAAAAAATATTTTTAGGGGAAAGTTATAATGTATGCAAATGCCAGACTAATGTCTGACAAGTTTTTAAAAGTTGTGTTGATTTTGCTTTGTTTTGATTGACACAAACCCAATCAGTCTCTAAGACTTCACTGATTTATTTCCCAAGTAAAAAAAATTAGTAGATCTTCAAGCTAACATATCCTTTTTTTAACATTATCATATTCTGAATCAAATGCAAGATCAAGAGGAAAAGTATTCACAGATGCCTAATTTTTGTTAGACTTTAATTTTCCATTGTAAATAGTATCTGTATGTATATAATATAGTTGCTTCTAATTTAAGACTCCCCTACTGCATAATTGTCATTACTACATTATCAACTTCCTTTTTTCTTATAGGATGATGGGAATCTACATGGATACACTGAATATCTTTATGCGAGTTGCCACCATGCTAGCAACTGGGAGCAACAGGAAGAAATGAACTGATTACATTTTTGAACCATCCAAATCTTGCTTGTGTTCTTGGTGTGTATACTTATTAAATCATTTCTTGTACAAGCAGCTTTGGTTGAAGTCAGAAGTTCAGAGCTACGTCAGCATGGTTAAGATATTCCCATATAATGTGATGCTTCAACTTCCACCTTTCTTGAGAATAAATTCAGCACTTCTCTTGCAAATAAGCATATAAACTTTCCGGTTTTCATCTTTGAGTGATTGCTAATGGAAAAGGATTACACTTTTCAGTATTACCACTTTATTTCAATATTCTGTTAGTTGTCCATATGTTTACTCATTTCGT
Source organism: Sminthopsis crassicaudata (assembly GCF_048593235.1). NCBI lineage: Eukaryota > Metazoa > Chordata > Mammalia > Dasyuromorphia > Dasyuridae > Sminthopsis > Sminthopsis crassicaudata. The sequence goes on along the minus strand of NC_133618.1, from coordinate 618,192,271 downwards.
TAATATTATTTAATAATTTTATTGTTACCATTCAAAAAGGAGTTGTGTGTACAAAAGAGACCCCCCAGGATTGATGTAGAGGATCTGTCTCTAGTTTTAGATTCAGCTGTAAGAGTGTTAAATAATTGCTACTTGCTAACGGGCAATGGAGAGGGTTTATCAGGTCTAGTTATTACTAACTGTCTTTAACATAATTAGCCCTCCCCTGAAATTTTTAAGTGAAATATACCAATATAATACTCATTTCAAACATAAGGAAGGTACCTGTACAATCCATCCAGGTCTCATAATGTTAACCTTCTCCAAGTATTTATCATGATTTATTTTTGTAAGTCCTGTTTTTGAATCATCTAGAACTATTTATTTGAAATAATTTTGCTTTAAACTTAAAGCTTTAAAAGTAACAAATTGGTTGTTGCCTATCCTTGCCAGTAAGTGTATTGATACATATAGATGTAGCTTTTTCAACATAAATCAAAGATTATGACTTGTCTTTGTCTTTTTATTTTTTAAAAAGATTCTGTTTGTCATTTAGGATATGGAATCATTTTCCTTTCCTACACTATCAGAGATGAATGTTATTGCATCCTTTCCACTAAATGCTAAAATTAGAGGCCAAATTAGTTCTGTCTTCGTAAAATATTGTTTTTAATTAATGTTAATTTTTCCACAGATTTTTCCCTCTCAGTCCATTATCAATTTAGAAACAACTTCCTTGTAAGTAAAGCTTGTAAATTTATGACACAGAGTAAATTATTTTTGGAAGTTTTTTAATGAATGAAATTGAGTCTGTAAAAAATTATTGCAATTATATAATTACTATTTCTGGCAAGATGTGTTTATCACCAACTATTCAGAAATAGCTAATCTTGTCCATTGGAGAGAAATGTGTGCTTATGTTACTGAAATAATAAAGATCTAGCTTGATAGTTGATTGGTCTGTAATTTCTCCAGTAGAACTACATATACACTAAAGGAAATGGTTTGATACCCTTCTTAAAAAGAAACTTAGACATGAATGCTATCAATTATGTACCATGGAAATTTTAAGTAATTTTAGATTTACAAGAAAGGAAAACTTTTCAGGGTCCTTCTATTTGTGTCCTTACCTATGGTAGTAGTTAATGCCTTAATGCATGAGATAATTTTCAGTTTTTATAGGATGTAATTTTTCATGTGGTTGACATATTAAAGGTAATATTTTTAGACAAAGGAGGGGATTTTCCAATGTAAATGTGCTCTGACCTAGTACAAAGTGCAGTGGAGCTTTGGGTACTAAAACTTTCAAAACAGCTTATGGACAGCATTAGTTCTCTTGGCTTCCTTATCACAATAGTGCTGATTAAATAAACTCTTATTCCACTTCCAAACAGACTTGTTGAGCTCAACCTCCATCTCATACTTTACAAAGTTTTTTATTTAACCTGTTATAGAATTTTGTTACTTTTATCCCTATTAAATTTCAGGTGGTTAGACTCAGCCCCAACATTCTAGTGCCTCAAGACCTTTTTGGATCCTGGCTCCAGTATTTTAGTTCTCCCTTGCAACAAAAATAGTAGTAGTTTTTTTCTTTGCTCCAAGTATGCAATGGTCCTTCTTTGGAAAGTTATTCTTCCACTCTCCAATCTCTTAACAGAGCTCAGAAGTCTTTTTTTTTTTTTTTCTTCCATTTCAGATCTTTTTTAAACATGCAGTTGTCACAGTGTTGAGGGGTGGAAGGTAGTTAGTTTTAAGTAATACATTATTCCCCTTAAGATGGAGAGAATGAGGCATTTTGAAGTTTTTTCCCCCCCAATTCCTAGAAGAGAAGCCAACCTGAATACAACTCCTATTTAACAATACCCAAAAACCACAACCCACCATATATCTCAAACTCTGAAGTGAATTAACAAAATTCTTACTACTCTGCATCCTTTTTGGAAGCAATATATTATTTTTCTTTTTTTACTTTTCCAAATACATGTAAATATAACTTTCAGCATTTTTATAAAACTGAATTTCAAGTTTTTCTCCCTTCCCCCCAAGACAGCAAGCAATTTGACATAAATTAAATATATGCAATTAAAATATTTTCATATTTGTTATCTGTAAGAAAAATCTGACCAAAAGAAAAAAGGTGAAAGTATTATACTTCTATCTACTCAGTCTCCATAGTTTTCTTGGCTATGATTGATATTTTCCATTTCAGAAATATTGGGATTGCTTTGAATCACCACATGAGGAGAATATTCTAAAGTATCCCTTGCCTCATCTGCTATTACTGAGTTTCCAGTTCCTCCGACCTTTCTCATGAAGGAGTTACTTTTTTAAGACATGGAGTTTCACAAAAAGTAAAAATATTGTACATACAAAATAGATACAATGTAAATAGAAGGAAAAAGCATTAGTACAACAGGACTCACTCTTTCCAAATGTCTTCAACAGGACACCCAAATGATTATCCTTCCTCTGATTAAAAATACCTCCCAAAAAGAAGAAACCTCCATCTCCTGCTGTGGGCAATTCATTCCATTTCTAGATATTCCTTCACCTACTGATCTTAGTTCTATTCCCTACGGGCCATCTAGACCCAGCAAATCCTTCTTCCATATGATAACCCTCTAGACATTTGAAGCTGTCATTTGCCCCAAACCCACAAAGATAGCCCAAAGTCTTCTCCCAGCTAACCATCTCTATCTAGTTTTTTCAAGGGTTATTAATTTGGGGTCCATAGACCAGTAAGGACTCTTGAAAATATACTTCAAGAGGTCTATGAATTTTATATTTTTTAATGTCATATCAACTTTCAGTAAGTTTCCTTTGTAAACCTATGCATTTTATTTTATAAGAATTTTCTAGAGACTGGATCCACAGGCTTTACCAGATTGCCAAAAAGTGTTCATGATCAGATTAATATTAGAATTTTTGCTTTGATTCTCATCTAGCAGGTTCTTGGGGTCTTTCACTATTTTGGTTTTCCTTCTCAAGGAAATACTCAATTTATCAATGTACTTCCTAAAATGTGGTTTTTAAGAATTGCACATGATATTCCAGGTATAATCTGACATTGGTCAAAATACAGTGGGATGATCACATCTTAATCTCTGAATGCTGTGCCTCTCAGAATAAAACCTGAGATTAAATTTACCTTTTTGGTGCACTATAATTTTTCTGCTGGTTCACTGAAACTTGTATTTATATAGCGCTTTAAGGTTTGCAGAGTGTTTATAAACATCTCGTTTGATTTACCCAACAATCTTGTCCACATTTTACAGTTGAGGAAATAGATCGAAAGAGATTGCCTGAGGACAAAACCAGTTAGTGTCTGAGGCAGGGTTTGAACTTGTGTCTTCTAATCTCTGGTGAACAACTCTATCCATGGCTCCCACCTATCTTTCCCAGATGAATTCCTGTCCGAACGTGTGTCTCCCATCTTATTTTGTAATGCTGACATTTTTCCTTTTAAATTCTATTTGACCCAAAGTGCTCACCTAGCAACATCTTTTTCAATACTAACACTTTTTACCCAATATGCTTAATGTCTGTCTTACCACTTTTTGTTATCTATGAATTTCATACACCAGCCATCCTGTGGCTAAAGGCCTAGCAGATATCCCAGAGCGCTACTCCACTGAAGACTTCTTTCCTAAGCGTCATCAAAGCAGCATGCCATGCTGCCTAGGTACTTTGCACAGAGTAGGCATTTAATCAGTATATGTTGAATGAATGAATGTTTTCCCTGATCCTTATACTTGAGATATGTTACTGCGAGAGTGACAGGATAGCTGCCTTCTGAGGAAGTAATTTTTTAAAATAAGCTTTTGTATTTGTTTTCTTATGTCATCAGTTTTCTCCATTATATTTCTTCTCTCCTTTTACCAAAAAGCCTTCCCATATGACAAACAGTATTTTTTTTTCAAGAAAGGAAGAAAAGAGAAAAAAGTCAGCATAACCAATTAATGCATTGAAAAAAAAAGTCCATAAACATGCAGTGTGTCATCTGTGGACCTTCTTTGGAGGATGTACCAGTTTGAGCTTGATCTTAGAATTGTGCTTTATTTTTTGGTGTGTGGTGGTTCTCTTCATTTATGTTAGGGCAGTTACTGTATGTTGTTTTCTTGGCTGTGTTTACTTCAGTTTCATCAGGTCATGTTGATCCATTCATATTTCTCTGCATTTATCACACAGATCATTTCTTATAGCCCAGTAATATTTCATTATATTCACGTGCACGTTTTGTTTAGTTATTTCCAGTCAGTGGGCATCAACTTGTTTTCAATTCTTTGCTATCATAAGAAACACTGCTATAAATATTTTGGTGGGGATGGAAATTTTCTTCTTATCGATGATTTTCTTATGGCATGGGTCCAGAAAAAGACTATAGATCAAAAGGTATAGAGATTGTTAGTCACTTTAATTGCACAATTCCAAATTGCTTTTCAAAATGGCTGTATTTTTTTACATGTAATTGGAGGAAAAAATATTTGAGGGGAAAAAAATTAGAGCATTTCAGAGCCCTATAATAGTGTATTAGTATGCCTAATTCCTAATCATACTACAGTGCCTACAACATCACCAATTTTTGTCATCTTTGCCAATGTATGATAATATAATAATGATAGCTAACATTTATGTAATGCTTATTATGTCACAAGCTCTCTGTGTTTTACAATTTTTTTTTAATTTAATCTTCACAACAGCCTGAGGAGATAGGTGCTATTATTTTAATCTCCATTTTACAGATTGGGAAACTAAGGCATACATGTTAAGTGACTTGTCCAGGGGTCTCTAAGATTGTGAGACTAGATTGAAACTCAAGTCTCCCTAGGCCCATCCCTCTATCACTATGCCACCTAGCCCCTTGTGTATTTTAATAGTGATTTGGATCATTCATTAAAGTGGTTGTAAACATTTTGTTATTCTTCTGAGAACTCATCTTTTAACCACTTATCAGGGAATGCCTGTTTGCCATATCCATTGATAACACATGTATGTATGTGTATGTATATGTATATAAATGTCTCTTTGTATAAATATATGTTGCTTATATATAATAAAGAATTGGAAACTAGGTGTCCATCATTTAAGGAATGGCTTAAGTGGTGGTATGTGAATGTAATAGAATATGACTGTACTGTAAAAAATGATGTGTGTGAGGAATACAAAGAAGCATTGGTAGATCTGTTTGAACTGATGCAGAATTAAGTAAATGCAGCCAAGAAAGCAACATACTGCAGTAATTCTAACAATGTAAATTGAAAGAATACACACCCAAAAAAATAGGCTCAAAATTACAAAAATCCAATAAGACTTGAATGAGGAGATATGAGGACACCTCCAGTCCAACCTAATGTAGAGGGTGGAAGGTAGGTATTGTAGGTATTATATAAAATCAGTTTTTGGATATTTTAAATGTATTGACTAATTATGCTGATTTTTTTTTTTTTCTTCCAAAAGTACTATTTGTTATATGGGATGACTCAGGAAGGATAGGAGAAAGGATACCTTGGATAATTATGATGTAAGAAACTTAAGCTATCAATAAAAATTTATTTTGAAAAATTGTTTCAATGTCTTAGATAACAAACTCTACCAAAGAAATTTGATAAGATTTCACCCCCCCAAACACATTTAACTACTTCCCTTTCTATCTTAGATACATTTACATTTTGTCTTTTGTAACTGGCTCCATTTCTTATTTGGTTAAGAATCCATCTCCTACTCATAACTGTGGGAGTCATGTAATCTGCTCTAAAGTATAATTTCAAAGACTGAGAAGCATTCCAAAGATGTCTCCTATCTTCCAACTTCTAGTGCCCTACCTATCTTATATTTTAACTACCTTGTATTTGTTTTGAATTCATTATATATATTTGTTTTACGTCTCCCCTTGATAGAGTGTAAACTCCTTCAGTGTAGAGATTGTTTGACTTTGTATTCCCAGAGTCCAACAGTGCTTAGTTTAACAAATATTTGTTGATTAACTGTTTATGCCCTTCCTCCCAGTCTTTTGACTGAATTATTTTAACAGGATAGTGAACATTTCATTCCATGTTGAGAGAATGTATTCAAATACTCTTAGCAGATAATACACAGAGCTGCAAATTTATAATAATGTGTAAATGGCTGATTCCAGCCTATCTTTAGCACAGATTAAAGTCAGTAAAATTTTGGGAAGACAGGAGAAACACATGAAAAAGGTGTTAGGAAAAAGAAAAAAAAAAAAAACACCTTGCATTGATTTCATAGTTTTGTCTAAATCCTGAATTCCTCTTTTTTGGGGGGAGGTGAGAAAGTCACTTCCTTCCCCTGCTTGGGTTTTGTCACATATGAAGTGAAGGTATGGTTCAGAATAATCTTCAAGATCCCCTCCATTCCTCACCTGTATTAACATAGAAGCAGAAACAAATGGGGGGGAAAAAAAGTAGGTTTCAGACAGTTTGGTGCCTTGTAAGTGTGATAACAGGTCTGCCTTTACAAAAGTGTTGCCTTCCCTCTCCTGATCACCACCCATTTCTTGGTGTTGGTGAAAAAAGAATGAGGAAGTAATATAGAAGGTCTTTCTGAGACCCCTTTCAGCTCTAGTTTCTCTTCTCAAGAACTTGAGATCCTTACTGACTCATCATGGTCATAATCACAAGTGTTAAACTGGAACAGACCTTAGATGGGGTGGTCTCATACTTCCTCAATGGGTAAATGGCAGGGGTGGGAGAGTGAGCCCCAGAGAAGTGAAGGGATTTGTTAAGGAGAGAAAAGCTAGAAAATAACAGCTAAGACCAAAAAAAAAATTTTATCCTCACTTGTGTTTCCCACCAAATCTTGACATTTGCATGACTGTGCTTTGTTTTAATATATGTGCTTTTCTCTTTGAATTTCTTCAAGCTGTATTTGGCTGTAATTGGGAAGATCTCACTTCCTGCTACTGGTCTAGTCAACAAGCATTAAGCTCCTACTATGTGCCAAGCATTATGGTAGACATTGGGAATATAAAGAAAAAAATAGTTCCTGTACTCTGGGAATTCACATTCTAATAGGAGAGACAGTGTGCTACTGTGAACAGAGAAAAAAAGGATAAATTGGGGCTTCTAGAGGCAACATAAGATTTACCCAAATTAAAGATATCCTTCAACTATAAAAGGAAGATGCTAGCATTAAAGGAAATGACTAAAACCTTGAAGAAGGTTAAAACTGAGAAGTCAGAAGCTAGGGGAAGGAAATAAGAGAATTCTAGGCATGAGTGCTAGTGAAAATGTTCATAGGCGAGTGTCTTATGTGAAGAATATAGTGTCACTGAATCAAAGAATATATGGAGGAAAGTAAAACTAGTAAAATAGGAAGGACTTTAAAAGCCAAATGGGATTTTTGATCCAAGGAGTGATAAGGAGCCACTGGACTTTATTGAGAATGGAGCAGAAGTAGGGGTGCTGTGGTTGGTCTTGTGTGTCAGGAAGCCTCACTTTGAGAGCTGAGGGGGAGGGGACTGGGGTGGAGAGTTTTGAAGAAAACCAACCAGAAGTCTTAGAAGCATGAAGTGCCAAGCAAAAGCCTGCATCAAGAGAATGGCAGTGTCCAAAGAGAGCGGGAAACAGGAGAGGTGTAAAGCCCCTGGCATTTGTTTGGGTATTAATGATGAGAGAGCACGAGGAGTCACACCTTGTTTTGCAATCTGGGTAATTCTTATGTTGCCTCTAGAAGCTCAAAGATGACGTGTGATTTCACTATGGAGAGTCAGAAGGAGAATTAGGAATGGGATAAGACAAAGATGGGGGGGCTTTCATTCCCTCTCATGGATTCTGGCATTTGTCAAGTCCACTTTGGTAATCAACATTCTTCATAGTATTCCCTATAGTGAGAATGAGTTTGTTATCTTGCCATAACTGACTCCATTTTATTTTAAGCCTCCATTTTGTGGACTCTGAATATGTAAGTTTTCTGTAATAAGGCCCTGAGTGGTACAGTTTGGTAATATATGTGCTCTTCAGATTTGATAAGTAACTACTACAGATATGTGTATCCTCCAAATTTGTTAAACAACTACTAATGACTCGTATAACCCCTAGATTTAACAAACAGTGGTTAATGATGTATAATCCCCAGATTTGATGGATAACTGACAAACACTGGCTAACAAGACTAGTTTTGACTGGTAGTTTATCAGCACCCAAATATCCCTAATTCTTTTAACTTATAAGCCATTGTCTTGAATTAAAATGTAATAATTCTGAAAGGGAATTCCAATTAAGCTAAGTTCAAGAAGACCAAATACATCAACTGAATTTGGTGAGAGGGACTTTTCTTGTAACCTCATCATGATGTATGATTACTCTTTAATTATTTCATGCATTCTCTGTGCACTTCTGATAAATCCTTGGTTTTTCTGGGAAATGGTGGAGCAGTCATCTATTTACATATATAAAGAAAGTATGTGTCACTGGGTGTTGCTGGCTTTTTAAAAAAATTACATTGTTGACTGATCCATTCTGAGTCATCAGAAGTAGTTAGTTGCTACTTTGTTTTAAATTTTAACATTTTTAGATTTAACATTTTCTGATGTGAAAGCATGTCCTTAAGAAAAAATTAATTTTTTAAATAACCTTTAAAAAAAGTTATTTAAAATCTGATTTAACAGATGAATTATGACTCAGATATACCAAATTCTGTGTTTAATGAGATTATAAAAAACAAACCTGTTTTCCTAAATTACATCTCTTATGATTCTTACCCTCATCTTTTATGAAAACAGCTAACATATTCAGCAAACATGTATTGAGTGCCTACTTCATGCAAATCACTGTGTTAGGCCCTGGAAGAAGAGAACATGTTTGGTTTATATTCACTTCCCTCTTGAGGCTTCCCACCAGGGGAAAAAAAAAGGAATAAACAAACTACTTGCCAAATTTGTAATTCAATGAATCTGTGAGCTTGCCTCCCTCCTCCATTATTTGAGTAAAACTCATCAATGACTTCTTACCCTATAAGATTCTTGTTTATATTCTCTCATAACTTTATCAAAATGTGTTGATGAGGCTAACTGACTAATTATATATCGAAGTCTGGAGTTTTCAGCCATTTGTCCCCATCCACTTACCCCCTCAAACAGGGAAGATAGGATACTCCCTTCTGAATGGTATTCATATGTTTAATTGCTAGTTGTCTAATGTTTTTAAATAACTGTAGAAAAAGCCAAATTTTGATACCTAACAGTTTCCACTGAGTTTTTTAATATTTCCATTTAATGTCCCATGAAAGCATCATGTCATTCCATGAGAGTCTTGTCTTTTATCTCTTCTTTTTGCTCTCTGTCCAGTCTGTCTCTCTTTTCAATCATATATTTACTGGTTGAATTATTTTATGCCATTTCTTCATTATTAGAAATATACTGAACTTACTTATACTCATCATACATCTCTCCTTTATCTCTTAAGCAACTTCTTAAGTAATTTCAGTTCTTTTGGGATTGTAGTGTTCCATAATTCATCATCATTTAATATCATTGATAGAATATTGATGGCTTTGTGTTAAGATGGTGATTGGAATTATTCAAAGTGCCATGTAATATCCCCAGTATGAGCCAACTTACCCTCTTCCTCCAGTTCAATTCTGGTTCTAAATCATTGTCTAACAGTCACCTGAAATTTATGTAGTGATCTATTTTTTCAGTTTTTTAAAAAAAAAACTTAATAGTAAAAATTGCATGAAAACATAGCTTTCAATATTTATTTTTGTAAGATTTTGAGTTCCAAGTTTTTCTCCCTTCTCTTCCCCCTGCTTTCCAAGACAGCAAGCAATCTGATATAGATCATATACATAAAATTATGTTAAACATAGTTCCATATTAGTCATATTGTGAAAGAAGACTAAGAACAAAAAGGAAAAACCAGAAGAAAAAAAATTTCCAAAAGTGAAAATTGTATGCTTTCATCTGCATGCAGATTCCATAGTTCTTTCTCTGGATATAGATGAAAATTTCCATCATTAGTCCTTTGGAATTGTCTTGGATTATTGCATCACTGAGAAGAGTTAAATCATTGTACAATATTACTGTTTTTGTGTACACTGTTCTCCTGAGTCTGCTTATTTTCACTTAGCATCAGTTCATGTCTTTACAGATTTTTTCTGAAATCTGCCTGTCATAATTTCTTGTAAAACAATATTCCATTACGTTTATATACTACAATTTGATCAGCCATTCCACAATTGATGGGCATCCCCTCAATTAACATTTTTTTGCCCGCACAATACATGTGGGTCCCTTTCCCTTTTTTATAATCTCTTTGGAATACAGGCCTAGTAGTGATTTGGCTAGATTAAAAAGTATATACAAATTGATAGCTCTTTGGACATAGTTCCAAATTACCAGAATAGTTTGATCAGATCCTAACTCCACTATCAATTCATTAGTGTTCTGATCTTTCCATGTCTTCAATATTTATCATTATCCTTTTCAGTCATGTTAGCCAAAGTTTGAAATGGTACTTCAGAGGAGTTTTAATTTGCATTCCTTCAATCAATAGTGGTTTAGAACATTTTTTCATATGGTGATAGATAGCTTTAATTTATTCATCTAAAAGTGTCTCTTCATATACTTTGACCATCCAATTGGAGAATGACCTGAATTATAAAATTGATTTAGTTCTCCATATAGTTTAGAAATGAGGCCTTTAACAGAAACACTAGCTATAAGAATTGTTTCTCAGCTTTCTGCTTTCCTTCTGATCTTGGTTACATTGATTTTATTTGTGCAAAAACTTTTTTTTTTAAATTTAATGCAATCAGAATTATTCATTTAGCATTTCATAATCTCTGTCTTATAGGGTCATAAATTCTTTCCTTCTCCATAGATCTTATGGTATACTATTCCTTGCTCTCCTAATTTGCTTATGATATTACCCTTTATGTCTAAATCATGTACTTATTTCAACTTTATCTTAGAATAGAATATGAGATGTTGGCCTATGCCTAGTTTCTGCTGTATTATTTTCCAGATTTTTCAGAAGTTTTTGTCAAATAGCGAGTTCTGATTTTGGAAAATGGAGTCTTTGGATTTGCCAAATAGTAGATTACTACAAACATTTACTACAAAGTTTTGTATCTCTAATCTATTCCACTTATCCACTACTCTATTTAGCTAGTACCAAATAGTTTTGATGATTGCCACTCCATGATACAGTTTTAGATCTGATACAACTAAACCACCTTCCTTTCTTTGCATTTGCTTTTTCATTAATTTCCTTGATATTACTGACTTTTTGTTTTTCCAGAAAATTTTTATTATTTTTTTTTTTTGCTCTACATAAGAATTTTTGTAGTTTTATTGCTATGACTGTTGAGGGGTGAATACCCTTACACCCCAGGGCGGTGTTGCAGGTTTTGTGAAAGAATTCTCAAGTCCCAATCTCTAAGCGGGGGTTTTGGACAGAAATGGATTTATTTTCACTGAGTAGCTCTCTCAGTGGGCTAGTTCCTTATTAGGAAGATAGTAAAAGTTGGGATACAGAGTCTAGATTATATTTATGCTTCTATGGCCCAGAGCTAGGGAGAGATCACCAGATGATTGAGAAATTTCTAGGTCAATAATGGGTGGTGATTAGGCCCTAGGCCAAGATCTCCAAATGAATTGTGGGTAAAGATAATTTTGAGAGTTTCCTTTGGGAACCAAGTAGAAGGGTGGGGATGCTCCCAGAGGCCTGGAGGGGTTGAGATTCAGAGTTTTTCTAATCCAGGTCAATCTTTTCCAAAGATCAGGGTAACACAGTCCTATTACATCATGACCTTGAAAAAGTAAAAGTTGTTTTTTTGTTTTGTTTTGTTTTTGTAGATTGTTAAACATATCACTTTTGAATTGCATAGGATCTCATTGACCTAGGCTTCTAGCATTTTGAGGCTTTGATAAGTTCAGTAACATATTATTAAACAAAATTACCTGGAAGAATTTGCCATCTCAAAAAATCCTATTTGGACCTCTTCCTTTTTTTTTTTTGTTTTTGTTTTTGTTTTTTGTTTTTCGTTTTTTGTTGTTTTTCTGAGGCTGGGGTTAAGTGACTTGCCCAGGGTCACACAGCTAGGAAGTGTTAAGTGTCTGAGACCAGATTTGAACTCCGGTCCTCCTGAATTCAAGGCTGGTGCTCTATCCACTTCGACACCTAGCTGCCCCCCCCCCCCCAATTTGGACCTCTTCCTTAACAACAGCAAACATCTTTGGTGAACATATATTTTCTTGTTTTTTATTCCTTATTGACATTTCCACCTAGATGTCTCTAAGACACTTCAAACTCAATATGTCCAAAACAGAACTCATCTTTCCTCCCTAAACCCATTGGTCCTTCCAACTTCTCCATTCCTTTCAGAGGCTCTACTGTTTTTCTCAGTACTCATGTCCACAATATAAGAGCCACTGAATGGGACTGATTGATGAAGTATTTCTTAGTATTGAGTCACATGATTCCTGTTCCCAAAACTGGGACCCTAGGGGGGAGGGGAGAGGAGGAGGGAGGTCACATGGTCTCTGGAGGGATGAACTTTGAACCCTGGGATACAAGAAGTTAGTGAAGTTGTAGGAAGTGACATGACTTGTGGAAGACAGCCAACATTGGTGACCATTAGTCAAGGATGGTTATGTAATGCCGGAGAAACTGAGGCAAGATAGAGATTAGAGAGTTTTTAATATTTTATTTGGGTTTCTGAGAGGGAGAGATTGTCTGGGGGCAGATCAAAATCCATTTGTTCCCCCAGGGCCGAATTGGACTTTCCATCTCAAAGAACTCAACATCACTGTGAGATTCCAATGATTTTTATATGGCTTCAGAGATCAGGGGAGACAAAGGCAAGAGGTGGAGTCCGAACCTTGATGAGTATGGGAATCTCTAGGCAGGGACCATTAATCCCGTTCTGACAAGTTGGGGGTAGAACCATAAATTCTGCTACATTGGGAGTGAAGGGGGGGTAGTCACTGGAGACAAAGTCTGGAACAAGAGAGATGTAAGCATATCTCTAACTTATCTGCCTATGAAATGCTAATGGTCAGGGCTCCCAGCCCTAATTATCTCAGTCCTAATGGTCAGAAAGGGGGTTTGCAACCAAGGGGATTGAGGCAGAACAATACAAGGAACTGAGGCAGAACAATTTAGGGAAACTGAGGTAGGACAATTTAGGAAAATTCTGGCACAATATTTATGTCCTTTTAGTCTATCCAATGAGAAGGCTCAGGTATTTTTGCTTTTAAGTCCTAGACAGGGCAGAAGCAAGCCAGAGAGCAGATGGCAGAATTGGTATGGCTCCCAGGTATGTTTGGGCCTCTCCCTGCAGGGACTAAATAAGTGCTTTCTCATTGTACCTGAAGATGTCTCTGATTACTTAATTTGGGAAAGGGGGTCTTGCACCCATCCCACACACCACCTTTGACTCTCCCCTTTTAGTCCTCCTTCATTTATCACAGTGAGTCTCAGAATGCAAATGTGGCTCCCCTGTCATCAGTGATGAAAATAGCTTGTTTATCAGTATGCTTACACAGATGAAAAAATGTTATTACATAGAAACTAAGGTGGAAAAAATGACAGCTTTTGCATTCAAAGTGTTGATAGAAAGACAGGACAAATATAAATCAGGATGAAATAAGTACATCAGAGATCAAACATTGAGCCATGGGAGATTCAACAATGGGGGGGAATGGAAGAGATGATTCAAGCTCTTCCCTGAAAGAAGAGAGAGGTTTTGCTAGACTAGAGATAGGAAGGGAGGCTCTTGCAGAACTGGAGAGAGCAATATGAAAGCAGGATGAGATCAGGCAATGGCTAGTTGGTTGTAAAAGAGTGTATGATGTTAATTAGTATAAAATGAAGCAGGGGACTGATTAGAAGCTATTCTAATGGTCCAGAAGAGAGCTAATAATGGCCTGGCCAAGGATGATAGTTATTTTCATAAGGAAAATAAGAGAGGTCAGATGTGAGGGACATTGCAGAGATCAAATTGACTAAATTTGGTAAGAGATTAGATGTAAGGTGGAGTGGAATAAAAGGAAAAAGAAGAAAACACCTGAGAGTTCCAGGCCAGGTGACACTAGAAATAGTAACATCAATTAAATTAGAGAAATTGAGAAATTGAATTTTTTGATTTTGGGGTTTTTTTAGGATGGAGAAGGGGAAAGATTATAAAGATAGCATTTTGACAGGTTGATTAAAGAGTCAGTTAAAGTAAAATCAACAAACTCTTACTAAGGGCCTATTATGAAAAAGAATTCTACATTTGGAGATCAAACCCTGCAGTCCTCAACAGCAGACTTAAAATTTCTTATAAAGCTTAAAAGTTTGAGGGCATATTCTTACTTAGCCTGTATATCTTTGTGGATAAGTGCCTTCTACTTTCATTTTTATGCCAAATGTCTGCAATTATTGAGTGAAGTAAACCTAACTACTCTCAACTTCAGTTTCATCTATAAAATGAAATAATAGTACCTATCCCCCAAGATCATTGTAAGCATCAAATTAGATGACACCTAAAGCTCTTTGCAAACCTTAAAGCACAACATGAATGCAGTTATCATTGTTGCAGAGACAGTGAAAAATGCATTGGTTTAGGGATCAGAGGAGCATTTAAATTTCAGTTTGGCTACTCACAGCCTATGCAACTGGGACATATCATTTAAAACTTTGAAGGAGTCAATCTCCTGGAAAATGGTGCCTTCAAGGTTATTTTCCAGTTCTCAATCTATAATATGTTATTCAATCTAAAATCCTTTGGGAAATTTTAAGAAAGTTAGTGTTGATTTTCTAGACACCCACTCATAGTCAGCCCAATTGCTTGACACTATTTCATATGATCTTTGGAAATGCTGTCTTGGGGTCCTACTTATCCAGGACTACTCCCAACCTTTATAATGGGATCTTATGTCTGATTCTCTGTGATACCCCTTAGTCTCCTTCAGAAATATCCCTTCCTATTCAAGCTAATTCTATACATCCTCCATGGCTGTATCATCAAGTACCCTGCACAATGAGAGTTCACTCTCCATCCTTTCCAATCTTCCAGGTCCACCATAGTGATCATAATGTGCCCTAAGATTGCCATGATCAGAGTCCATCAATGCAACAGGAAAAAAAAATTTATGGTGGCAGCTGCACCAGGCAGGTCTTCAGGTCCTAGCAAGGCATTGAAATTTGAAGCCAAAGAGGGGAAAAAGTAAATTTTAGTGACAAGAAGGTTGATTTGTTTTAGTCTTTAAAATTGCTATATTTTGTTTTTCTAAACAGCCAGAGTGATCACTTGGCATTTAAATTGTGCTGAAACTAACAGGAGTTGCTGTTAATGCTTATTCTCACCTATCTCTGAATATTTAGAATCTTCCAAAAAAGCCAGAGGGGATTTTCTTCTCCTGGGTAGTTTAAGAAGTTGATAGCTGTCTTGGAAATGTTAAAAGCAAATACAATTATAACACAATTTTTCAACCTTTTTACCTAAATGAGCCTGGGAAGGGTCTAATACTATCAGCTCTAGAAACAATGGAATGCTAAACTTGGAGTTTAGATGTGGATTCAAATTCTACCTCTCATCTGGATTACATAGGCTCCTCTGTACAAGATTTACCTTGGTGTAAGAAAATTCTCTAAGATGTTTCCAAGATGATACAGTATGGATGAAGGATGAAACTCAAGTTTTCTAAAGCCTTTGAGGCTGGCTTTCTAATCGACTCTGCCTTGTTGTCTTTCCAAGTTCTTTATTCTGAGGAAATCACAGATGCCCTTGTGTATAGGGGAGGAATTCTTCTGGCTTCATGCTATTTTCTGTTCCCAATACCCTTTTTACCTCTGGGGTCTAAGCATAAAAATCATAAAGGAAACTGCTATTGGAAGAGGAGAGGGTGGGAAATTGGGTTGCTTCTACACAATTTTCTGGGCATAGATGGATATTCTGTATTTGAGTTTCCCTCAAAAGAAATACAAAGGTTTCAATTCTCAGTACAATCACAGAAGTCCAATGGAGACCATCATTCCAAACATTAGTCATTTGAGATGGTCATCTCTGTCTGGTTCCAACCTTACCACATTGCTATATTAGTCATGTTATATTAGTCAGAAGCAATTATTGCCCTAGTTTTGAGAGTTCCATCTAAGTCAATAAGTATTATGAAGGCCTATTATACACAAAACTCTGTGAGGCCCTGAGGCTACAAAAAATTCAAAGAACTCGAAATTTAGGAGAGGAAACAAGACTTCTGTTCAACAAACACTTATTAAATGCTCACCTTGTGTTAGGGAAGAAAGCAGACAAACAGGGTGAGGAGAGAAAAAAAGAAAGCAGAGAAAAAAAAAGAGAAAGCAGAGAAACAGCACAAAACTACTCACGGCAGCTGAAACAAATTAAAATGTAATAGGGAAATGTCTGATAAAATAAAAACATCATACAATATAAATGATGTGATTTTCTAAATCAATATTCTGTCCACAAAGAGCCATTTCTATTTGAGCTTGACTTTACTGATGGAATGGATCAAATGTTGGATTTTGAGGAAGACCTGATTTAAAATCGCATCTTTGAGTTCCTAGCTATGTGATTTTAGCCAAGTCATTTGAATTCTCAATGACCTGAAGATTCTAGCCTGACTCTTTTAAACTATCATCCAGGGAAGCAACCTCTGTGGAGATGAAGGGAAGGAGGAGAGGAACTGCTTCTGTAGGAGTTACAGCCCCTGTCTCTTTAAAAGGAAAAAAAAAGTTCTCACTCCCAGAGTTCTTAGCACTGTAAAATGCCACTCAGTATGCTACAATGACCATGGGAGCCTTCCATCTAACTTGTAGCCAAAAACTCCTTTGTGATCTATCTTCCCCTTCTGAACATTATCTTGCTTTTTGGTGTGTTCTCAACCCTGAGCACAGAATTTTGTATGTAGTAACTTTAATAAATGGGTTTTTTTCCATTCATTCATTCATTTGTTCATTTATTCATTTTGCCCCCCCACCCAAAATGTATCCACTAAGTCAAAATTAATTCAACAAAGCATTTATTAAAGATCAACTGTGTTAAGTTCTGAGGATATAAAGAAAGGCAAGAGAGCTCCTGCCTTCAAAAGACTTTAATAGAGGAGAAATCGTAAAAAACAAATATATACAAGATAAATTGGAGATAATCTCAGAGAAAGGACATATCAGTCTGTTATGTGTCTTAAAAGAGTTGCTGCACTCCTGACAAAATTATATGTTTTTAGAGGATTTCAGTATGCACTAATTATTGGGAATATAAAAAAAAATAAACCATACAATCCCTCCTCTGAAGGATTTTCCAATATAATAGGAGGATTTATATGATACAAGTTGTGTAATGTTATATGGACAAAAGGAAAGTCCAGACTAAGAAACCTAGGAGATTTTGAAGAAAGAGAAATTATTTCTGGGTCAGAGTATGACAAGAGAAGGGGAAAAAAAGGCTGACTCTGAGCTCCCCAGAGTAAAGATAAAACAGGAATTGCTAAAGTAATAATAAAGACAAAAAATACTAGAGACTCAATTAAACAAACATTTAGTAAGCATCTACTATGTGTTAACCACTATGTGATGGGAATACAAAAACAAAATAATGTAACAGTTCCTGATCTCAAGTGGTTTAAGGTTCTACCAGATTTTACTAAATATCACATAGTTAGTAGCCAAGTGAGTGGGCCCAGATAATGAGTGTGCTATTGTTGTTATTTGTCCTTCCCAAGAGAACTATGACATCAGGGATGTGATGCCATGACATGCAAGTGAATTGCACTTAAGTGAGGGAGAGCTGTACAAAGGGTCCAGTCTCATTTTCTCCTCTGGAGTCATCTGGGTCCAGTGGTCAGATATAGATCAGGATGACAGAGATGTCCCTGGCTGTGGTGGAAAACCTTGTTTCTGGTCCAAAAAAAGAAACAATTGCTATTTATATTCATTTTGAGCCAAAAAGGGGTCAAACAGTAACCAAGAAAGACTTGGTCTGCCACTTATTGTTGGTCAATCGCTGCCAGCAAGAACAATTTGGGTTTCAGTCATAGCCTAGAATAAGCTAAATTTTGAGATCTCCTGGAGAGACCAAGATGGTAGGGAGATGATTAGGTTCCCAGAATGTTAGGGGAAATGTCTACTTGTTTGTTCTTGCTATATATAAAGCAATTTTTTTTTGGAAAAGCCAATTGACATGAAGTGGTCAAATGGCTTGATAGGACAAAAAACTTGTTATGGAGGAATTGACACAGAAAATCAGAAATATATGGCTATTAAAAGGAAGAAACAGATAAATGAGAAAATGGAATAAGTCATTTTTTGCCTTTTTATCTCCAGCATTTAGTACAGCCTCTCACACATGGTCTTATGGCAGTTGGGTGGTACATTGGATACCTTGCTAGCTAGACCTTATATCAGGAAGATTTGAGTACAAATCCTGCTTAGACACATCTGTGTGACCCTGACATCATTTAGTCACCCAGCCTCAGTTTCCTGATTTGTAAAATGGGGATAATAACAGCATTTACCTCCCAGAGTGGTAGTGAAGATCAGTGAGATAATATATGTAAAATACTTTGCAAACTTTATATATAAATTTATATATAAATATAAAATATATGACACATTATATTTATAATTTATATTATATATAAATATATAATTTATAAATATAAAATATATAAATATATAAATTTGCTGTAAGTGGTTTAATAAATGACTGACTCTGAAATAAAGAATCCTGTAAAAGGAGGAAGGGGAGCTGGCAGACGTGATTAAAAAAGGTGGGACTCCTAGGAAGGGATGAGAACTGGGGAGCAGCCAAGGGGAGGGATTGTAATAGGAATCCAGGTAAGGCAAAAGAGAAGAAATAGAAACTGCACAAAAACCTCAAGATGAAACAGGACTCTGGGAAAGCTGCCCTGAACCCTCAGGCTCCTGACTGATCCTCCAACTTTCACTTCCAATTTTAGATCTTAAGATGTGATGCTGCGAATAGTCTCATGGGGAGAAGTGATAGAAGCTCTTCCCCTGACTCTTGCATTTTGCCTTATACACTCAGCAAAAGTTCAGGACCAGAGGAAGAAGCAGGGGGCAAGAGGCAGCATTTGTGAATATATCACTCCTGATGACGTCCCGTCATTGAAAGCCCTACTGGTTCCAAGAGTCCAGAATTAGCTCAGCCCAGGCCCTTTCTCCCAGGAGAAGTTTTTTAATTACAATAAGCATTAGAGGATGGATTCTAAACTTTTTGGTCACAGACCCCTTTAGACTTCTAGTTAAGCTCATGAACCTCTGATCAAAATAATAATGAAACAAAATGCAGAAGAATATCAAAGGAAAACAATTTCATTGAAATAAAGATAGATAGATATGTTTTTTTTTTCCTTCTCATCCAAGTTCAGGAACCCCTGTTAAGAACCCCTTGCATTAGAAAAATTAAAAGATGGTACCTAATGCTAGGGAACACGCTCTTCCCAGGTATCTCAATAGTATTTAGTAACTAGAGAGAACAATCTAATGAGCAAATCCTAATCACTCTGATTTGTGTGCTTATCTATAAATTACAAGGTTTTTTCATGGAGTATTTCATAGAATTATAGTGGCTCACCAAGTACTTTTCAAGAATGCCTGGGGTGAATAATTATTGTCCTTTTCGAGTCTAAAATACTACAATTATATTAAATTTAATTGTAGTATGGTCACCTAGTCCAACTACTCAAAGATGGAATTTAAAGAGAGGAGAAGACCAAAGCTCATTCAGGTTAATAAATAACTTATCCAGGGAAACATAGACAATAAATGGCAGAACCAAGACTTATGAGTCCAGATCCAGTACCCTTACTGGTTCCTTAACCTATTATCAAGACTTCTTAATCTAGGAACTGGAAACTTTTTAACAAAACATTTTGATAACTACATTTCAGCTGTATTTTACCAAAGGGGCCCAAGACACAAAAACAAAAGTTAATAACCCTTTTATTAGCTAATTCTGCTACACCTAAAATGTAAGATGCCATATTTCTCAGTTTATGTTCCTTTATTTTTCCCTGATATTTCCTTATTTGCTTCCTATAAGTTTTTTTTAACACAATCATTTTTACATAATTAGGAATTAATTAACTTTGCTCATTAAAATAAGATTTGGGGAATTGGTTCAGTTGCTTAACTATCTTAAAATCAACACATTTCACACTCCCTTTCATTTTTGACACATTTGCCTCCTTAATGGCTTTTGTCTTTTTCTCCTGGGAGATTGATAAAAAACAATTCTCTTAACTTTATCTTTTTGCTTTTTCCAGTTTTTCCCACTATGCTTTTCAATAAATCCAAGGTTTATGTCATTACTTGAGGTCTATGAAAGCATCTTTTTAATTTTTTTTCTGAGATAATTGGGGTTAAGTGATTTGCCCAGGGTCACACAGCCAAGAAGTGTTAATTGTCTGAGGCCAGGTTTGAATATGAAAGCTTTCATTGCAGAGATCCATAACTCCTTTCCTAAAATATATTTAATATCTTTTCAATTGATCAGTTTATTGAAACAATGTATCAGTCATCTTTGTGATCTTGGGCAAGTCCCTTAATCACTTTGGGATTCAGTTTTTTCTGAATGAGAGTTTGGATTACGTGACTTGTGAGTCCAAGTCTATATTTATGATCTTAAATTTAGGAGGGATAGATGTGAGAGGAAAGATGATGAGTTCTCTTTGAACTTGTTAAGTTTGAGATTCTTATCCTGTAGATCAAAATGTCCAATAGACAGCTGATGATGTTGAGAATTCATGGAAGAAATTATGATTAAATACATAGATCTGGAAATCCCCAATGCAGAAATGTTATTTAAACCCACATAACAATATGAGATGATGAGATCACCAAAAACATAAGTAGAGTGTCATATATAATATAGATACATAATATAGATATAATTAGGTTATAAAAGTTCTATAAGGATTCAAACTGTCTTTTGCCTCTTTTGCATCCCTGGTATTTAATATGGTGCCTGGCACAGGTGCTTAATAAATGTATGCCAGGCTGAAGAATTTGAACTTTACTAGGAATATAATAAGGAGTCAATGAGAATTATGTGAACAAATCCATACATTAAAAAGATTTTTCTGGTATGACCTGTAAGATTTAAAGAATGGAAACAGGAAGACCTCCTCTCAAGAAGCAAATGCATTTCACACAAATAAATACAGATCTAAACAATTGGAAAAATATTAAATAGTCCCGTATAGGTCAAGCGAATATAATAAAGATGACAATACTACCTAAATTAATCTATTTGTTTAGTACTATACCAATCAGACTCCAAAGAAACTATTTTACTACCTAGAAAAAGTAACAGCAAAATTTATCTGGAAGAATAAAAGGTCAAGAATTTCAAGGGAATTAATGGGGGAAAAAAGTAAATGAAGGTGGTCTAGCTGTACCTGATCTAGAACTGTATTATAAAGCAGCAGTCATCAAAACCATTTGGTATTGGCTAAGAAATAGACTAGTTGATCAGTGGAATAGGTTAGGTCCATAGGACAAAATAGTCAATAACTATAGCAATCCAGTGTTTGACAAACCCAGTTTTTGGGATAAGAATTCATTATTTGACAAAAACTGCTAGAAATTAGTATGGCAGAAACTAGGCATTGATCCACACCTAACACTGTATACCAAGATAAGGTCAAAATGGGTTCATGATCTAGACATAAAGAATGAAATTATAAATAAATTAGAAGAACATAGAATAGTTTACTTCTCAGATCTGTGAAGGAGGAAGAAATTGGTGACCAAAGAAGAACTAGAGATCATTATTGAATGCCAAATAGATAATGTTGATTATATTAAGTTAAAAAGTTTTTTGTATTAACAAAAGTAATATAGACAAGATTAGAAGGGAAGCAATAAACTGGGAAAACATTTTTACAGTTAAAGGTTCTGATAAAGGCCTCATTTCCAAAATATATAGAAAATTGGTTCAACTTTATAAAAATTCAAGCCATTCTCCAATTGATAGGTGGCCAAAGGATATGAACAGACAATTTTCAGATGAAGAAATTGAAACTATTTCTAGTCATATGAAGAGGTGCTCTAAAACACTCTTGATCAGAGAAATACAAATTAAGACAACTCAGTGGTACCACACCTCTCAGATTGGCTAAAATGACAGGAAAAGATAATGACAAATGTTGTAGAGGATGTGGGAAAACTGGGACACCCACCTACTCTAGAGAGCAATTTGGAACTATGGTCGAAAAGCTATCAAACTGTGCATACTCTTTGATCCAGCACTGGGTTTATATCCCAAATAGATTTTAAAGAAGGGAAAGGGATCTGTATGTTAAAAAATGTTTGTGGCAGCCCTTTTTGTAGTGGCAAGAAACTGGAAACTGAGTAGATGCATTTGGAGAATGGCTGAGTAAATTATGGTATACGAATGTTATAGAATATTATTGTTCTGTAAAAAATGACCAGCAGGATGAATACAGAGAGGCTTGGAGAGACTTACATCAACTGATGCTGAGTGAAATGAGCAGAACCAGGAGATCATTGTACATGGCAACAAGACTATACTAGGATCAATGCTGATGGACGTGGCTTTCTTCAACAATGAGATGATTCAAACCAGTTCTATTTGTTCAGTGATGAAGAGAGCCATCTACACCCAGAGAGAGAATTGTGGGAGTTAAACCAGTCAAATCAAACAAATATTAGAAGTTTATTAGAAATATAGAGCTGGAAATATCAGAGTTTAACCAATTCTCTGAAATTAAAAGAGATATCCAATAAGAAGGGAAAGTTAATTGAAAGCTGTAGTTAGTTGCTGTCCTTTATCCTCAGAGGACCAAAATGATATCATAGGTATTCCATCAGCCATATGTGAAACAATCAGTTGCAGCAAATGGGGAAGTCTTAAATGCTATGGATAAATTCACTTATTCTGGTGGTATACTTTCCAGGGATGTCCACATTGATAATGAGGTTGATGTCTACATTGCTAACTTAGTGTTTGGGAGGCTGAAGGAAAGTGAGAGAAAAGAGAGGTATTAGACTGGCTACCAAACTGAAGGTCTACAGAGCCGTTGTTCTGACCTCATTTCACATGGACAGTGCCATGCCTGTAAACAGAATCATTTCCATTTGAATTACCTTGGGAAGATATTGGCAGGAAAAGATGTCCGACACAAAAGTTCTTCTCAAACTAAGCGGCCAAGCAATCCACCTCTATTACAGAGAGCACAGCTCTGTTTGGCTGGCCACATTGTTCAAATGTCAAATGCACACTTACCAAAAAGACTTATTTTATGTAGAACTTACACAGGTCAAACACTCATGTGGTTGTCAGAAAAAGTAACACAAAGACACTCTCAAGAATTGATTGTGTGACATGAGAGACACTAGCACTGGATCACTCACCATGGAGTATCCTCATCTGAGGTGCTGTGTTCTATGAGCAAAGCAGGATGAAGAAGCTCAAAAGAAGAGGGAGATATGCAAAACTAGAGAACCCACATCAAATGTTCACATGGAATACTTGTGGCTGACCTGTGGCAGATCATTTTGAGCTCACATTGATCTAATCAGATAATCAGGCACATTTTAACTCGAAATCTGTAGTTTGAAATTTTTTAGCACAGAGCTTAGAACTCAAGAAATTTTGGAATTATCACATTGATAATTGAAGCTATGAGAATGGATGAGCTCACCAAGGAAGATGGTATAGAGAGGTATAATTATGAGCTTTGAGCAAATAAGCTGAAAAGGAGTATCCAGTAGAGATAGAAAAGGAATGATCAAAGAAATAAGAGAAAAAAGCAAGTGTAGAACTGTGGAAGACAAGGGAAGAGACATAGACTAGAGAGAGATAATTAGTAAAATAATCTTAGAGCACGGCAATGTCCATCTGACAAGTCAAGTTTTAGTCTTTCATTTTGTTGTTTTGCTTTTTTTAGTCATATTCAACTCTTTATGACCCCATTTAGAGTTTTCTTGGCAAAGATACTTCTTCAGCTCTTTTACAGATGATGAAACAGGGTTACAGATAAGATAAGCAGGGGTAAGTGAGTTGCCCAGGGTCACACAGCTAGTAAGTGTCAGAGGCTAGATTTGAAATCAGGTCCTCTTGACTCCAGATCCAGCATGCTTTGCACTATGGCACCGCTTACCTACTCTTATTTTCCTATAGCTCTACTTTTTTTTTTCTTATCTCCTACTATTTTTGGTTGATTCGTGAATAGAAAGAGATGAAGAGAAATGCAACTAAGTAGAAGCAGAAATGGTTAAATAACTAGATTCCCCCCCCCCAAAAAAAAAATCCTAAAGAATATCGATAATGCATTCCAAGGATTGTTTCCCCATCCATAAAATGAAATAGTGGGGCTAAGGACCTTAAGGTGCTTTCTTATAAATTCTTATAAATTCCACAACTCATTTCTGACTTTCTTTCTTGACTTGGGTATTCAATTTCATGCTAAAGAGACTATCTAACTCTACTTGGAATTAAATACTTCTAAATTAGTTATTCTTTTGGTTAAGGTTTATTCTATTACCTGCCAGGTACCAGATCACCCTGAGAACATGTTTAGGAGACTTATAAGACAGTATTCCTAACTTAATTAAGGAATTTACAATCCAGCTTGAGAAACTGGGTCACATATGCATGAAACAATAGTTAGCTCTTCAGATCACATATATCTGTGCTAAATTGTGAGGTTTTGTAAACACTTAACTCTGAGAAGAGAGGGAAACTACCATAGCCTAGAGTAGTCAGGAAAGTTATGAAGGAAGGAAAATTGGAATTGTATAAATTTGTGTTCTTTTAAGCTATTAGAAGATTTTTTTTCTGGCTGAGACAATTGGGATTAAATGACTTGCCTAGGGTCACACAGCCAGAACTTTAGGGAAACCCCATAATTTTGAAGATGAAAGCTTTAGATAGAGAAGAAAAATGAAATTATTCTAAGAAAGAGGAGAGAGAGAAACAAAGATAGGAAGGTAAGGACCAAGCTCAACAGGTACAAAGGGATAATGAGAAGAAGTTTCTCTGAAATGGAATGTATGTAATGGTAAGGAATAGACAATGAAACTTCAGATCTAGGATGGGTCCAAATGCTGAAGGGTCTCAAAAGTCAAGCAGAAACGTTTGAATTCTCTAAGGGAGTAAGGAGTCCTATGCACTGTCTTTAACTGGGAAGCAGCAGGATGAAAGAGGTCAATCTGTTTGGCATTGGTATTCAGAATAGATTGGAGAAGAGCCATCAATCAGACATTATTATACACCTTGGATCCACACTGTGCCTTTGAGTTTCAGAGATGCTAATTGATGCCACTGTAACTCTCTTTGATCCTACTGTGTCTGAAGTTCTTACAGTGAACACTCGGGCAGAGTGTGATTTTAAAACTAGCTCTTTGTGTTGAGTTCGCATTAATAACAGCTGACTTCCTTGCTACACCCTTGGAAACAAACACCTATAAGTTCATTGTGATAATACTTTGAGCAGGAAATAAATTCTTTTTAAAAGACAGAATTAGTAAAAATCTGAATATTGAGCTGCTTTCTGTTAAAATCAGGTGTTTTCAATCAATGAACAAGCATTTGTTAAGAGTCTTCTATGTGCCAGACACTATGTTCTACATTAGAGACTTGTTCTTCCTCAGTCCTGTATAACTCTGACCCCATTTGGAATTTTCTTGGTAAAGAAACTGTTTTGACATTCTCTTCTCTAGCACAATATAGATGAAGAAACAGGTCAACAGGGTAAAGTGATTTAGCCAGGATCACTCAGGCATTAAGTGTCTGAGACCAGATTTGAATTCAGGAAGAACAGTCTTCCTGACTTCAGGTCTAGCACTCTATCCACTGTACCACCTAACTATTTTTAACATTAGAATATGTGTGAGCTAAAAGCTAAAGTTCTAAATTCTGTGTTACATATAAAGTGGATTACTCCTCCTCTAACATATCTGTATATTTATGTTTCCAATGTCTTAAATCAAGAATATTAATAGCAGAAAGTTCAGCATTGAGCCAAACTGAAGAAGGAAACAGTTTTTTTTTCATTTGAGAGAGATTTTGGTATCTTGCAACTCCTAATACAAAGTCTGCCTGCCATGCCATATTTACATATAATCCTGGGTTGAGGAAGCTAGGTGACCCAGTCAATGGAGTCCACAGCCTGATGTCAGGAAGACAAAGTTCAAAGTTTGGTGACTTTCATCCACCTCAATTTTCCCAACTGTAAAATGATGATAATAATAGCATCTACCTCCCTGGGTTATGAAATATTTGCATAGTGCTTTGCACAGGGCCTGACACACAGTAGGTACTTAATAAATGCTTTATTTCTTGGCCCTGGCTATCCCTGAATTTTAGCGTGTGACCCCTAGAAATGCACACAGGAAGAATGAGTGGCAGATCTGTAGAATTTGAGGATGTGCCCCAAGAGGTAAAGCTAAATGTGGTAGCTGGGGATCAAGAGGCTCAGGTTCTAACTTTGTCACATCTTACCTGTGTGACTGTCACAATTCATAGGATCACAGATATAGAGTCTGAAGAATTCCAGCTAAGTACAAACCCTCGGTTTTATCGTTGAGGAAAAAAGGGAATAACTCCTTACCCTAGGTCCCACAGGTGATAACTTCAAAGATGGAAGCTGAAGTCAGGAAGTAGAGCTGTATTCTTTTTACCAGACCAGTCTTCCAGAATTACCCAACTTTTCCTCTTAGAGCTTCAGTTTCTTAACCTGTAAAATAAGAGAGTAAAGTGGATTAGTTCATCTCTAGTCTCTCCCAAATCTAATATCCTTTGCCTCTCCCCATTAGTCATTCTTTTGGGTTAAGGCATCAGATACTCCAGATGGTATTGGTTCTGTTAGTAGCCATTGATTGAGAAAATACATGACCAGATATAAACTCCTCACAATAATTCTGTGACCCTCCTCCCTCCAAGCGGTTTACACTCCAGAAGTAATAAATCCCTGGGCTGTGAGGTGAGGCAGAGGAACCATGCTACTGGGCAGAGCAACTGGGAAGAGCAACCAGAAAGGTGAAGGGTCAGCCATCTATCTGATATTTGTGGAAGAAACTGAGGATTCTTAGAGAAAAAAAGACTGGAGGGGCAGGAGCAGACATAATAGTTGACTTAAAATATGCAAAGGGCTGTCATATGGAAGAGAGATTAGATTTTTGTAATGTTCTTCTGTTTAATGTAATGTTCTCTGGAAGGAGATTTCTTGCCGGCTTCTGGAGGCAGCCTTAGTTTCAGCTCAATGCAATCACCCCTGCAGCCAGGAGTTAAAGTCCAGATCCTTTATTGTCTCTTTCCAAGTATTGTCTCCTTCCTTGGGCCCAGTTAGCTTTCTTAGAGGCCTATCTCTCTCCTTGGTTCTGAGAGTTCTTGCCTCTAGTCCTTTGCCTCTGCCAGCTTCTGCTTCTCTTCCCCCAATGTCTCCCACAGCACAAAGGTAGAAGTTGGATTGAATCTGAGTCCGCCTCCGAGAGTGGGCTTGTCCTTTAGTGGGCTCCTCCTTATATATACTATCTTAAAGGTGTGAATCTTGTGGAACTCTAATAAAAACTAAGTTCATCTAGAGAACTCTTAAGCACCTTGCTAAACAACCATTGTCTCTATCAATTCCACTGACTTAGCACCTTGTAAGAATTCTAACAGACTTTCTGTTTGATCTAAAGACAGAACTACCTTCAATGGGTGGAAGTTCCAAAGACTTATTATTGATGCCAGAAAGAATCAGAAATGCATAAAAGTGAAATGAGTAACCTAGAGAAGTGGTGGGTTCTCCCTTCTTGGAAATCCCCAAGCAGAGATTCACACAGCTATTTACATATTGTTCCCCCTCCTTAAAATACAGGCTCCTTGAAAACAAAGACTGGTATGGAAGAGAGTACTATGTTCCTTCCTTCCTTTTTCCTTCTTTCTTTCTTCTTTCTTCTTTCCTCCCTTCTCTTTCTCCTCCCTTCCATCTCTCCTTCCTTCCTTCTTCCTTTTTCATTCCTTCCTTATTCTTTCTTCATTCCTTTCTTCCCTTGTTCCTTCTTTCCATCTTTCTTCTTTTCATCTTCTTTCCTTTCTACAGCCAGCACTTAACACATTTCCTAGACCACAAGTGAGCTCTTAATAAAGGCTTATTGATTAATTGACTCATTTAGATCATAGCAGAGATTTCTGTCTAAATGGGTTGAACTAGATACTGAAATCACTGGAGTTGCTTTCAACTCACAAATTCTATGATTCTGTGAATTATCCATTGGATTTTCCATGGCAACTGACCCAAAAGAAGTTTACTTCACCATATTGTATACTCCAAGGCCATCTTTCCTCAAGTGTTCTATACAGTGATAATCAAAAAAGACCCAACTATTAGTTAGAATCTAAGTATCATTTTTCCCCGATCCTTTGCTATCTGCAAACCTTGTTGCAAGAATTTATTGTCCTTCATCTAACCATCTCTTTATCTCGCCATCTAGGTCATAAGAAAGAGAATCCGAATTTGCTTAGCTATAATTGATGCTAAAGTTCAACCCTGAGATAGTAACTGTCTCTAGGCAGAAACGTCCACCTTTACACTTTATATTTGGCCTTGACTGTGGCCTACTCCCAAGCCAATTATTTTCTGACATTCTGAGCCAGCTTCACCTGGAGGCCTCTGGGATGTGCCTGTATAATATGGACCAGTTTTTTCCCCATCCAGCTGGCACTTTCTCTCTTAGGAGGAGTTGAGTTTCCCCTAAGGGAAAATACAAAGGGCACCTCCACACCCACACTAAGATACACCGAGTCTGCTGGTATTTAAAGGCTGACAGATTTAGCCTGCTGATCCACACTGTGGCCCAGACTGAGAGCACCTGATATTGCCAGCATGAAATTCCCCAACCTCCTGTATATCCTGTTCCTGTGTTTGTTGGCCTTCTCTACAGAAGGTATGGCCTTTCTTTGGGAAAATGGAGGGTAAGGCTGTAATTTCTCTTTTAGTTGGCCTTTGGGGACAAGGCATAACTAGGGTGGAACAACTGGAGCTTTGTCCCAGGCTACCTAAATTAAAAGGTATTAACAGTACTTACAGTCTTTAAGAATAATTGAAATAGAAAACTTTCAGATAGAAGTCCTCAAGGGTAAGGACTGTCATTTGCTTCTTTTTGTATCTCTAGTGCTTAACACTGTGATTGCCACATAGCAGGCACATAATAACTACTTATTATTATATAATTATATTATTTAATATATGATATATGTTACATATAATATTCATATAACATATTGTATATAATATTATATATTAATATGCATAATGTATTATTATAATGATTAATGAATTGATTGAGGGCAGCTCCTTTTTCACCTGACTCTATCCTTTTCCACCTTCGCCAGCTCTAACATCATTTGTCCCCTGTATATTAGCCTCCCAACAATAGGTAGAATACTAGCATGTCCTTCAGTCTCCCCATTGCCTGGCCCCCTATGGCAGTGTCCCTTACAAAGGCTGCATGATGATTAATTCAACACAGCATAACTTAGCTGAAAGTGAGCTTCATGTAATTGGATCTTGCTATGGTTTGTGGTCCTTACTCTGGGTATAAAAACTCCCTGTTATTGTTAGGACTCAAGGAATCACGTGACCATTCTTCAGAGATTTCCAGAGGCAAGCATCCAAGTGGGCTAGACTTTGAGTTTAATTAGGGGTTCTTTATGAGAATCATAGCAATGTATATGTCATCTTCTGAAGCTTC
This sequence comes from Sminthopsis crassicaudata, assembly GCF_048593235.1. Taxonomy (NCBI): domain Eukaryota; kingdom Metazoa; phylum Chordata; class Mammalia; order Dasyuromorphia; family Dasyuridae; genus Sminthopsis; species Sminthopsis crassicaudata. The sequence continues at coordinate 618,162,596 of NC_133618.1, read as the reverse complement.
TAACCATCTATCAGGTCCCTAATCTTAAGCATAACTTAGACTTTTACCTAAGAAATAACGCAAACTACCACAGACAAAAAGCTTGGGAAAAAGAGTAAAGGGACAGTTAGAAATTATCCGACTTGTCCAGGATAATAATAGCACTACTTCTCGACTCTAGGAGTCCTTTAAAAATGGAATATTTAGAACTCTGGATATAGAGATTTAATTCTCATACCTCCCTTTGATCTGAAGGATCTGTCTGGTTTCCTAGATTTCTCACCTATCTAGTTACCAGACTGAGTCTTTTTCAACCTGGAATGAATGATATATAGGCAAGAAGGTTTTTTTGTTTTTGTTTTTATTCAGACCTTAGTTTGGGGACTTCAGGCAGGAAAGCATCCTTTACCATGCAGATAAGGCAATGGGCTATCTGATAGAAGTGTCTGAAGCACCAAGAGATTACATGACAGAATTATAGAGGCAGGGTTTTCTCACCTGGAAGTCAACTTTTTCACCATCATACCAATCTGCTGTCTAGAAATTCTGAATTTTATTCAAATTCTATGTCTGTGAAATTCAATTCTGTAAATGAAAGAGTATATATTGTGCCTACAGAGGGCTTCCCAGCTTGTCCACACGGGGAATGCATGTATTTATTATCATCTCCATTCCTGAAAAAAGGAAATGAAAATGAAAATCCCTTTGACTCCTAATTCATTGTCTTAGCAGACAGAAAAGATGTGCATATTTAAGAGCTAATAATTTGTCATGAGGGGCCAAGGTAAGAGGCAGACAATATAGCATCCTGTTGCCTTTCAGAAAAACCTAGCTTTTGCTAAGTTTAATGTTCAATGCTTGAGGGAATGAGGAGGAATGGTAGAGGCAAGGAGAAAAAATTAATTCCAGGTCCCTGAAAGTTTTCATTGTCAACGAGTGAGAACTTTTCTTCCAACAAGAGATGGCAGAAAGCCTGCCTACATAATTACCCCAGCCCACAGTGAACTCTCCCTCCTCTAAGCTAGAAAGTATTTATTAGTTCTACTTTTCATTAAATACTTAATCATATGCCATTATAGTTACTTAATTTTTAATGTTCTATCTCTCCAAATGCATGACAAGATCCTTACTACCTGGGGCCTGGTGTAATGGAGACAATATTGTCTCTGATTTTGAAGTTAGAATATCTTGGATCAAATCTTTCTTTAAACACTTGGGAAAGTAATTTAATGACTCTGAGCTAAGGTCTCAAACCCAATGCTTAGAATTAGAAATTTCACTATCTGATTTAATTAAACATGAGCACATATGCAATGTGTGCATACAGGTGTAGTAGTCTTATTGCAGATTGGAAATGTTTCTCTTTATGTCTCTCCAGATGCAAGGCACAATAAACCTCGGAAAGGTGCTCCAAACCATGCAATCAAAAGTTTGAAAGGTAATCAGTTCATCCTCTTCCTTTGGTGCTACCAGAAGTCTACTATTACAGGCATTTATTTCCAGGACCTCTGAACCAATGATTTTACTTGAAAAATGAAAGGGGGAATCTTTCTTAGTTTCTAAGGCTCCCCTTTAACCCCACAATCACCAGAGGAAGGGGGAGCAGAAGGGGGAAGAAGTGGTAGTAAGATCAATAGATTTGCTCATCAGAAGTCACTTAACATCTGAGTCTCTGTCTGAAGAGATTCTTTGTAGTTAGATTAGATCTAGAATTATTAACTCAGAGTCCATGAACTTGGGTGAGACAGAGAGAAGAGAAATAAATATAGATAGATAAATAGATCACTTTATTACAATATAATTGGCTTCCTTTGTAACCCTGTGCATTTAAAAACATTACTATGAGAAGGCTGTCAAAGAGATATGTAACCCTCTGTATCATATGATCACAAGAGCTGTGACCCTCTATCTCTTTACTTCTCAGCTGCTAAGTAACTGGAAGGGAAAAAAATCCTTTCTAGAGCTACTCAGAATTTTCAACCATTAGGCTTGTGTATTCAAGGTAAATGGGTGAGGTAAGGCATTTAGAAATTATAGGGAAAGAGATCATGTGATAAGATTATCCCAGGGTCTTGCTACTGGATTTTATCACTCCCCACTTCTCCCCATTCCCTCCCCATTTTCAAGTTCACCAAAGTGCTGGCTGGCAAAGTGGGAGCCAGGGGTAAAAATAACAGAGTCTTCTACTAGTCACCAAACTGAGCCACCTATGGAGAGGAAGAGTGGAAGAGGTGAATGGTAAAGACGCCAATATCCTCCATACCAACATTATCTTCTAAGTCTATTCTTCTCCCAGAAGGACCTCAAAGGAGGGTTAGCAGCTGGTGGCTATTAGCAGATTTATCAAAAACCTGGGGAGAGATGTAATGATGAGATCTTTAGATGCTCAGGCATTCCTTCAATTGGATTCAGGGAAAAAAAATCATCATGTGTCTAATATACACAAAGAGGCAGCCAGAAGGCACCGTGGATAGAGTGCTGATGCTGGAGTCAGGAAGGCTCATCTTCCTGAGTTCAAACCTGGCCTCAGAACTTATTACCTGAGAAGACCATCACTTAACCTCAGTTTGCCTCAGTTTCCTCATCTGTAAAATGAGCTGGAGAAGGAAATGGCAAGAGGCAGAAAAAGATGAAAAGAGAGAACAGTCAACTTGCAAGCACAGAGACAGGGCATATATAGGGAATAGGAACTAATCAGTTTGGCTGTGACGTATTATACGTGAGGGAAGTTACAATCAAACAGCCTGGAAAGGAAAGGTTGAAGACAGAAAGGATTTTAAATACAAAACTGAGGGGTTAGTATTGTCCTAGAGACCACAGGGAACTGTCAAAGTTCTTTGAGCTGGGTCAGGCCTGTGTTTTTCCTCTTGGCAAGTAAGGAGTGAACCTGTAAATCTTAGATTTTTAAAAAATGTGTTTTCTATAGACAAGATTTCCTACCACCTTCTGTTATCTTCCAATAAAATAGATTTTTTCACTTCACTGTAATAGGGCTGGGGATACTGCCAACCATGTGTTGATTGTGTTTGATTTGTAAGCATATATCTGGCTTGTCCTAATTAAAATCTCTCTCCCTCTCCTTTCTTCCTCTTCCTCTCCTTCTCTCTCCCTCCCTCTGTCCCTTCCCCTGTCTCTGTCTCTCTTTGTCTCTGTGTCTGTCTCTCTCTCTTCCTTCTCTTCCTCCTTTCCCTTCCCCTTCTTCTTCTCTTCTTCCTTCTCCTCCCTCCTTCCCTCTCTCTCGCTCTTCCCTCCCTGTCTTTCTTTTTCTCTCTTGTCTCTGTCTCTCTGTGTCTCTTTTTCTCTTTCTCTCTTCTTCCCCTCCTTTTCCTTCCTCCTCCTTCTCCTCCTTTTCCTTCTCTTCCCTCCTCTCTCTCTCTCTCATTTTCTCTATTTCTCTCTTTCTGTCTCTATCTCTCTCTGTCTGTGTATCTCTCTCTCTGTCTCTGTCTCTCTCTCTCCGCCCTCTATCTTTCCTTCTCTACACGCACATCTTTCTTTCTCCCTATTTTCTCTCTACCTCTGTCATAACCTTTCTCCCTCCTCTCCCTTTTTTATTGATCTATCGTTCCTCCCACACTCACTCCTTCTTCTCTTATTTTCAGGGAGAAATCCAAAAATAAGACTACACTACAAGTTATGTAGAGGCAAAATCCGTTTTCCTTGTAAGCGGATTCCTGGGGCACTTCCTCAGATGTAACAAACCAGAACAGGAAACCATGGAGAAAGAAAAGACCAAGAGACCTTCTCTGATCTCCAAGTTTACAACGCTCACTGCTTTTTGGTTTCAACCTAAAGCTCCTCACCACGTGCAGGAGATTCATTCTTCTCCAAGCTGCATCATGCTGATGATTATTGCATCCAGCTCACTAAAGGACAAACGCTCTTCTTTGTCACTGAATCTTTCAGATTCAACCACTCTTTGGCCAGTTGTGTTTATTTATTCTTCCCAGTCTTGAGACTGGAAGCTCCTCTAGCTGCCATTGCCAAGGAGACATATCTCTGCCCCTCTCTAACATCGACACTTAACTGATCCTGCCCTTCTGTTCTTTAAACTGTAGTTTGTTATAGTATTGTAACTAATGAATGAATCACAGGTTTAAAACTCCTGAGTGGTTCTTGTGTGCTGAATCCCCAAAGAACAAGTACAAAGGGTTACATTACAGAGCATGGGCCATAAGACAGGATTAGTAGTCACCTTATAACTAGCCATGTCTGATTTTACTTCCAGTATACCCAGTTGTGTAATTTGGGGGCTGACTGAGGTCCTAGGAAGGAGACAGAAGTTGTGGAGTACAGTGGAATAAAGTTCTATATTTAGCACTTTGCTGCTAAGTAGATGTATGGTATTGGACTGTATGGGTTTCATCTATAAGATGAAGGATTCTGACTTGGTCTTTTGGGTCTCATTCATCCCTGAGGATTATTGATTTCAAGCCTCAAAGACATAATTTAAAAGTCCTGAGATTTCAAGGCACTTTAAAAATCACTTACTTTTATCCAAAGGAAAGATTTCTTGGGAAGAGAATTCCACAGTTTTTTCATATATTCCAATAGCCAATTGCTTCAATGTAAACTCTGTCTTTATGTCCCACTATATCTTTGAACAATAAAGATGTTTTTCAGTCAATAAATTAACCTAAAGTATTTATTAAGAGTTTGATATGTGTTCAGCACTATACAAATAATGAGGATATAAAGGAAGGTTAAAAATAGTTCCTTTCTAAAGGAAACTTTTAATTTAACAGAAAAAGCAACATTTAAATAAATATATATAAAGAGTAAATGGATGGTAGAGGGAAGGCCATCAGAAGCTGGAGGAACCAGGAAAGGCCTCCAGTAGATTTCTATCCTCCAGATTAAGGGAAAGGAAAGATAGGCAGAGAGGAAAGAAAGGAAGAAAGAAGAGAAGAAGGAAGAGAAATGAAGAAAGAAGGAATAAGAAGGAAGAGGGAGCAAGTGCTGTGTCCTATGGAGATAATCTGAGCAAGAAAACAGATAGCCAATATGGGTGAACTAATTAAGTATTATTAAGTACTCAGGGGAAAGGATTCCTGGTAGAAGGAAAAATAGTCTAAGCAAAAGGTACCAAACATTTATATGACTGAAGGCATGTGGCCTACAACTTTCCTGAGTGCTGCCAGAACCAGATTAAAATATTATTGGAAAATATTTAACAAGTAAATAAAAATGCAGTGGAACATAGTTATTGTTAATATGTGTTCTTCTAATTCACTATGTATCCAGCCCTTGTTTCTATTGCAGTTTGAGAACACTAATATTACAATATTGTGTTTATATACATTTCTTTTAAGTGGACAGATGATTCTGTCCTTAATGAGCTTATTTCCCACTATATCTTCTTCCTTATCAGATCCTAGGACTTCAAAGTCTGCCATCTTTCTGCTTCCTAGAAATGTTTGTCCAGGACACTTGCAATATTTCCCATTATTACATTTTGGGGAAAGTCCGGAATTGTTATTTCATTGGGATAGGGAATTTCACCTTCACAGGTAACAGATCATCAAGTCCTTTTTAATGCATATTTTAAGGAGTTGTCTGGGACGCTGAGAAATTAAGTAACTTTCCCAGTGGGTCAATGGATGGAGAAACTGCATCAAAGGCAGGAATTGAACCCAGATTCCAAAGCTGGTCCTTCATTCACCACATAATGCAACTCTAATATATAGCATTTCATCTACATTCTAAATGACATGCAAAGTCATTTAATAAATTTGCTTATTTTAGGTCATTATTCCTAGTACAAGATTGGATAGGAGCACTCAAAGAATACAAATATAGCTTACAGCACTGAATTGTCCATGGCTCTACTATTAGAACTGGCTGTGTGATCCAGGGCCAGCTGATTATGGAGCTTCAAATGAGTCTAGAGATTCAATGATTTTTTCCTCTAAAATTTTATGATCTCAAATGAGAAGTAGTGTGGCTTAGTGGATAGAAGATGGACTTAAAAATGAAAAAGAATCAGATTCCAATCCTTACTCTGATACACTCTAGTAATTTTGAATAAATCATACTTTTCTATAGTCCAGACAACTCCCAAAGACTCAAATTTACAGGAGTGATCTCTACAAGGGCGAATGGAGTTTCCCCTATACCATGAAATCACAAATCTGGACCAGCCTTTCACATTCCCCCTCCCAGGAAAGAAAAATACTCTCAGAAGAAGTATAACTGGAAATTCCAACAGCTTGTACTTTCCTAATAGAGAAGATTCCCCTGCCCCACCTTCTGAACCTTTCCCCTGCCCTCCCTTCCTCTCCTCTGCCTTGCCCAATTTTACAAAAATTAAATATTAGGAGGAAAAGAATTTCCTTACAATCCCACAAAACAAACTAAAGCTATGAGATTGCTAGGCAGCCAACAGTAAATATTTATGACATTCCAGTAAATATATATAACACTGGCTGCTGAGCCATATAATAAGAGATGTTGGAAGTACAAGAAGAGGATATAAAAGAAATAAAAGACTAAATGTGATAAATCTTCCAGGAAGGAGGATTATGAATGACCATAATCTTTGGGGTGGGGATTAGGGTGGGGTGGTTTTGAATAAAAACAGGAATGAGATTTTCTTATTAAATCTGAAATAATGATTCTTCACTTACTTAGTTACCACCTTGACCTTTTGAAGTAGCTCAATGTTACAAAAGGGTTGCCTTTCCATTACACCTCCTCAGAGGCATTGGGGAACAGCCCAGATGCAGGGACTTCTTTTTATGAAGCAGTACGAGGGGAGGCAGTGGGACAATGGGAGGTCTTGTTTTTTAAGCCATTAAGGCTTCAGGCTAAACGAAGACTTTTGGGGCACTCTATAGAGTTGCTCATTACCATATGGACAACCAATGATTTCACACAAAGAATACAAAGAGGCATGTACTTCAACTAACAGAACACCAAATATTGTTCTTCCAGTTCTGAGAAATACAATGGCTCACATATCTATAACTCAAGCAATGAGACCTATTAACTATATAGCCCAATTCAGTTAGGAGCTATACAGATTTTACAGTGAAGTGACAGCGGGATCTGGAGCTTTTCAGAGTTTTTTAAAAAATTATTCACAAATACCATATAAGACAAACATAGTCCTATATAAAATGGAAGAGAAAAAGATCATAGATGAAATATTATTTATAGCTTGCTTTTCTTTTTAAGTATATAATACATTCAACATGTTATTTTTGAAGCTGTACTTGTCTGTTTCCTACTGACCTTCCTTCTGTTTTGTTCTATACATTTTAAATGCCTCAATAATCCTCTTTATTTTTATTATTTTTTTCTTCTTTTTATTTTCATAATGATAATTTTATCACTAGCTCCACTTCCAACCAAATGGAATAAAGAAAACTAAAAGTTTGAATTTTTTAATAACTTCCAGGAGCTGTCCAATGAAGACCAAATTATGAGATTATGAGCATTTGGTGAGTCTATTTATAAAAGTAGATTTTGTAGAGAATGGGAAGGAGAAGATATTCTGTAACTCTTTCCTATATGATCACTCCATTCTGAGGGAATAAATTTTGATTGTCCATTAAGCCAGAACCAAAATGCCTATAAAAGACTGATGGCTAAATCAGTCTCTCTGATGGAGTCCACATCACTTTCCTTAAAGCCAAACCAATGACTTGATCATCATGGGATGGACAGCCCCAAGACCTGACCTGGGAGATTCAGCCCAACAATGAATAGACCTGGGAACAAGGCAGCAACTCACTCTGCACAGCAAGCTCAGCTCTGACATCGAAGATAATTGCAAGAGAAGTTCCAAAACTTTTTTGAACATTGGCAAATATTTGGTCTTTCAAAATCATTACTTTGTAAGAGGCAACAATGAAAACAGCATAGATGACAATCCTGAATCATTATCATTACATATAAGTCCAAGAATATTTGTTTTTAAAAAATCCATTGTTATTTAATAACTCTTTCTAAATGTTGTCATAAGGCTCTATCAATCCAAAGGAATCAAATATGAGGTCTTAGATCTTGTTGAATTCAAAAAGTCCTCATTTTTTTGAGATCAGGGCTATTTTCATATCATATGTCATATTTTCACCTCATCTGGCACAAAATGCATTTTACAGGCTATTGTGCCTAACCATAAGCCTTGATCTTTTCCAATCAATTCAACACATTGCTCATTTCAAGTTGTCCAACTGACTCCAATTCAAGATAATTTGAAAAGAAAACATCTCCACCCTTTAATGATGTTTTGTTAATGTTCTTGTGAGTTTCTATCAAATACAACTTTATTGTCCTTCTATTCATATAGTAATTTCTCCCTGAAACCAAAGTATCATAAAACTTCAGGTAATGTGGATGTGACTACCTCTTGATCCAGTTCTTCATGATAATAGGAAAGAAGAGATTCATGTTTCACTGCATTAACTCCAATTATGTTATAGATCTGCCATTTAAAATCCTTGGTAGTTTCTTATTGCCTACAGGATGAAGTAAAAACTCCTTAGTTTATACTTCCAGCCTTATCTTCCATTACTCTGATTATATATTGCAGTGGAATCTATGAAAAACAAGAAGAATTAAATGGAAACTTTAATTACAGTGGATAGATCGTCTATGGAGGAGTTAGGCAAAGGCATCAAGAATTATACAGACAAGTTAAAAATTAAAGGAATAACAGTTCCCATAGTTAAACCATATCAAAATAATAAAAATAACAATAGTGCCAAAGTTAATTTATAGTTTTAATATTTTACCAATGAGATATTTTATAAAATTCAATTAAGCAATAATGTTCATTTGGAGAAACAAAAGATCTAAACTATCAAAGAAAATATTAAAGAGATAAAGGAGGAATAGCACCTCCAGACCTCAAACTATATTATAAAACAACAATTTAAAAAATTGTGTGATGTTGGTTAACAAAAATAGAAAAGCATAACATTGAAAAAGACTAAATATGGGAAAATAAAAAATAAGAGAATTAGATAACCTAGCATTCACTTAACTGAAAATACAATTTACTTTTGGAAAAACTCCTTCTTTGATTAAAATAAAAATGAAGGGAAATGATAAACCATGCTACTCACCTCCAGATAAAGGTGATGAACACAGCACAAAAACTGAGATATAGATTTATTGGAAAAGAACAATATGGGAATTTGTTTTGCTTGATTTTGCGTATTTGTTACAAAGATTTTTGTCTTTCTTTTTTTCTTGTGGAGAAAGAAGTGGTAGAAGATGAGAAAGAGAAGTGAAAGGGAGAAAAATAGATTTTTGCTAATGAGACATCTTACATTATGTTGTATAATAAATTCAAAATGCATGTGCGACCTAAATGTTTAAGATAATACTATTAAAAAATTAGAAGAGAAACAGATTATATACCTTTCACAGGTGATGATCACTTTCACAGTGATGAGAGAAGATGAATCCTTAGTCAAACAAGAGGTAGAGACAGTTACAAAATATAAAAGCAATACTTTTGATTACATGAAATTGAAAAAGCTGCACAAACCAAACCTATGCATCTGGGATTCAAGAGGAAATGGCCAAAAGGGGGAAAATTATATATTTTTTTGCAAATTTCTCAAGTAAGGGATAGGTACCTAAAAGTAGTTGTCCAGTTGTCCCCCACTGGATCTACATTGGACTCAAGAGTTTGAATCATAGAAACCTAGGATCTAGAATTGTAGGTGGGTATTGCTACCACCTAGCTTGACTTAGAGAAGCAGGATACTTGAGATTTAAGCCCAAAATGGGATTTTAGGCTTGGAATTGGAACTACATGAGAATATTTAAATATTTAATTATTCATTAAATATTTAAATATTTGTCATACCTTTTGAAATAGTTTTTTTTTTTTTAAAGGTGAAACCAACTGTTAGTAATTAAATGGAACTGGATTGTAGGGAATTCATACTTGAGGATTATCTTTTGGGGGATCAGGAACCATTTGCAGAGGTCCTGGACCCACCAACCTCCTTAAAGATGACAGAGAATACTAAGTGAGGGGTAAAATGTACCAAACCTTGCTGTTAGCAATAAGGGTCAGGGTAGTCTGTGTTACACAGAAAAAAATGGAACTACAACATGAATGGGTATAGAGTGAAGTAAAGAGGGCCAGGAAAACAATGTATACCATGACTACAAAATAATAATCAAAAGAACAACCACAAAACAATCAAAAGAGAATGGTATAAAATCATAAAGAACATTCCATCTCTCAGTTCCCAGTATTCCCACTGACTGTTTCCAACGTCCAGAACTCTTTCCTTCCTCATTTCTGCCTTCTAATTTTGTTCAAGTCTCAGCCAAAGCTACAGAGATTGCAAGAAACATTTCTCAGTCCTCCTTAGCCCCCATAATTATCCCCCAATTTTTCCTGTACAAAGTTTAATTTGTACATAATTGTTTGCATCATTTTTCTCCCATTAGGCTGTGAGTTCCTTGAGAGTAGAAACTTGTTTTTGCCTTTATTTATTAACAAAGTTTTGAAATAAAATAACCAATAAATATTAGTTGTCTTTATTAATTGGCTTTGCTAATTTGTTCTCTTCCTCTTTTAAAAAAAATATTTTTGCTAATAGTTTTGTTCTCTGGCAAGGGATTCTGGGAGAAATGTAGGCAAAAAAAACCAAAATATATCAAGAAACATTTCTTTAAAGAAAGAAATTAAGTGAAATATTAAATATATAGAGATTGAATTACTTTGTTTGACTCAAAATTCCCCCTGAAAGCATAGGCTCTGCCAACCTGCCCCCTCTGCATTATTTGTTCCATACCTCTATCCTTTATTGGTAAAGTTTCTAAATGATCAATGAGGAATTAAGGATTCACTTTGGAGCACACACTGACTATTTAAAGTGAAGGCTATCCATCCATAGCTTGGCCCATATTTGAATATATAAATTTAAGAATGAACTTTATTAATAATTATATTAAGAATTAATAGGGCCTGTCCCCTGCAGATCTATTTTAAAATAGACTGGTGTGTGTGTGTGTGTACCAACGATGAATGTATGTATTTATGTATGAGTTGTTATCAGATTGAACTAGGAAGGATCTAGGAAGGTCTTGCAGTTTACACTATAATTTTCATTTACTACACAGTCAGTCCAGCTGTCATAAATTCATCATTCTAAAAACAGTTGCAATATGACCTGGAAATGAACTGAGATTGTATCTCCTGGATGGAGGAAGAAGGGCCCCAAGGACAGAAGTGGTGTTTGTCACACCTACCAGACTTCATCACTTCCCATTGCAGGTGTGAGATCTGGAGTACTGCCTGAGCTATTCACACTCTAAGGGTGCTAGGAGATGTGCTGGCAAGAGCAAATGAGATTTCTCACATTGCAGACAGACCCTTTTTGCATCTGGCTTACTGATAAATTCAGCCTGAGCTCCAGTGGCTCGGCGTTGTCATATTTAAAGTTAGACATAAATGGCACAAAATCATGATTAGCAGCAATCTCCCTGGGACTAGAGAGCTTTAGGCTACATAGGGGTTATATATTTTTGATAATAGTGAAATTATATATCTTATTGGAATTATGCTGTATAATATAATGTTAAACAATATTTTGTAATAAAAGTATATATTATAATATTTTATAATAAAAAAAATCTAGTGAGCTAGATTGCCTTCAACTGTATAATAGAAAGTAAATTAAAGGAATTGGGATCATTCAACTTTGCTTGGGGAAGAGAAATTAAGTATATAAAATAATTGGTCTGTGAAATGAAAATAATTTCTGCCTCCAAATAAGAACAAGTTGATTTTCTTATGAAAGAATGAGTGAATGAGCATGTGTTAAATGATGGGAATACAAAAACAGATACTAAATTGAGACAGACCCTGCCATGAGAGAATTTACATTCTGATGAGGATTATCAAGGAGAGAGTTTTTGGTTTGGGGAGTCATAAGGATGGTGAATTTATTCATCTCTGATAATATCTGCTCTATTTCATGGTCTTGTAACAATGCTTCATGTAAGATAATATAACATGATAGATTTAAAATTGCAAGAGACCTGAAAAAGTTATTGAGCCAAACCCCTTATTTTATAGATAAAAAGACTGGGGCTCAAGAGGTTAGAATATTTGCCTAAGATCACACAACACCTAGCTTTCAAAGACAGTCTCTTACTCTAGCGCCCCTCTTTACTGCACTATTTAATCTTCCATAAGCATCTTGGAAACTGTAAAACACCATACAAATAAACGAAAATATTTTTATGCTTATCAAAGAGATTATTTAGTACACACCAATCAATCAAGAATTATTTATTAAAAGACTAGTCTGTTTCATACAATATGCTGGATGCACAGATATACAGATTATACAGGCTGATTTGGCATTTAATCTGATCCTGTATGATTGTAAATCTAACCCTAACTGCCACTGCAACATACCTGTCTCCTTTATAGGGTTTAAAATAAAAGCAAAGACATATTGAAGCCCTGATGATGGGACTATAAATTAGCCTAGTTATTGTAGAAAGCAATTTGTAATTATGTCCCCAAAAGTCACTAAATAACATGTACCCATTGACGCAATAATAATACTACTTTTTGGCCTGTGTCCCAAAGATATGAAAGAAAGAGGAAAAGGTCCAAAATAAATATCCAAAAATATTTAGAGCAATTCTTTTTACAATGACAAAGACCAAAAAACCAGGTGAACACCTATCAATTGGCAAATTTTGGCTGTACAAATGTCATGGAATACTTAATGAGGTATAAAAAAATGAAGAAAAGATTGTTTCAAGAAAGTATATGTGATCTGACAAAGAGTGAAGTGAATAGAATTAGGAAAATAAATATGTTATAACATTGATTTTTTTAATACTGAAAAACATAAAAATTCTAATTAATATAATGCATGATTCCAAAGGATTGATGAAGAAGGCTGCCTACCTCTTTTTAGAGAAACGATGGGATAATATGCAGAATAAAAACCGTGTTTTTGGAGCTTGACTATATTTATATTCTACAAAGGTTATGTATTTCTTTTTCCTTTTTAATGAGTAAAAAATGAAAGGGAGGAGAAAATAAATATTTAATAATTGAAAAAATGAGTATTTTATATTATTTTTAAAATATTATTTTATTTTTCCAAAGTTACACGTAAAGATAAATTAAAACATTCTTTTTGGGTTCCAATTGTTTTCTCTCCTTCCCTCACTTTCTCTCTTTCTGAGACATTAATTTGACATAGAATAGACATGCTTATTCAAAACATTTATTTAAAAAAAAAAATAAAAGCACTTAATGAATGCTGAATTAAACTGAATTGTGTAAACTACTGGGAATTGTTCAAGAGCCAAAGATATGCATCAATGTGGGGTTTCATATTTTGAGTTATTACTAGGACAGTCAGAGATTGAAAGCCATTAAAAAACATTCAGGTTCAAACATGAACTTTTCAAGAAAAAATTATTCTTAAAATAGAATAGCAGCAAAAGACTCTTGGCAGCTAACATTGGCCTTCTAAATAAACATACTAGGAACTAGAACATGACTTCTTTTTTTCAGAATATATATTTTAATACATAAAATAAAAATATATTGGATTACAAAAGAAATCAATTATATTCAAATAAGGATGTCATTTTTCCCCTTCCAAGTTATAATCCCAGGCTAAAATCCGGATCTAAGATTTTATTTTCCTTGATTTGCTGTCATTGCTTCCTAATCTAATTCGTCAAAATCATCGAACTTACTCTTTTCTGGTCTGAATGCTAAGATATCATTTTAGGATTTCTAATTGAAATAGATTCTGTTTGTTTGGTTAAGAGGTAGGTGTTTTAGCTCCCACTGTCATTTGGTTTTCTTTCTCTTTTTTTTTTCCTTTTTGATCTGATTTTTCTTGTGCAGCATGACAATTGTGGAAATATGTATAAATCCATGTTAATATATATTGGATCATTTGATGTCGAAGGGAAGGAGGTGGGAGGAAAGGAGGGAAAAATTTGGAACACAAGGTTTTGCAAGAATGCATGTTGGAAACTATCTTTGCATATGTTTTAAAAATAAAAATCTTTAATAACAATAAAAAATAGCCACCATTGTCTAACACTTTACAATTCACAAAATTATTCTATATGGTACCTCATTTGATCTTAACAACATCCCTAGTGCCATACCAATCAGACTCCCGAGAAATTATTTTACAAATCTAGAAAAAATAATAACAAAGTTCATCTGGAAGAACAAAAGGTCAAGAATTTCAAAGGAATTAATGAAAAAATGTCAATAAAGGTGACCTAGCTGTGCCAGACCTAAAACTATATTATAAAGCAGTGGTCCTCAAACCATTTGCTACTGGCTAAGAAATAGAGTAGTTGATCAGTGTAATAGGTTAGGTTCACGCAACAAAATAGTCAATGACTTTAGCAATCTAGTGTTTGACAAACCCAAGGACCCCAATTTTGGGACTAAAAACTCACTATTTGACAAAAACTACTGGAAAAATTGGAAATTTGTATAGCAGAAACTAGGCATTGACCCACACTTAACACCATATAGATAATAAGGTCTAAATGGTTCAAGATTTGGACATAAAGAGTGATATTACAAGCAAATCAGAAGAACAAAGGATAGTTTACCTCTTAGATCTGTGGAGAAGGAAGAAATTTGTGACCAAAGAAGAACTGGAACTCATAAGTGAACACCAAATAGATAATTTTGATTATATTAAGTTAAAAAGTTTTTGTACCAGCAAAACTAATGCAGACAAGATTAGAAAGGAAGCGATAAACTGGGAAAACATTTTTACATTTGAAGGTTCTGATAAAGCCCTTATTTCTAAAATATATAGAGAATTGACTCAAATTTATAAGAATTCAAGCCATTCTACAATTAATAAATGGTCAAAGGATATGAACAGACAATTTTCAGATGAAGAAATTGGAACCATTTCTAGCCATATGAAAAATTGTTCTAAATCACTATTGATCAGAGAAATTCAAATTAAGCCAATTCTGAGGTACTACTACACACCTCTCAGATTGGCTCAGATGATAAGAAAAGAAAATGATGTATGTTGGAGGGGATATGAGAAAATTGGGACACTAATACATTGTTGGTGGAATTGTGAATGGATCCATCCATTCTGGAAAGCAATTCGCAACTGTGTTCAAAAGGTTATCAAACTGTGCATATCCTTTGATCCAGCAGGGTTTCTACTGAGCTTATATCCCAAAGAGATCTTAAAGAAGGGAGAAGGACCCACATGTGCAAAAATGTTTGTGGCAGCCCTTTTTGTAGTGGCAAGAGACTAGAAACTGAATGGATGCCCATTAGTTGGACAATGGCTAAATGTTATGGTATACGAATGTTATAGAATATTATTGTTCTATAAAAACAATCAGTGGGATAATTTTAGAAAGGGCTGGAGAGATGAATTTACATGAATTGATGCTAAGTAAAATGATGAGCAGAACCAAGATTTCATTTTACATGGCAATGGCAAAATTATATGATGATCAATTCTGATGAATGTGGTTCTTCTCAACAATAAGATGATTCATCCCAGTTCCAATAATTTTATGATGATGAGAACCATCTACACCCAGAGAAAGGACTGTGGGAACTGAGTGTGGATCACAAAATAGTATTTTCACTTCTTTTGTTGTTATTTGTTTGAATTTTATTTTTGTTCTCATTTTTTTCCTTTTTGATCTGATTCTTCTTATGCAGCAAGATAATTGTATAAACACCTATATTGGATTTACCCCAACCTGGTCTCTAAAGATTCCTCCTCTGGGCTATTCTGTTGCCATCATCCAGCTTCCTGGAGGTGCTAATGACTGATTTAAGGAATTTTTCACCTTACTTTCTTGGGGATAGGGAAACTATTCAACTGGGTTTTTTAAGCTTTTTATTTTCAAAGCATATGCATAGATAATTTTCAACATTCACCCTTGCAAAACCTTGTGTTCCAATTTTTCCCTCCATTCCCCCCACTCCTTCCCTTATAGGCAAGTAATCCAATGTATGTTAAATGTGTTCAATTCTTCTATATGTATTTCCACAATTATCATGCTGCACAAGAAAAGTCAGACTAAAAAGGAAAAAATGAGAAAGAATACAAAAAAAAAATGAGAATAATATGTTGTGCTTCACATTCAGTCCCCTAGTCCTCCTTTTGGATGCAGATGACTCTAAACATCACAAGCCTATAGGAATTGTCTTGAATCACTCATTATTGAAAAGAGCCAAATCTTTCACAGTTGATCATCACATAGTCTTATTGTTGCTATGTACAATGTTCTTTTGGCTCTACTCATTTCACTTAGTATTGGTTCATATAAGTCTTGCCAGGCCTTTCTGAAATCATCCTGTTGATCATTTTTAATAGAACATTAATATTCCATAACATTTATATACCATAACTTATTCAGCCATTCTCCAACAGATAGACATCCATTCAGATTCCAATTCCTTGCCATTATAAAAAGGGCTGCTACAAAAATTTTTGCATATATGGGCCCTTTTCCCTTTTTTATGATCTGTTTAGGATACAGAACCAGTAGAGATACTGCTGGATCAAATGTTATACACAGTTTTATAGTCCTTTGGGTATAGTTCCATACTGCTCTCCAGAATGATTGGATCATTTCACAATTTCACCAACAATGTATTTGTGTCCCAATTTTCCCACATCCCCTCCAACATTCATTATTATCTTTTCCTTTCACCTTAGACAGTCTGAGAGTTCACCTTACTTTTTATCTGTTTTCTTTGTCATGGTTAGTTTTCCAAAAGCAATTGGATGTCAAATGCAATTCCTGGCTCAGTTCTTTAGGTGACATTTTAACCTTTCCATTTATTGTCTCTAGCACTGTTTTGTTGTTGTTCAGTCATGTCTTACTCTTCATTGATACCATATAACGTTTTCTTGGCAAAGATACTGGAGTATTTAGTCATTTCCTTCTCCAGTAAATTTTACAGATGAGCAAACTGAAGCAAATAAGATTAAGTGATCTGCATAGGGTCACACAGCTTAGTAAGTGTCTGAGGCCAGATATGAATTCAGATCTTCTTGACTCCAGGCCTAACTCTCTCAAGAAGTCTAAGAATCAAAGGGGACTAAGACATCTTTTTCTCTTTCCTTTGTCTGATCTTTCCATGCTCCTCACAACATGGATCTTCCCAAACTAAATTTCTCTACAATCCAAAACTTTCTGCTACTATCTGCCTCCATTTTAGGACTCCATCCCCTGCCTCCCCAGACAAGTTTCTATTTCTAGGATTCCTTTGACTTTCTAATAACTAGTTGAACTGAGATAACAGATACATCTTCATACCAATAAACATTTCATACCTTTTAATGGAACTGCCTATTCCTTCCACCTTTCCATCTTTTTAGATGTTTACATCAACTTGTCTCTTTTCTCTTCCGCAGTTGAGTGGTCTACTTAAATTCTCTTTAAATACAGGTGTTCAAAAAGAATCACACTTTACATAAGAAAATAGTTTTTAAAATCTGCCTTGAAGTTAAAATAAGGCCAAGGTAGCCCTAAGGAATTTTGGTGGCCCTGAATCTGTTACCGTGTATTCCATCCAAGCTAAGGCCAGATGAGTTAGGTGAAATCCAGCATTTCATACACTGGGCTTTTTTGGACCACACCATCTCAAAGACTATAAGTTAAAAGGGTCTTTTTAGCTCCTGTATTCCCAGCTGTCTCTTTTTAAGGCAAAAAAAAGTTCTTTGTGACAGATAATGAAAGAGTCAGCAAGGGTATTCCAGTACAATTTCTCAACCAAACTGTTTTTCAGCATACTTGGTTATCTTCCTCTACTTAACCATTCATGGTACAGTAGAGAGTGTAGAGTAAAACTAGGGGCTTACTCTTCTTGTGACCCTGAATAAGTCACTTCATGATTCTGAGATTCATGGCTTCATCTACAAAATGATGAGACTAGACTACATAAACTCTGGATCCTTTCAGCTCTAAACCTTATGATACTATAAACTTTCAATAAAGTTCCAACAGTTCTTTACCATTTTTAGATGGCTCTGATAGTTTCTTAGTCTGAGCTGAAATCTGCCTCCCTCCAAGCTCACCCCACTCTCTGGAATTCTCCAACTCCTCACCAGTAGTTTTGCTCATGCCAAAATGCTTCTTCCTAGGGACCCACTTCTTGACTGCTGAATACCTGACCTTGTTTGACATCTCAAAAGGGAGCTCAATTTTTTCCAGCTTACTTTTTGGACTGATCCACCTTTTCACCAGCAGTCTTGGGTACACTCCACTCCCTTTTCCCTTGCCTGCCCATTTTGATGTTCTTCTTATCTTAGAATATAAGCCCCTGGAGAGAAAGAGACAATCTAGTTTTCTTATATTTAGTTCAGGGCTTGGCACACAGTAAGTATTTCATAAATGCTTTACCTCTACATACCTACCCTATTTACCTATCATCTGTCTATCTTCTATCCATCTATGCATCCATCTAATACTCACCTATTATCTAATATCCATCTATTATCTATATATCTGTGTGTATTTTTATCTCACTTTTAGCCATTGATTCCAAAATAAGTTAGCTTACATCTGATCTGAGGTAGAATGAGAGCATGAAGAAAGAAAGGTACTTGGGAATCTGGACATGAAAGAGATTAATGTGCAAGGAACCTTGAACTGCTGGTTTAAACCAAATTATAAAGGGTGTTAATTGTCAAGATGAAGAATTTGTATTTTATTCTAGAGGAACTAAGGTGCCAGCAAAGATTATTTAGTAAGGATAGTGCCATGATCAGAATTGCATTATAGGAAGATAATTTTGGCAATTATTTGGATGACTGGAAGGAGGCAATAAATAAAATTGCATGATTAGGTTGGTCCTCTATCTGAATCCAAGACAAGTCTTTCTTTGTTTTCCCCACCAGCCAATTTTTGGGGGGTAGCTAGATGCCATAAAAGCCAACTAAGTGGTACAGTGGAATAATAAGTGGAATAGAGTATAAGGACTGAAGTCAGGCCTTCCTAAGTTCGAATCTGGCCTCAGATACTTACTAGCTGTGTCACCCTGAGCAATTCATTACCTCTGTTTGCCTCAGTTTCCTGACTTGTAAAATAATCTGGAGAAGGAAATGGCAAATCAATTCACTATCTTTGCCAAGATACAAAGGAGGCTGCAAAAAGTTAGGCAAGACTAACACAGCTGAATGACAATACAAAGCCAAGCTTGATCATCAGTGTCATTAGGTTTACTTCTATGTGATTACAGAACCTTTGGGGGAAGAGGAACTCAAGATAATTCTTATCTAAAATTCTTCTTGCTCTCCAGACTCCCTGCTGTGTTCCTTTGCTGATACTATATTTCAGCTTAACTTGTTGAGTTGAATCAAGGCCTTCAGCACCCAGGAGAGCTCTACTCAGAAACCTTAAAAGTCCATACAATCAATCATTGGTGGTTTTCTCATTTCAAGTGGCTACTCTCCAAACTAGTAGCTCCAATACTTTGGTTTCTTATTCCTCAAACTCATCAACAAATTCTTCCCAGCAGAACTATATAGGAAACTCTAGCCACATGCAAATTACAATGTAATCTAAAGAAGGGGATGAGATTTTTCAAAGCAACATTTAGAGAGAATATATCTTCTTTTTGTTCCCTTGCTTTTCTGACTCTTGAGCTCAACTCAGTAGGTGTGAAGGCTGGCAGATTCATTAGACAAGCTGAGCCTCCCAAACACACCTAACCTCGGGAGAGTGGGGTGGATTCTTCCCAAGCTCTCTCCACTCAGAAACGAGTCCCTGGGCTCCTTGCACATTAATTGGTTTTAATTAGGTTGTGGGAAGGAGCTTCTTTAAATTCCTCAGAAAATAAGACGTGTCATCCTCTTAACATCTTAACATCTGTTCCTCTCGCCCTCTGCTGCCTTCCCCCCTCCTTTCCTCTCTTACAATTGGCCATGGTAGGGCACTGAAGGACACGCTTCTATCCCCTCCAGAGGCCCATCCTTGCCCAGCCCCTGATAAGGAGCCTAGACTCCAGAGCAATGAAACATGGCCAGCAGTTCCCTGCCTCCTTGGTCCTGGCACTGGTGCAGGTTTGCTTGGGTGAGTACCATCTATTTCTGAGGCTATCAGGAAGAAGGGAGAAGGAGGAATCCATCTTCGTTGGGTTCTTTGGGGCATCAGGAAATTTGGTGGTGTGAGCAAGAGTAAAGGCACCTTTGCTTTATTTTCACAAAAAGCAGATTTGAGTTTTTATTTAATTTCAAATGGATCATTTACTGTGTTTAACTTGATGACTAATGACTGTCTTTTGCTTTGTTTTATTTTGAATTTTTTAATGATATCTGGCAGCAAGTAAGTGGTCATTTTTTTTCTGGTTCTTTGTTTTTTTGGTAGATGTAACTTCCAAATGGTTACCAATAACAGACTCTTTTCCTTGGCTTTTCTGCCACATGTATTCAGTGCATTGCTGTGCCTGTGTTTCTGTGGATGTTCATAACTTAGAGTGTCTGTGTCTGTGTTATTGGTGAGAACTGATCATAATAGCTTAGCTGGAAACTTTGGGCATTTTGAAGTCTGTTTCAGTGACAATGTGGGCTAGTAGAGAGAGGGGAGATAGCCTGGCATCAGGATACCTGGGTTCTAATACCAGTACATGCTTTTAGGTTGTTGTATGACTTTTGCCATCATTGTTTCATCTGTCTCATAAGGATGTCGCCTTAGAACAGGGGGCCTTAATCTAGGGTCTATAAATTAGGGATTTTTTTTTACATTTTGATGAATATATTTGAATATAATTTAGTTTCTTTTACAAACTGGATATTTATTTTATTCATTTAAAAATATTTTTTGAGGAGTCCAGAAATTTTCCCAAATTTGCCTCAAAAGAGTCTATGACATATAAATGAGGTTAAGAACTCCCAGACTAGAGGATCTTTAAGATTCCTTTCTGCTTTAATATTCAATGGTGAAACTCCAGTATTTGTGTTGTCTGGTCTGATGCAGGGGAAAGGTATTCCTCTAGTGATGTGGTGTTACAGATCCCTTTCTGAGAGAGTTACAAGTTCATTAGTGTCACTGAGTATATTATGAACTAAAAGGATTCCCCCAGGAATTGGTCAGAACACAGAGCTGGGTTGGAGAAAAACAATTCCATTGAGGAATGAGGTGCAAAGAACTCCTTTGTGTTTTGTTGTTTTCCAGCCCAGGCGAATTTTGCTCCGTATTTCTTCGACAATGGAGCCAGCAGCACAAATGGAAATATGGCCCTTTTCAGCCTTTCGGAGGACACCCCTGTGGGTCAGTATGATGACACGATAGTTGCACTGCAATGATGATCATTTATGGTTTTCTCCTTTATACTATCATGATCTAAAAGGGCTAGTGGCTCTTAATTAACCTGAAGAGGAGGTGTGTTTAGAAAAGACCTGTTTTTATCTGTATTTTGTTATCTTCTTCCTCAATATTCACTCTCACCAACTCTAGGTCACATATGCCAGAAAGCACACATGTATTTAGGGAAGACATAAAGACATATAGTATAAAAGCCAGTGGTCTTATTTAGCTGTCTCCCATTTTAGTAATTTCAGAATATCTTCAATACCATGAAGCTCTATAGAACTGTGAAGAGTCTCCAGAGGAAGATGGATAGTTAATGGAATTCAATTCAACAAATGTTTACAAAATGCCTACTATGTACCAGGTACTATGCTAGGTGCTGTTGATATATAGGCAAAACAAAAAACAAAAAAAATCCCTGATCCTGCCCTCAAGGAGCTGAAATTCCACATGGGGGTTGTGAAGTAGACAGATAAATAAAAAGTAAAGTGTTTTGAGAGCATTAATAACTGAAAAGATCAAAAAGGTATTGGCAGGGGAAGTGTCACTTTAGCTAAACAAAGAAAAGCAAAGTGGCCCAGTAGAAAGTGTACAGTTTCTGGGAGTCAGATGACCTGAGATTAAATCCTGCCTCAGTCACTTACTAGTTAAGTGAGGACCCATAAACAAGTCAGTTAATCTGTTAAATGGGGATATTAACATTGCAATACCTACCTTACATGATTGTTTTGAGGAAAATGCTTTGTAATTCTTAAAGTCCTTAGAGAAATGTGATATTACTGAAGGATGGTAAGAATTACAAGGCAGAGTATTTAATAGGGAAGGGACTAATCACCCATCTATGAAAAAAAGAAGTTTGCTATTTAACATTTTCCCCTCCATCATAAGTTGTTGGAGGGTGCAGAAATAATAGGAATTGGGCTCTTCGTGTTGGTGAAAAGGAGAAAAGAGTAACCGGGATCCATTATCACCATCACTCTCATGACACAAATCATTGAGATAGTGATTTTTTCCAATCCTGGTTCCCTGAATGTATTCTAATGTCAAATATTCCTTTGATAGTTTTTCAAAGAAGCAGTCATTTTGTGACCTTAAAGCAAACCTCTCTTTGCTCATTGACAGTCTCTGATAAACTATTACAGGAGATTTGCTTTCCTGATATCTTACTCTTCCCATTTTCAATGTGGGGGCAGGTGACCAACTGTTTCAATCTGCTGTCCCCACCCCCTCCCTCTCATGCACAGAACACCTTTTCCAGATCAGTGTCTATTCAGTATTTACTATATTGTCATCCTCTCCTTCCCCCCTTAGAATGGAAGTCCCCTGAGGGTATGGACTATTTCAGCTTTCTTCAAATTCCCAGTGCCAGGTTAGATGACTGGCACAAAGTAGACAGGCAATAAATGTTTCCTGATTGATTAATTGAAAACTGAAATCAACAAATATTTATTGAATAGCTGTTGTGTCTAAGCCTGTTAGGCCACTGTGAAGGGAGGAGACTCTGAGGGTATGGAAGGAGGCAATAGCAAAGATAATGAACATTTTTATATTGCTAAGGTTTACAAACCCTCCTTGCAGTGTTAGGAACAATGCTAGATTTGGAGCTGAGATCACCTGAACTCAAATCCTAGCTATGTTACTGTCTGGGCTGATGTCAGGCCAGTCTTGTATCTGAGTTTTGTTTTCATCTGTAAAATGAGGAAATTGAATCCTACAGCCCAAAGAGGTAGATGGCACCAGTATTTTATCCCTTTTTATGAAAGAGGAAAGTGAGGGTCAAGGAAGTAAAATTACTTGCTCAAGATCACACATCTATTAAATAGCAGAGTTAGGACTCCAATCTAATTTTCCCACCTCCGGTGGTTTTTCCATTGTGACACAATTAAATAAGACAAAGTGCTTGTCTACAAGGAGCTTGCAATTTGGTTGGGGAGACTGGACTAAAATATATGGAAAGTTGATGAAAAATATAAATAACACTGTTACTACAAGGTAGTTATCTATGCTAAACACCAAATATATGGTTCTATATTTTAAGTACTATAGAGTTCGAAAGCAGGGAGTAATCACTGTGAGCCAAAAGAAGCAGAGAATGCTTGATGCTGCCATCAAAAGTAGGACTCAATCTGAACCTTGAAGAATGGATAGGACTTGGGAATGCAAAAGAGCAGGGAAAGTGTATTTGAGACACAATGAAAGAATATGTGATTTATTTGTTTATATTCTGTTGTATTCTCTCTTCCAATAAAATATGGATCCTCATTTGAACATGAGGGTATTCAGTCAATGTTGGTGAATGGGATTGAATTCAATGCAAAGGAAAAAATATATAATGGTGGGTTTTTAAATAGTCCATCTCCCAGATAGGAGAAATAATTTCAAATAGAGGTCTTTCCCTGGTCCATTAAATCACATCACACAGATGACTTGCCTTTCCTAATTACATATAAGATCAACCTAAGTTCACCCTTTCTTTCATAAGAAGAAACTCCTCAGATACCTATAAGTTTAGAGTTGATCTATTGAAAGTTCTCTTTAAATGTAAGTATTATAGCATAATTAGTACAGAGAAGCATGGTGTCACATGGAGCCAGCTTTTCAGCCAGGGAGACTGAGTTCAAGTTTTGGCTCTGACACATCGGCTGCCAGTAAATGGCGTACTGAACACAACACTTCACCTTCCACTTCTTCAGGCAACTCTTAACTCGATAATTGTAAAGAAGCTTTCGATCTGAATTATGAAAGGGAGCTTCCTCTCTAGGGAATTCCTTAGACCAATGGAATGGCAGGTTTAATTTTTGTCCCTTTCCCTATAAGAAAGTTATAAACTTATTCCCAAAATAAATGGAAATGATTTAAAAATTAACCAAATCGTTGTTTTCCCATTGGTGTAGATGTATAAGATTCTCACTTGCGTATTTGCAGAGCTGACTAATAATGATGATCACCAAGTGATTTCAGGTAGCAAATAACAAATAGATAGGATTATACATGGCAGAACCACTGCTAATGACAAGTCTGAGAAATGCCTGCCTTTGACACAGGAGAATTATTTCAGCATTTCCTCATAAGCCTGCTCCTGAGGTGGAAAGACAGATTTGGACTATACTTCCAGGTGGGGTGGTGAGGGTGAGGAAAGGTTTAAGAAATGGTTCATGGAGGATATTACTCTTGAATGGAGACTTGAAGAAAAAAGTGGATTCCAACAAGTAAAAATGAGAAAGGAGTGTATTCCAAGCCAAGAAAATCATCTGTAAAAGGGAGATTAGGCAGGAAAATGTCAGCTGAAATGAGAATAGGCAATGGTCCATTTACACGGGAACATTGAGAGTGAGAAGGGAAATGGAATAAGATAAGTCTGGGCCAGTAGGATGAAAGCAAATGGTGTAAAGCCTTAAAGGTCAGTCTGGATTTTTTTCTATATACAATAGAATCAATGACATTTTTTAAGCAGTTAGATGATATGATCGAACAGTTGTAAATAGAACACTAGACCTGGAGTCAGGAAAACTTGAGTTCAAATTCTGCTTCAGACATTAACTAGCTGTGTGACCCTGGGCCACAGTTTCCCCATTTATGAAATAAAAGAGTTGGTATATGAGTTTTAAGGTTCCTTTCAGCTCCAAATCTCGGATACTGACATATGGGCTTCCACCCTGTCAAGCTGGCTTATGTCTTCCTAAGAAGTGAGCATATCTGAGCAGTGAAAAGTCGACTTCTAAGGATATTGGCTCTTCTCCTAGACTGGAATGAATTCAATGGCAAGAGCAATGCTATGGCTTCAAAACCCCTGGGACTTTGAGGAAGGCATGTTCCTATTTCTTCTTAGCAATGAGAGAAGACATGGAAATATTTGTTTCTTTTAATTACTAAATGAAGAGCTCTAATTGACCTTTCCATATTGGAAAATGTTAGGAAGGTGTTTGTTGTTGATATATGCACTAAGGGAGATAAATGCTCAAGCTATCCTCATAAATCTGTGGTAAAGAAGAGCTCCTGTTTGGTTTGATGGAGGAAAAAAAAAAAAAAAAACAGAGTTCTGTTCCCAGGACCGAAGGTTCTCTAAGAGAATGGGTTCATGGCAGGGTTGTGCTGATAAATGCGTGGGGATGAAGTATGCCAAAAAATACCTTTCAGTTTAATCTGCATTAATATCATTTTCTATATCACTTTCTTAACTCGAGGTAATCAGCAAAATCTTGTCAAGCTCTGATTTGTAGTATTTGCCAATTTCCAAGGTACAAATATTCACACTGAAAATTTAACAATTGGATTTCTTGGTCCCTGACAAATTGGCCCCAGAACACCCATGGTTTATGGGAGAAACCAAGGTTAGGAGTCAAAATAGGGATCTCTCTGGGCAAGTTCTTCAATCTCTCACTTTGATCAGCTATAAAATGATTTACATTCAAGGCTGATTGTACAATTACCCTTTCACTGTTTAAAGATGAGATAAACAACATCTGCTAATGTCCCTTAAAGATAGAAAAGGAAAAAAAGTGGAGCCAAGGGAATAGAAGTGTTAATTGGGCATTCTAAGATTTTAACTATACTACTGTTAGAAAGGGATTGCAGTGGAAGGACTAGAGGAAGACCTGAGTTCAAGAACTGACTTGGATTTATACTGCTATGCAAACAGTTGCCTGTCTCCGCACATCATGCAATGTCTCAGGGCCCTAGAAGACACTATGTTACTGAACAATGTTTTTCTGTACTGGAAGAGGGAATTTCTTCTCTGAGAGTTCCCTGTACCAATGAAGTCATAGGTTCTATTAAAAAAAATTAACAATTAATAATAATATGAATTATTTAAAATTAATACTTAAAGGCTTACAATTTAAGTACTTTAATAATGTAGATAGCAACATCTTACCTGTATTAAGTGATATTTTTGTGAAATGAATCAAGATTGTCAATAAAACAAGCAAAAAAATGAATCAAGATTATTCAAAATATATACATGTATATGTTATAGAAACTATTTCTATGTGATTGAGACTCATTATTTAATTGGTAGAAGGAATTCCTATTGAAGAAAATCCTGCCAATTCAGATTATCTTCTACTTTGCAACTTATTGTCTTGGGAATTTTCCTGTGGAAGCTGAGAGAAAAATGACTTGCTCAGAGTCATGTAACCAGCAAATTTTAGAGGTCAGATTTGAACTTTGGTCTTCTTGATTTCTGGGCTAGATCACTATTTGCTAGACCTGACTGGCGCATAGAATGTCCTTAGTAAATTATTTTTTACTTAATTTGGCGCGAGGCATCTAATCCTGATGCTGAGAAGGACCTCACTGGTCATTAGTTCATCTCCTTCCCTGTCTCCTGCCATATAGGTGGAAGCTACATGTTTGGAGATAGTGAGTCCATCCTCTTGGGAAAATAGCAATATGTTTCAGCCCTGTTACAAATTATACATAAACATATGTATGTGTGTATATGTATGTATGTTCATATATATAATATTAATAAAATGAGTGTTTTATATATGTATGTTGTATGTATATATATGTGTGTGTACATATACATGTATGTTTGTGTGTTTATACACACACTACAGGGACATTGGTTTTTCTGGGTTAGCTGACTGGTTTGACTAGTTTGACTCCACAAAAATGGTCAAGACAAGAAGGCATAGTGGAAAGAGAAGCTAGAGTCAGCTGCCCTGACAACAGCTCCAGCTCAGTCATTTACTAAAGGAGCAATGTTGGAGCCTCAGTTTCCTCCTCTACAAAATGAGTGTACTGAGCTTTCACACTAACATTCTGTGAATCTGGTGCACAAAGAGGCTGATTACCACAAATCATGATGCACTCCTGGCCCGTTGTTCAGAACTTCACTTTTTAATTGACACCATTTCTGGTTCTATGAGTGAAAGGCAAGCCTGAGCCTGCTCTCTCTTCATGAGCAATTTCTTCATCTCTTTTCCTTTTATAGGGAAAATTGTTTTTTTAGAAAAGTTGAGCCAGGCAGGAACTCAGGAACATTGTAAAGTAGAAGTTTCTTCTGGACTCTCTCCCCTTCCTGCACCCCAGTTCACCCTTTGCCTTCTAATCCTCCCTTTGTGTTCCCTCCCCATCTCATCTAGGAAATCTTGCTTGCAGAACACCTGATATTAGTCATTTATACCATAATATGAATGTTACTGAGCTCCTCTCCTTGGGATATTTGCAATTGAAAATTGATCTCTAATGCAGAATGAAATTGTTTATATTTAGATAGCAATTTACAAAGTTTCCTTACTATAATCCCTATGAGCTACATAGTAAAAGCATTATTATCCCTAGTTTGCAAAGGAGAAACTGAGACTCAGAGATAAAATAAGCTCATGAACTTAGAGTTAGGTCAAGGAGCTAGATTCACTTGTTTCCCAAAAAGATCAGTTCATCCTTGTCTAAAAGTCTAGTATATTAGGATAGTCAGGATTTGAACCAACATTTTCTGGCTCAGTGCCTAGGGTTCATTCCACAAGTCCTTTTGGAATGTACTTCAAGCAGATACTTAGGGTGAGGGATAAGAGAGTAAACTTTAAAAATTCAGAAGGTTCTTTCTGCTATCTCCAGAATATTTAGCATTTTCCCCTCTCCATTCCTGCCGTCAGTATTTCTCCTGCCTGAAATGCCCCTTCATATATCTACCCATCAAAGTCCCATTCATCTTCCAAGATCTAGCTCAAATGCTACCTCCTTCATGAGTCCCTTCCATGATACTCTAACCTGGAAGTTATTCCTTCTTCCTC
Organism: Sminthopsis crassicaudata; assembly: GCF_048593235.1. NCBI lineage: Eukaryota > Metazoa > Chordata > Mammalia > Dasyuromorphia > Dasyuridae > Sminthopsis > Sminthopsis crassicaudata. The sequence goes on along the minus strand of NC_133618.1, from coordinate 618,134,589 downwards.
CAAACTACCTGATATTATTTACTTCTTAATCTTTCAGATTTTCACTTGACACAGTAGTTAATTCCATATTAGATTGTCAATTCCTTGAAGGAAGGGACTCATCTTGTCCTTTTTTTCTTCCATGGGGTGTCCTCAGATTGTTTTTGAGCAAATCTTTGAACCACATCCCAGAGGCAGCCACCCAATATTCCTCCAACTAGTGTTGTGATTGGGGGTAACCTCCTTGTTTCTTGTTTTTCTCTTTTTGAGTTCTGCTTTTCCCCTCTGAATTTCCAGTTTGAAAGAGTCTCAAATGATTACCCAGGAGTAAAACCACTGTGAGAAAAGGAACTCATTGATCTGCCTCAATCTTTTTGTGGCAACCAAGGAAAGTATGAGAAGTAACTTAGCTCCTGGGCAGTTTCCCATATTCTGGCCACCCAGGGTCAGGTTCCATTGCTGCAAGTATTTAGTGGAAAGGGTATGCAGCCCAAGCAAAACTTCCTTCTCAGGAAAGAGAATAAAGAAACCAGTGTAGTATCATTACCAACTCATTTAAAAACCAGAGCAAGAGGAATATTAATATGAAATATTTGCAGTTCAAACTTAGTAGTTTGGACCTTATTGAAATTCACTAGATGAGTTTATGCTGTATCTTTTTTTTTCAACATTCAGCCCCTCTTATAAACCTTTGCATTTCAGGGTGCCCAAGATGATGGGCTTACCTAGCTCCTAGGGAATAGCTTGCACATACATGGCAGGAAATAGGGATCTCCAAGATCCTTCCCAACATCGAGATTAGCTGCTTTTCAAGTCAAGTTCAGGCAACAATAATTTATTAAGGACTTTCTGTGTATCAATCAGTCTTAATGGATAAAGTTTTGGCCTCAGGAAGACTTAGGATTCAAATCTGGATTCTGACACATACTACTACATGACTCTGAAATAGTGATCTTTTTTCCCTCAATGACCACAGGAAAATCCCCAAGACTAAAAGTTGTAAAGTATATGATGGTTTGTATTGGTAGAAAGATTTTCTTCAATAGGAATCCATTCTATCAATTAAATAATTATTCTAAACCAAATAGAAATGTGTGTATATGTGTATATATAGATATATAGATATAGATATAATATGTTTGTGTATCTATGTTTTCAACTAATCTTGATTCACTTCACAAATGATTAATTTAATATAGACAAAAACTTTCTATCTACCTTATTAAAGCTCTAAGTTTGTAAGTCCTTAAATATTATTTTAAAATCATTCATGTTATAATGAATTGTTAATATTACTTCAAAATAATTTTAATGAGATCCATGATTTCTTTGGTGCAGGGAACTCTCAGAGAAGAAATTCTTCTTTCAATGTAGAGTGGCATCCATACTGCATAGGATTTCCTAGGGGCCCTGAGAAATTGTTTGACTTAACCAACATTCCACGAGCAATATGAGTCAGAATAAGGATCTGAATGCAGATCTTCCCAACTCCATGTTTGAATCTCTATTTATTATGTCACCTTGCCACTCTCATAATAATAATAATAATTGCTGTTATAATCATCATCATAGTTATCATTATCATTACTAAATGACTATAAACACAGTGAAGCAAAGAATATGAGACTGAATTACAGGCCTATTCTCCTTTCCAACTTTTTAGGCTCTCATGTGTATACATTGAATGGAACTGACCCAGAAGGAGATTTTGTCACCTATGGCATTAGTTTTGAGTCCAGTTCAAGAAATTTCTTTTCCATCGATCCAAACTTTGGAAATATCACATTGATTGAGGAGTTGGACAGAGAGGTATGGTGAAGATCATGACATCCATCTATATTAAGAACACATGCAGAATTTGTTTCCCAGTTGTAACATGAGCTTGAAAGAGTATTAAAGCCTTTGCAAATGAGTCCACCTTAAGCAAACCATTATATAAAAGCTGTAATTTGCCAAAACAGTGAATTAAAAAATATGCAGGAGCAGGGTTCAATGAGGATGCTTGATTGCATTCTTTCCCTTTTGCTTTCTCTCTTTCCTCCCATCCTATGTTTTTAGAAATCATTGCTATAGAAATTTAGGTCTGTGATGTATAACTTAGTCTGATTGTATCGGGGACTTTCTGACAGTGTTGCTGAGTCATCTGGGTCATCTGTGACATCCAGATAAATCTTTACAATGAAACCATCTACAAATTGGGATATCTCTTACTCTCTGTCCAATCTGAAAAAGTGTCTGTAAAGGGTGAGACTTTTCCCCACCTACGAATTAAGGGGTGGGGTACTAATAAGGATGAAGGGTTGTGTCTCTATAGTTTTTTTAAAAAGAGCTTTTTACTTTGCAGAAGTTTTTTAAGTCTCCCTTTAAACAAGAAATTCTTTAGAATATTTTAAATTAGATTTGCTATAAAAATTTAAACTTAATTTTTTCAGAAACAGATTTATTGCATAAGTGAGATGAACGGATCCTTTCAGAAAGGCTCCTAATCCACAAGTTTTTTAAAAGGTCAGAACTGAAAAATATTGGTCTCTGCCTAATAAAAACAATACTTACAAATAAAATCCCAAATGTACTAGGAGTGGAAAGAGAACTTTTTAAAGTCAGAGGACCTAGGTCAAACTCTCCCTCTAATATATGATAATATCATGGTACATGAGAGGCAATTTGGTACAGTAGATAGGGCACTAGACTTGGAATCAAGAATCCATAGGTTCAAACTCCTTTTATAATTACTTAATAAATGTGTAACACTAAGAAAATCACTTAACCTCTGTCTGCTTCAATGTCGTGATCTGCAAAATGAGAATTAAAATCTATGACCTCTAAAATCCCTTCTATCTCGAATTCTATTATACTATGATAAATCATTTAACGACCCTCTATGAATATTCTAAGCCTCTAAGACATACTCCACATGGTTTCCATGGCAAAGAGTGAACTCAGTGTACAACAGTTATAATATTAGGGAGGGCGAAAAGTCTTACTCTTTACAGAGATTTTTTCAGATTAGACAAAGGAGAGGAGAGATCCCAAAGAGCAGCTAGTGTTATAAAGACTTCTTTGGATGTCACAAATCCAGCAACACCCCAATACAATCAAATTAAGTTGTTGATCACAGATCTAAATTTCTGTACCATTGGCTTACAGAAACAGGGAGAGAAAAAGAGGGCAAAAAAAGAAAGAATGTAAGCAAGCATCTTTAATACCTTTTAATGTAGCCAAATGTTTTAATCCATAGACTAGGGATTGGTTTTATTGTATTGAAAATTTCCTCTATCAATGGAAGTCAACACTAGTTGCCTATAACAAAGCTTCTTAAACCATAGATTTTGACCCCAATTGGGATTGTATAACCGAATGTGGGGTTTGCAAAATTATAATTTAACATCAGTAAATGTTTACTTTGGATACCTATTTTATATATCTATATACTCAGGTTTGAATAAAAATTTATTGGACAAAATGGGATCACATGTGGGAAAAATCTGAGAAGCCCTGGTCTAGAGTACTGAGGGATCACGTACCTTTCTCAGGATTGCATAGCCCATTTGGGCCAGAGACAGAACCCAGAGAAGTATTCCTGGCTTTGAGGCCAGTTCTCTCTCCTCTATACCAAGTTATCATTAGTTTTATCTACAGCAATTTATTGATCCTTTCAAAATGTCTCTGAAGGTATCCAAAAAGGTGACCACTTATTCAAGACAGCACATTTAGGAGAGGAGCCTGGGTTTCCCTAAGCTGGACTTATCACTCTACCCTTCTAGCTTGACTTGTTTAAGGCTCACACATTTAAAATACTTTCATCACATATCAAATGTCAGGTGGAGGTCTTGGATTCAGGAATCAATGACTTAATAATGATTGTGATATCTCAGCCTCTAGATAACCCCTTTTCTTGCTTTTTCTTATTTATTTTTTTTTTGGTCTTCTTTCTTTTATTTTTTTCCTTTTTTTGCAGAGAGAAGATGAAATTGAAGCCATTATCAGCATCTCTGATGGCCTGAATAAAGTGAGTACTGGAAATCTGAAGGGCCAAGCTATCAGAAACAAGCATGTATGACTATCTTTGGGCTGCCCATATAACTCACAGGATGGCAAATCAGTTGTGGCAACAAACACTTCAATTGGCATTAAGAGCATTTGGGATCCATTCTGAGAAAATTGCCATAGTCAAGAAGTTCTCCCCCTGGAAAAGGTCTATAAAATCAAAATTTTCAAATTTTAATTTTAAAAAATTAAATTAAAATTTTAAAATACTGGTCACTTACTATAAAAAAAAGATAGATGTCGATGGCACCAAGTAATTTGGTATGGGTTACGATCTTACAATCTTTTCAATATCAGGATCAATTCCTGGCCTCCAGAAATACTTTCTGGTCAGTATTTTAATGTGAACAACCCCCTGATTACTGAAATATAACCTAACTAAGATCATATGAAAACCATCTGTACTATTAATGTGACTACTCTGAAAGGTGATTCTTTATAGAGAATAATTTCTTTAGTCACCCACACCTGATTCAAGGAATGAATTCATCTCCTACCCTGTATGGTCAATCATATGATGTTAAATATGTAGACTAGAAAATTATTTAATTGTTTTTAGTTTTTTATGAATTTTTTACCTTTGTAAGTCAGTTCCCAGTTAAAATCTGACCTTCAACAGGAAGCCTTTCTATTCTCCATTAGTTCTAGTGCCTTCCCTCTGTTAGTTACTTCCAATTTATTTTGTTTATGGCATCTTTGTACATAGCTATTTACATGTAAAGCCCAAACCATCTTTTAGTGGTTATTTCTATTATGTCAGCTGTCAACGTGTGGATCTCACTCCATGTTCTCTCTGCTGTCCCCAGGTGTTAGAGAAAGTCCTGATTCTGGTGACTGATGCCAATGATGAAGCCCCACAGTTCATCAATACACCCTACATCATCCTTGTTCCTGAAGTGAGTAATATTTCACCCAAAGAGAATCAAGCAGTTGAGTAAAAGAACATAGATGCCCTACCTGGACGTTGGCTCTGAACAGGAAGGGGTTTGGGGGTTTGAATGGGTTGGGGAATGACATTGGAGCAAGCAAAGTATGAAGGTGGAAAGATTCCCTCACTCTTCTCTCTTGATAGCTTCTTTCCACCTCTCTCTCATTCTTTCATTCTTATTCCCAATCCCTCACTCATTTCCTTACATCATTTCTCTTGTCCTTTTCACTTTCCTCTGTAACATAGTCATTGATACACATCAGGTCTCCTTGTCTGTCAGAATTCTCTCACTTCAGGTTTCTTAACCTTTCACTCCCACTTTAGTGCTCTCTTCTTTGAATCTAGTGGAGGGGAGAAGATGAGAAGGAGTTTCTTCTGTTTTCTCAGGGCATAAGAGTAGTACAGGTTCTGGTACTAAGACCCCAGTGTGATTGTGTGACCCTTCCCATAGGACACACCTGCAGGGAGCAGCATCTTTAAAGTTCAAGCTGTGGACAAGGATACAGGATCTGGAGGAAGCGTCACCTATTTTCTACAGGTAGGACTTTGGGGATGAGCATTGGGTTTGGTCCATTTCCTTGCCTCAATTTCTAATTTCCCCAGGTAGATGCTTCTCATTTCCAATATTAACAAAGATTCCAGGACCGCCCTTAGATGTACAGGAGGGAAATGTATATCCCCAAAGGCAAGGAATAGAACTCCACATTCAAGGAGGAAGAGATTACACATTTATTAAACACTTACTATGTGCTAAATTGCTTTACAAACAGTATCTCATTTGATCCTCACAACTCTGTGACATAAATATGATTGTTATCCTATTTTATAGGAAACTGAGACAGATGAAGGTAAAGCAAGGAACCTGGGACAAACACAGACAAAATGACTTGCCAAGAGTCACACAGCTGGCAATTATTTGAGTCTGGGATCAGTATTCTCCCCATTCTATCCCTAGATGCCTCATAAAGGAATCCCAAAAGCACTGAATTAGTCAAGATAGCTGGATTTTGTTCCCATCTCTAACATGGATCAGCTGCACAAACTTTACAAAATTACAGCTTTGCTGGGTCTCAAGGCAAAAGGATGCCATGATGTGAAAGTCTATAATTATAGGAGTCTAGAGACCAAAGTGTTTTAGACTGACCTTGTATGTAGAGCCTGGGTGGCATAGTGTCCAGAAAACCATCTTTGAAGCTCTTGGCTTGAATTGGTCTCAAGCCCTGCCTCTGATAGCTTCTGTCTGAGTAATCTTGGGCAAATCATTAACTTCTTGATAGTCTAGGTAACTCAAAGTCCAGAGGAGGTTCCACCTTTATTGGTGGAAGGAGTTTTCTCACCTATAAGTTCCCTCTATTAGTGAAATCACCATTCTAGTCCCTATCCTTATAGCTACTATATATCCAACCCCAAACTAGTGAATTCTGTGCATCTTTTAAGCCTGAATCTATAATTTTGCCCCAAATAATTCATCTTTAACTTAAAATCTTAGAGAGTTGGCTGGGAGTGGGCTGTCAAAGATCAAAAAAGAGAGTTTGGAGTATTCAGGAAAGGCTATTTGGAATGGGTGGGACATTACCTGGACTTTGAAGACCAGATGGGAGTCAAATAGCCTAGGAAAAGGAAGAACAAGAAAATTTGGGTCATTGGGAATAGTGTCAGCCTAGGTATAGATACAGAAGGTTGTACCTCTAGCTTGTTACAGGAAATTAGACAAGAAGACAGTTTATTCAGGAATTTCCCTTACCCAAGTTAGATCTATTCCAGGTAATTCCCATATTCCCCTAAAGCCCCAACCTCACTTCTTTTTCTCTATTCCTAATCCCTCTGAGTCATTATAAAACTTTTCTCTCAGAGTCAAACTTGGAGGAACAAATCATCCTGTATCCAAAAGTAATCCCGTGGGAAAGAATAATTTGCCCAAGTTGGCCCAGACATCCTTCTAATGCATTTAGAACCATACCCTCCTTTCTTGTTAAAGGTGGAACTCCTTCTAACTTTTCCCTCTATCCCATACCTTTGGTCCATGAGCTTAATTTAGACAAAAAAATATACTATGAGAACACCTTTTTGGCTGCTACCCTCATAGAGATCACCAATTCATTCATTCACACTGTGTGAAATCATCAAGTGTTTTTTTCCTTTAATCTCTTTCAACCTCCCCACTGCTCATTCCTTCAAATAGCATCCCATTCCCTTTCTGATTTTAAGTCTTGCTGCCATGCAGGACTAACCTATAGAGCCATAGAAAATTAATACTTACATGAAGTGATTTGAGATGCACTGAAACCCCTCCCATTCCCAATATTGTCCCTAATTCAATTATATCTCACTGACTTACCAAAGAGCCTGAAATTCCCACTATTAATATCATTCCTTTGGATTCACCCAAAGCTCTAACAAAATGCAAATGTACTTGGGAGAATTAGTATACTAACTCATCAGCCCCCATTAACAGGTTAGCAAAGAACTGGAAGAAGCCCTAGAGACTTATGACTCAGGGTGGGTAAGTATAAGGGATTGTCCAAACACAGGATTCTGCTGTCAGCCGAAGTTCTGATCAGCTAACACAGGGCAGGATTGTGGCCATCTGCTTATTCCCCCTTTTATTCCCTCTGACACTCTAGAGCAAATTCTCTCTCAGACCACTCTCTTCTCTGGCCCCAGACAGATAATGATGAAACTCCCTGAGCCGTCCTTCTTTCCCTTCGCCAAATTCTAGCCCATTTTTGAAGGTCCAGATTAAATACCACTTTCTCATAAAATTTTCTTTGACTTCAATCTATGCTGATGATAATATCATAGAGTGTTAGAGTTGTCAGGGACCCCGGAGCCCCTTCATTTCTCAGATAATGACCCTGAAGCCCAGAAAGATAGAGGAACCTTAAGAGAGATTGTCTGGACCACTCTGCCTAGCCTTCAGGATCAGAACCACATAGCCAGTAAATATCTGAGTCTGGATTTGACCTCAGGTCTCTTGACTTCAGATTCATTTTTCTATCTTCATTGCACCACTTAATTTCTCTAAGTGCCAACACTTTCTATTCTCTGTTGCCTTTTCTATTAATTGTTCCTTTTTCACTAACTCCTTCTTTTGAATTAACTAGGTCTCTTTAAGATAGACCATGAACAATCTGAATGCAGGTCACTTTCCCCCCCATATTGCAGCCTATCCCCACCCCGCTGCATTTAACATAGTGCTGAGCACATAGTATGTACTAATAAATAATTGTGGATCAAAACTTCTTAAACTGTGGGTTGTGACCCCATATAGGGTCACATAAGTAAATTGCAGTGGTTGCAAAATTATGATTTATTATCAGTAAATGTTTGGTTACATACCTATTTTATATATCTATATTTCAGGGGTCAGGTAAAAATTTCTCAGGCAAAAAGTTGCTATTGGAGAAAATTTAAGAAGTTATGGATTAACTGACAGACTGAATCTTATCTTCAATTCATATTGTACAAGCCTATCCAAGGCCATAGTTAGCCATAAGTAAATAGGATTTCATCCCAGGGCCCTGACATGATTTCAACCTCTATTCACCAGTACCCTTCTGATAGAAAATATAACCACCTACAGGCCACAACCCCTGAGGTCCTGTAGCCTCCTTGCTAGTACTGCCTCCCCACCTGTCCCCTCTCTCTAGAGAAATATAAACACTGTCCAGATAAACCTTGTACAGCGTAGCCTTAAAATGAAAGTATATCCAATTCTACCTATAAGGCCCTCTTTGCTTTAGAGAGTTGAGACGAGTTTGGGCAGACTTTTTTTGTTAGACAAAAAGAGGAAGCACTAAAATGGAAATTATTTAGGAGCAAACCATTATATCTGAGAGAATTTTTTTTTAATAGGAATATGAAGCCACCTATTCTCAAGTCATATGGCAGTCTAAAGAGGGAGGGGAGAAGTCTAATCTGCCCAGCTCTCTTACAATTTCAATAATCTCTGCTCAGTAATCAGAGCCATTTGGCAAGCAGAGGCCTGGGAGAGGGTCAGGTGTAAGGGCAGAAATGGGTCAGTGCTGTGTAGTTCAGTACAGATTAAAGATAATCCTTTATATGAAAGGACAGAGGCTTTGTGGACCAAGGAAAATCAGTTTAAATGCACAGGCCAATGTTCTCACCATGATTTTAGACACATTTTAAAACAAAGAATCTGGAAATAAAAAGCAACAAGAACAACAACAACTCTAAGCAGTCAAAATTAACATCACAAAGTTTTTTATAATGAAATTTGGCTCAAGAAAGCTTGTCTATTCTTCTCTCAGAACCTATTTATTTTTATACAATTCTAACAACCTGGATAATCTGGCTTCCCAACCCACACAGCAAATAAAAAGTAACAAATAAAAAGAATCTCTGCAGGTATCCATCAGCAGGAAGAAGTAAAGGGTAAAAGACCAAAAGTTAAAAAAAAAAAGGAAGTATAATATAAAAATATGTCACATCTCTGTACCCCATTTGCTCCTCTGTAAAATATGGCCTGGGTCAATCATTCTCAACCTTTCAAGTATGAGGACAGATTTTTACTTTCAAGAAATATTATGGACTCAACAAATGTTACTATTATTTGTATCTGTTGAGTGAGTACAAAAAGTGGTACTTTCAAATGAACACTTTTAAATTAATTTGTGCATTATTCATCATCACAGCACCCATACAGAGCTGAGAAACAGAGCGCCAGACATAGGATTAGGAAGAACTGAGTCCAAAACCAGTCTCAGATTTTATGTAGCTGTGTGACTCTGGGCAAAACATTAAATCCTGTTTCTCTCAGTTTCCTCATCTGGAAAAGGAAATGACAAATCACTCCAGTGTCTTTGCCAAGAAAACCCCAAATGGGATCTTTTGCATTTGGACATGACTGAATAATAGCAGCAATGCATGTGTTTGAGAGGGTTGTAGCTATCTCTCCAGACCAATCCTTAGGTCAGCTTCATAAAGCACTATAGGAAGCTTTATAAGGAAACCAAAGGTGGGGGTGTCCATCAAAACAAGAAAAAAGGAGAAGAATGAGATGGTTAAAGTGAGCTTGGTGACAACAGAACAATGAAGCATGGAATAATGGCACTAGGCTAGAGACTCAGATTCTTCTTCCTGGCCACCAATGGAATTCTCAACTGGATCCTTGTGGAAACCCAGATCTTCCAGGGACTTTTCCTCTCTCATCATGCTAATCCTGGCAAATGCAGGGGGTGTAGGTTCCCTTTGCTGTCCTCTGTATCAATGAATATAAGCAGAGGGATCTCCATAGCAGATGTCAAGCCCCAGTCACTCAGTGGATAGAGTACTGAGATCAGAGTCAACAAAATCTGAGTTCTCATCCTCTCTTGAACACTTAACAAGCTGTGTTCCAACTCTAAATCTAGTTCCTAGCCTGATGGCCAGACACAAAAAAATTCCAGTTTCCTAAGAGATTGTGGTAGAGTGAGTGGGAGAGATCTGAACTTGGAGTCCAACAGACTTGAGTTCAGATATTTATATTAATACTTACTATGTACTAGCCATGAATCTCAAATTGATAAGAGTGATTTGTTCCCTCTTCTGTGTAGTAGAGGGATGGGACAGAAGCAGTGGAAGAGGGTAGAGTCCTGTTCGTGGGAGCTAGGAAGACCTGTATTCGACTCCCATCTAAGCCTAACAACCCTTTGAAAATCTCATTTGGCCTATGTACCTCAGTTTCCTCAAAAGGATTGAATTGGACTTGGTGATCTATATGGACCTTTTTAAACTTTAGATTCCAAGATCACATGCCCCAGTGTGCCTACCCCAAGACCATTATTCTATGTCAAATTTACAGTGTCAGCACTATCCCTTCCCCTATTTAAGCCACTAAAAATTCTGCTCTTCCTATGTTATCTGAAGCTTAGTAGGATACCTTCCCTCCCTCTTCAACTTTCTCTGAAACTTTGTGGATGTCTCTGATCTCAGAAAATGACCCAATAGCTTGGTATCTAAGAGCAACCCTTGATCCAACATTTGTGTGAGACATATTATTTAGTTGAAAGAAGGCATATATATATATAAATATATTCAAATATATGTATATATATTCTATATATGTGTGCATTATATGAATGTGATGTCCTAGAAGTCTTAGTGACATTTTAAGAATTGTGTTTAGAACATTGAATTCAAACACAACCTAAGACATTTACTTGCTGTGCTATTCTGGACAAATCAATTGATCTCTCATGGTCTTGGCTTCCTCATCTATAAATTAGAGCTAATAATTGCATCTATCTTCCAGTGTTGTGAGGACCAAAGAAAATAATGTTTGTAAAGAATTTTGCAAACCTCAAAATTTTAAATAAATACTAGTTATCATTATTATTGTTATTACTTATCAATTCATAGATATTTTAGTGAGGTTAATAGATTGGAAACTAGATGATCTCTTAGCTACCTTCCTGTTTTCAAATTGTCTATGAATAGAGGGGGGGAAATCATTTAAAAAACAGACATGAAATGCATTTAATATGTATGGGATTGCCTGTCATCTAGGGGAGGGAGTAGAGGGTGGGAGGGGAAATTTTGGAAAAATGAATACAGGGATAATGTAAAAAAAATTACTCATGCATATGTACTGTCAAAAAATATATAATTATAAAATTAATAAAAAACAGACATGAGAATTCATAATTCCCTTCTGTGTGGGGCCATTTCATGTATGAAAAAATAGCTCTACATATCTCAGAGAGCCCTGAATTCATATCTGTATTTATGATATTATATTAATAGATTTTCATTAAAACAGCCTGACTCATCAAGAAAAATCATTTTGTGTTCTCTGTTTAAACTGACAAGGGAATATATGTGATATATTTTTTTAAAAATTACAGTACTTCAAAAGAGTCATGATTTTATCAGCACAACAAAGATCATATTTACTCTATGCCCTATTTTGGATAAAGTAAAATAAAATTATTTTAAATGTTTCACAGGTATAAGAGGGGAAGCCCTCAGATACCTGAAAAATATTAGTCACAGAAGATATGAGCAAGAGTGCCAAATTTGAAGTCAGAGGATCTTGATTTGAATCTTATCCCAGTTATATACTGCCTCTGTGACTTCAGTTTCTTCACCGGTAAAATGAAAGAACTGGTCTAGAGCAGAGGTATCAAACTTACAAATTTTTACTGTCAATCTGACAGCAAAATTCCTGAGTTTGGCTAGAACCAAATTAAAATTTGAATGAGAGATATTTTTAAAAATAGATAAAAATGCAATGCAACATAGACAATGTGAATTTGTGGTTTTCTAAGACAATATGCAGTTCAATTTCTATTTTAATTTGACACATCATTTCTAAAGATGCTTTTATCTGAAAACCTATAACCTATGACTAATCCCCCAAGGTGTTTGGACACATAAACTCTGACTCAGCTTACATGGTTTCTACTTTACAGTCTATTTAAAGAGACAAGACTAAAAAAAGATGAGCACATAGAATCATTGTGCTAGATTTGAAACAAGAAGAACTAGGTTCAAATTCTGGTTCTGTCATTTAGTATCTGGGTGATCTTGGACAATCATTTTACCTTGACCATTTACTTGGCTTCAGTTTCCACAACTATCAAATGAGAAAGTAAGATCTCAAGGGTCACTTCTAGCACTAAATCTATAAATCAAAGAATAAAAGACTAGAGAATCTCTCTTCTGTAAGAAATCAGAAAGGGAAGATCACCAAAGGTATGAAAGATTTATTCATGGGAAGAATAGGCAGGTTACATCACCAGCCCACAGATTTTAGTACCTGTATTTCTTCAACAAGATTCTTGCTCCAGGGGTAACGCTTGCCTGATGTCGAGTTTAAAAAAAAAAAAAAAAGGAAATTTTAGTCACTCATTTAGTCATCACTGCTGACAGAGTGCAATGAATCTTGTTTGCTGAACTGTTAAAACTAACAGAAATAGCTGGTGGAAGGGGCACTATTTATAGCTCTTTATCATGTCTCAGTTGTTTCTTTCTGCTCTGTTTAGGGCCCAGAAAAAGAAATCCATTCAGAAGGGAGGGGTATTGTAGCTAGAGATTAGTCCCAACTAAACTATTAACTAGCTGTTAACAAGTAGCTAAATAACAAATTACTCAGCCTCTTGACCTAAATTGTTTCATCTGTAAAACAAAACTGGATAGGTTATGATTATAGGTTTAGGACTGGAACTGATCTTCAATCAGAGGTGTCAGGCTGTATATGGCCCACAATACTCCTGTGTGCATAGGAATCAGATTAAAATGGAAATGGGAAATATTTAACAAAATAAATACAAGTACAATAAAATATAGGTGTTAATATGTGGTTTTATAATTCAATATGGGATCTTTATATCAATTTTAATGATGCGTGTTTGAGTTTGACAACATGGTTCTAAACAATCTAAGTGGACTAAGAACTTGGGTTGGAGGGAATACTGCATGGAGAAGGTGGAACAATGAATGGTTTCTGCCTACTCCAGGGGAAAATGGGCTCTGGGGACCGTAGCATCATCTATTTTATTTTACACCATATATTCTACCTAAAAGGTCCCTTCTAAGTCTATTATATTCTGATTCTATAAAGAGGGTATCTGAAGGAATAAATTAGGGTCAGTCAATCCCAGAACACAAGTATTTATTAAACTTCCATTATATGACAGGATCATAAGATTTAGACTTAGACTTAAAACTAAAAAGGATGTTAGATGCTTCTAGGTCTACTCCACCCCTTCATTTTAGAGGTGAGGAGAGAGACTTTGGCAAATTAAATGATTAGTCCAAGGTCATATAAGTATTAACTGACTAAGATAGTATTTGATCTAGGTCTTCTCTCAACCCATTACCCTTTCTGCCAGCTTATTTTCTAAGCATATTTCTCCTTGCACAATCCACACTGAGGTCAATGTGACCATGTCTTCCAGAGGAAACACAATGGGGGCTTTGGGGGTTTGAGTGGGGTTTAGTTCTACTTGATGCTCCTGAAAGGGAGGTGAGAGAGCTCCATGGTAGGGACCCTGTGCTCACCCAAGAAAATGGCTCAAGCCTCAGAAACTGCATTGTTCTCTTTCTTACAGAGTCTCCTCACCAACAAGTTCACAATGGACCGCCACAGTGGAGTGTTACGCATTAGAGCTGGAGCCACTCTGGACTATGAGAAGTCGAGGACTCATTTCGTCACCGTTGTGGCCAAGGTAATACAGGGGTCCTCTTTGGAAATCCTGGGATCCAGAGGGGGAGCAATCTTTGTCAATGGTAAGTAAGAGGCAGGTTCTTCTCGAAATGGGAAGAGATAAAAGATCATCAAGGTTTGGAAGGGTGGCCATTATGTAGTGAGGGATCTACTATAGCTCTTAAATTAAATGTTGCTTTTTCATTAAGGATGAAGGAAACACATAGAGTAACATAATGGAATGCATATCATCTCTGGAGTCTGTGCTAACTACATTCATGACCTTAGTAAATCACTTATCTTTTGAGGATCAGTTTCCTGGTGTATAAAAGGAGAGCAATGAACAAAATTACTTCTGGGATGCCTTCCAGGTCTTGAGCTACAATATTCTGATTCTTTCTGATCTCTTTCCTAAAACCAAAGATAAGGAGATCTAAGGCAAGGATAGTACAGTGGGTTAGTGCTAAAATTGAGAATTAGTGAAACTGAGCCAAATCTCAGCTCTACTACTTATTACCTGTATAAACATAAGCAAATCATATCCTCTCTGGGCCAATTAATTCACAAGCAAAGGTATTTAACAAAATAGCATAGCAAGAAAACTTGCAATGGAATGTTTCCCTCATAAATCTGGGTGTTCTTTCACAAATATACATGCCATTGATAGAAATAGTGGGCACATCTATACATAAACCAGTAAAAAGGAAAATGGATTTAGAAATAGATAAAGAGTTTGAGGAAGAGGAGGTTCAGTTATTCTTCTTTTAGCTTAAAGCTACATTTCCTCTGGAAAGATAAGTCTCCAACACTCCCAGTCACCATACTCAGCAAAGACCCTTACACAATATGAAGAAAATTCAGGAGATTCAAACAAGCTGAAACAATTAGAAACTACCATATTTATCTTATTTTTTATGTACTTTTTTTTGGTAAGGCATTTGGGATTAAGTGATTTGCCACACAGCTTGTAAGTGTCAAGTCTCTGAGGTTGTATTTGAACTTAGATCCTCCTGACTCCAGAGCCAGTGCTCCATCCACTGGGCTATCTAGTTGCCCCACCATATTTGTTTTATTATTTATATTAAAATAAAACTTTACAGAAAAAAATAAATCATAGTTTTATATATGATACTCTTTTTCCACTTTTCTTTGTATTTGGAAATGATTGTGGTTGTTAATATTTATCAATCTAATAATAATAAAAATTGTTTAAAAGAGCTTTTACTCTGCTTTTACTCCCCTATGATGAGAGCCTGCCAGTCATAGGTTCCTAAAGTCACAGATCAGTAGCAAGAGAAAATCTTGAAAGCCTCTTGACTAATTCTCATTTTATAAGAGGAGCCGGAGACCCAGAGAAGTTAAATGGACTTGCTTGAGCTCATACAATAATAGACTCCAGATTCCATCCCATACTGCATCTTCTTTGCTCTGGTGGTTCTGTTTATTATGTTATAAACACCATGAGTGAGATTTGACCAGATTTTTTGACCCCTATCAATGGAAGTTCTTTTGCAATCTACAAAGTAGTTTCATTGAGCTGTTGGTCTTTTGAGCAGAAAAACCTATGCATTATGGAATACATGACCAATACAAGGTGATGTTACCTTTATAAATATGGATATCTGATCTCATGTCCAGAAAAAGTATTCTCTCCTCCCAGGCAGGCAAGTTTCTTTACTATATCTTCTAGCACAATGTCTATTCCTATCTTTGTGCCTTTACTTATACAGTTTCTCCTGTGTAGCATGGACTCCTAGGCTCCTAAAATTAGAAAGGACTTTTAAAATTACCTAATCTACCACCTCATTTTTCAAGTTAGGAAACTGAACCTAATTTAGAAACACCAGTACTTCTGGATAGCTGCTTTGTGATAGAAAGTAAAATCCAACGCCTATGTGTGTACTCCTTCATTCAGTGTAGTAGTAATCATAGCAATAATTTTATTGATCTCATCCATACTTTCTCATAATTTTGTCCATATTCTCAAGAACAGTAGCTAGCATTTATATGGCACTTTAAAGCCTATAAAACACTTTACAAGTATTATCTCATATAAATCTGATATACTGACCATCCAGGGTAGTTTTTCCCCCTTCCAATTCTTAGAGTGTCATTTTAGCTCTTGAATGGACTGTACCTTTTATTCTTTGCTCTTGTTCTATGATTGGCTGACATCTTTCTTCTACTCACACATTTCTTGAATGATATTCCTTATGTCACTTTTTTCCTGGTAAGGCAATTAGGACTAATTTCCTAGAAATGTTTCTTTGTGCTGCTATTCTTTAAATCTTTTTGCCAGTTTATTGATTATTTTCCCCTTTCTTTTTTAATTGGTTTCTTAAGGTGACAGAATCAAAGATTTAGAGATTATCCAATCCAACCTTTCTCATTTTACAGATGAGAAAATTGATGCAGATTTTCTGCAGGAGGATCTGAGTTCAAATTGGGCCTCAGACACTTAACCAGTCACTTGTGCAAGTCACTTAACCCTAATTGCCTCATCAGGGAAAAAAAAGTGACATAAGGAATATCATGTAGGAAATGTGTGATTAGAAAAAAGATGTCAGTCAGTCATGGAATAAGAACAAAAGATAAAAGGTACAGTCCAAAGTATATAAGGTATATATGAGATAAGACATGTAAAGTGTTTTATAAGCCTTAAAGTGCTATATAAGTTATTGTTATTGAAAATCTGGATGGAATCATGAGAAAGTATGAATGAGATCAGCAAAATTATCATTATAGTTACTACTACATTAAAAGGAAGAGTACACATATTGAAGATTATTGATCATGAAAGTACTGATTTCTAATTTATCCATACTCCTTTACTATTGTCTATTTCTTTTTTTCACATCCTCTTCACCTAAGCAAAGCCTACCTATTTCTCAAGATCCAGCTTAATCCCACCTCCACGAAGTCTCGATTGCACCAGCACTCACTGATATCTGCCCCACACTGATGCGCTCTTAGCATTTATAGGCTATACCACACAAATAAATGCTTAACCATGTACTTTGTTTGTTATTGTTGTTAATTTTCATATTGTGAAAACGATCTGCCTAAAAAACCCTTGGCCCCTTGAATCTGGAACAGTTCTGATTTTTGTCTTTTCTTCCAGGATGGTGGAGGGAAACTCAGAGGAGACTATGTGATATTCTCAACCACCACTACCATCACCATCAATGTGGATGACTCTCAGGACACAGACCCTGTCTTTGTTGGCACACCCTATTATGGCTATGTCTATGAGGATTCCCATCCGGTGAGTGAGATCTGATCCTGATAAAATTGGTAGGGAATTCAGCTTTGTCTTTATTTCCCCTTTCATGCTCTTTGACCCCTCAAACAGACAGTTAAAACCCTCATCATTCCTTTTGAATAACTATATCCTCTACTGTGCTGTGCAAACTGCATCCTATTCTTGGAATCTCCTCAGGAGTTGATTTGATTCTATGAATAAAGCTCCAGATTGGGAATCTGAACTGAAAGCTAGTCTTGGGTAGCTACTACCCATTATGTGACATTGGATAAATCACCTTCTCCATCTTAATTATCTTATTTTATGAAATGAGGGTGCTGAATTAGATTCTCTCTGAGGTACTTTCTAACTCCATAATTCCATATAACAAAATATATTTATTTTTAATTCCTCTTCTGCCCAAAATGCTATTTTGTGCTACATAAAATACTTGGTAAATAGTTCTTAAAGAGAGAAATGAATCAGAGGAGGGAAAGGAAAGGGAAGGGAAGAGAAGGAGAGGGGGATAAAAAAGGGAACAAAAGGAAAGGGAACAAAAAGAAATAAGGGGAAGGAAAGAAAGAAGGGAATGGAAGTAGAAAGAGAAGCAAATGGAAAAAACAAAACTGCAGAGAAATATGAAAACTGTCTTAAAATATTTGAAGGTTTGCCATGTGAAAGGATTAGATGATTTTTGGATTATTAGATTGACTTTATTTGGACCCAGAATGCAATAGGTTAAAGAGTGGAAGTTACAAAGAAGATAATTTTGGTTCAATATAAAGATGTCTCCCTAACAATTACAGTAGTTATAACCTAGGATAGTTTCCCTCAGAAGTATCCTAGTCCAGAACATATTCAGTAAGAGGATGGACTTTTAAAGAATTTTATACAGGAATTCTTGCTTCAGGTTAAGGTCAGAAGGAAACTTGAGTTTCTATCTGAGATTCTACAATTCTATGAAAAAGGATAAGTAGAAGGATTTCTGCAATGACAGAAACAGATTTTATGTGTAAGTGCCAAGCTAAGAGTTCATATGCCTTGAATTTTGACTATGACTAAGAACAAATACTCAGGCTTTTCCTTCTCTTAAGCAGGGATGCTCTAGGAATGCCTATTTGTGGAATTCAAGAGTCTCTCTTTCTCTCTTGTCATGTAACTGTTCTCTATTTTCTTCCAGGGTTCAGAGATTCTAACAGTGGTTGCTGTAGATGGTGATCGGGGTAATCCTAATATGGTGTTGTACAGTATTGTGAATGGTGAGTTCTTGGGGGATATATGAAGAAAGGATCCTGGTCTGCTGTTCTCCATACTTTTGATTCATAAATTCTTTGGGCTCCAGCTTTCCATTTATATAACTGGTATTATATACCAAGTTATTGTACATAAGAAGATAAGGATAAAAGTGGAGCATTAAACTGCTCAAAACATTTATTATCAAATATTTTTATTCTCAATTCTATATAAAGATAGCAAAAAGCTACTTCCTACTCAATTAGTCAACAAGCATTTATTAAGTGCTTATTATGTGACAGGCACTTGATAAAGATTGAAGATACAAACACAAAAAATAGTCCCTGCCCTCAAAAACCTTACATTCCTTTCTCTTTTCATATTCATACATACATCCATTCATTTCCAAAAATTCTTCTTCCTCCATTATTGTATAATAACCTCACACAAACCACACCCACTAGCCTTTAATCTAATACAAACTAACAAACACTATTAGGTGCCTATTATATGATAGGTCCTAGAGCTATGAAAATTAGCCCCTGTCATCAAATAGCTTATATTCTATCCTCTGTGCACAAGTATGTACATACCTCCACATACCCCCCCAAGGATTCCTCTTACACTGACTTTGTAGCACTCATACTCTCACACAGCAAGCTCATGGGCCTTCACACACACATACACATGCACACACACCAACTTGTGCCCCCCAATTCTTCTCTCTTCTCAGACAGACACAGAACTGTACTATTCTATCCCTTCCTCCCACCCCAAGAGCGTACCACCCATTCTCATCTAGATCTTTATCCAGGACCAGGCCAGGAGTCAGCAAAAAAAAAAAAAAAAAAAAACTATCAAAGATAAGCGACAGCTCGAGAAAGAAATTAGTCACCAAGCCTATAGTCACCAACCTAGTCACCAAGTCTATAAACACCAGAAGGAGAGTTAGAACCATTGTGCATCAACTCCCAGAGTTAAAAAAAAAAAAAAAGGCATTTGATGGATTCTAATCTTGTATTCTCCAAATTCTCCTGTTGTGAATGGGTTCCACAGAAAGTCTGGTCTATTTGGAAGCCATGTGTCATAAATAGTGATTTTGGAGAAAGGGGTTACTCCAAGGCAGCCAGATGATTACTTGCTATCACAATCAGCATTCCCATACAGACATACATACAATGCATGTACACCCAATCACAGCCACTCTTTTCTCACAAGGAGGAAGATGATAATAGTATATAGCCACATTAGACACCATGGCTTCTATCTTCATCCCTATGTCTAGGGGTTTTTATCCAGTTATTGGAGAGGAGAAGATGGATTTTTTTTTTTGGTGGGGGACAGAGATAGCAGCATCTACAAGCAATCTAGTAAAGCAAAAGATGCTAGAGATCCTCTACAGTAAATACCATAATCCTGGGCCATATTATAAAACCTTCAGTCTACAGGGGATCCCCTGGCATCTGTGGGACCCTCAGTCCCATGCTGATGAGAATACTTGAGTTTATTCTTGTTCTAGCATCTGTTCTACATTGTAGTTCTGTAGGGAACTAGTTCATGTTGTTTTGAAACAGGAAGTGATGAAGCCTTCAGGATCAATGAAACCTCAGGAGGCATCTCTGTCACAGTGCCCCCCAACCAGCTCAAGAAAGAGGTGTACGAGCTGAAAGTTCAGGTAAGAATGGGGAGAAAGTCTCCAAGAACCCTCTGCTCACTTCTATTGAATTTCTGTTTATAGGTAAGACCACAAGTCCTGATGACTTTAAGGTTGATTTTGTAGGAAGATGAAATAGCTCATCATTTATGTAATTTGGGGCACATAGAACTTTTTTCTTTTGAGTATAGATGATTTGGAGGAAATATTAAGTACCTAACTCATCAAAGCAAATGAATTTAATTATCATAATGGTTCCTATTGATGGTCTTTGTGAAAGAGTTCTTTACAAAACTGTGAAGAGGCCCCATAAGTATTTTACATCCCTTTTTACAGATAAGAAAATTAAGCTTGAGAGAGAAGGAAGTCAATTGCCTACAGTTTGCACAGCTACTCAATTTTGTAGCTCAATTCATTTATATGGAAACATTAGGATACTCTACCCTAACTAGGAAAGAAAAGATTCTTTCCATAATACAACTAATTAATGACTTTCCCCTTATAGGGAAGGGGCTGGGAAAGCAGAAAGAAAGAACTGAACACTTAGGGGAAAACCAGGAAGAGATGATAGGACATAAGGAAGAGTTTTTGGGTGGTCTTAAAGGCAAGATAAACAAGGGTCACAATTTTGCCAAGCACCAACCTTTGAGGGATTTGGGAAGGGCACATATTTTCCAGGAATGAGTGGTGACAGTAGCAGAGAGTCCTGTCCCTACCTGTTGCCTACGTATTATAATATTACAGAGCTCCCATGAATAACAAAAAATCTGGCCCTACTCAAGAGCTTCACTTTGGGGGAATCCCTAAAGTGGATTTAATACTTCTGTGCCTTTAGCTTCCTATCCCTATTTCCCAGAAGCTACCTAAAATCTGCCCCATTTTATCCAAACCCTTTGTGCCTTTAATATCTACTATCAAGAAAGAATCTTGCTCACTGAACTCATAAATGCTTAGTAAAAATAAGCTATCCTTCTAAGGAGAGGCCTATATTTTACCTGGGGAAGAGGTGAAGGCAACTATTCATGAGATATTTAAATTCTTATTAGAGCCTAGAATTTCAGATATTAGATAATTTTATTGGCAAGAGATAAAGAGTGGCTTTAAGGAGTTTATTAAAAATCATACCACATATACCAGTGTCTACTCTGCCTTTATATAAGACCAGAGAGCTCTGTGTGTCTTTGTGTGTTTGAGAGAGGCAGAGAGTTGTAAGCGTGTGGCTGATATCATAAATATAAGCAAGATTCAAGAGCTAGTAAGTGGCATACTCAAGATTCACACTCAAGTCCTCTGACTACAAATTTGGAACTGCTTCCACTACTGCAAACTGTGTTCTGTTATTTGAAGATGTCTGTATATCCAGGGATCTGGATGTACAGTATAATGTATAATGATAATATGTATGAAGTTCTTACTGCATGTTAGGCACCTTGCTAAGCTCTGAGGATACAAGAAGAGTAACAATATTTGCCCTCATGGAAATAACAGGGAAGTCAACATATATAAGGGGGTGATGACCAAGAAAGGGAGTTTGGGGCTAGTTAGTCACAGGATGGTGAGTTGATATATAGGGCAGTCAAATGCCATCTCCTTTCCGGAAATAATACTACAATATTATAGATTTGCTTTAAGAAAATAGAAGAAGGGCTGGAAACTAGATGGTTAAATAGTGGATAGCATGTGAAGATGAAACATGGTCTAATATTTAAGGCCAGTTAGACCCAGTGTGGTCAGTCCACTAGCCCCAGTGGGCTAACTGGACTGGTGTATATAACATTTAGTCACCCATCCATTGGACTTGGTGAGAGAGAGAGAGAGAGAGAGAGAGAGAGAGAGAGAGAGAGACAGAGACAGAGACAGAGACAGAGACAGGAGAGAGAGAGTTCTTCTGAGGTTTACTTCTCCAGGTAGTGGGACAATTTATTTTGGCTGTTCAGAGTGCAAAGGTCCAGAGGCCCAGGCCTGGCATGGAAGATGCTGGGTACAGGGGAAAAGAAGCAGCAGATGACCTGGATGGAAAGCTAGACAGCTGCATGGAATATGAAAATGAAGCATGTGTATTTTTATTTGTTTTTGCCTGTGAATATATATGTGTGCATGCAAGTCAGCCCTGAACCACTAGCGTTCTCTCTTGTAGGTGTCGGAGGTCAGTTCCGAAGGGATCCTGGCAGCTCAGGCTTTAACTACTGTGATCATCAGGGTAGTTGACCTTAACAACCATCCTCCAACGTTCTATGGGGAGAATGGACTGCAGAATGCGTTTGAGCTGACAATGTATGAACATCCATCTGAGGGGGAGATTCTTCGGGGTCTCAAGATTACCGTCAATGACTCTGATCAGGTAAGCTGGAACGTTGTTTTCTGAGGGAAATGTGTGGCTGTGGGGGAAATCTAGGCAGCCACTACCTTTGTTAGGGAAGGATAGGTTTGAATTGGGATACAGAGGGGAGAAACTGGGTCTTCTAACATTTTTCTATATTACCTAATTATTCTTGTTTAAAGTCCTAAACCTCAGTTTCACCATCCTTAAAATGATGGAGTTCACCTAGATGGTCACTAACATCCCTTCCAGAGTAGACATTTAATGAAACATATAAAATATAGTTTTTTATAAACAAGTCAAGGAGCCAGTGGGTTCATAATTTTTGCTGTATCTCTTCCCTCTCTCTGACTCTCACTCCTACCTTCTGTTCCCCTGCTCCTGCTATCTCTCTTTTTCTACCTTTCTCTTCCAGGGAGCAAATGCCAAGTTCAACCTGAGGCTCGTGGGGCTGGGGGCATCTTTCGGGTAGTTCCCCAGACCGTCTTGAATGAAGCTCAGGTCACTATCATTGTGGAAAATTCAGCTGCCATTGACTTTGAGAAGTTCAAGTTGTTAACCTTCAAGGTACCATGAAAGTTTCAGAACTGGTCCCCAACTCAGTCAAAAAGGAAGGACCCAAGCTGGCGGATAGGCTCTTCCCTTCTCCTCAGTGCAATAACAAGTCCTACCAGACTGAGTCTTGATGTCCCATCCCTTCCTGATTTGTCTAGGGGTAGGCAAGTGCCCCATGATCCACACCTGTCCTGAGCCTCTTCATCCATCCTATCAAGGGTTGGCAACTTGTCAGAACTGGAATATCATTTCTCTATTTCTCCATTCCCTTCTGAAAGGATGACATGTGGCAACTCCCTTCAGACATGAGGGAGTAGCAGCCTAGTAACCACAAAAAAGATAAAACCTCTATTCCCCAGTAAATTTTGTTGTGTTTGAGAATTCCCGTATTATATAAAAGAATCAGAGGGCCTGAATTCAAATCCAGACTCTCTTGCTTAGTAACTAAAAAAAACATGAAAATCACTTTACTGAGGGGCAGCTAGGTGGAGCAGTGGATATGAATTCAGGAGGACCCGAGTTCCAATCTGGTCTCAGACACTTAACACTTCCTAGCTGTGTGACCCTGGGCAAGTCACTTAACCCCAGCCTCGGGGGGGGGGGGGGGGGGAAGAAAACGAAAAAAAGAAAAAAGAAAATCACTTTACTGTGCTTAGTTTCCAGATTTGTAAAATGAAGGAGTTGGACTGAAAGGGATCCTTCTGGCATTATATTCCATGACTCCAAGATATAATGCTCCCACAGGTTCCCAGAAAAAGCAAAAAGATATTAGGAGGGGAAAAACAGCAGGATGGGAGTAGGGTGACCTTTCAATATTAGCAGCTAACAATTCAATGATCACTTAACACCATAGAGAGGATTAAACAGCCAGTTTCTCCAGCAAAGACTGCTGGGATGGAATATTAGGGAATCGCTTAGGGAAAGAAATGGATTTTATTAAGAGAAGGAAAAATCAAAAATTGACAAATCTGTCCAGCTTCATGATTTACCTAAAGCTGACCTGACTTCTCATTATCTACCTTGTCAGATTTGGCAAACGTGCCTTAGATTATGATCCTTGTACAAGGAGCAACCGGGGTTTCTCTGCTTTGGGAGCATCAAGATGAGTTTTTCTCTGGGTGCCTAAAGGCTCTTTCCCAGGTTGTGTTTATAATTGGCAGCTTTGCCCATCAGATGCCTCCAACCTCCCTCCTCTTCCCTTGGCAGCTCCTGGCAGTGGAAGTGAACACTCCCGAGAAATTCAGCTCCACAGCAGACATCATGATCCACCTGCTGGACACCAATGACAATGTTCCCAAGTTTTCCTCTGAATACTACATTGCTCGGATCCCAGAGAATTCTCCAGGAGGGTCAAATGTGGTGGCTGTCACAGTGAGTTGGGGATAAGCCTGAGAGCATGAGGGAGAAAGGACTGTTATTGAAAGTTGAGATGCTTGTGGCAAATTGATGGGGGGAGATGAAGAATTTTATTGTCCAGGTGATAACAATGGGAAAAGTCTGGGATTTGGTGTTCTTCTGGAGCTTGACTTCTTCATCTATGATTGTATCTGAGAAATGGGGTTGGGACTTTAGAAGGCATTGTGATAAGGAATAACTGCGGGGGGGGGGGGGAGCTTTCTTATAGCTGTTTCCTGCCAGGTGTCACAGGAAAAGGAAAACAAGGGATGTTTGAATTGGGAATGTAAAGTGGCAACATCTCCAAAGTTACCATCAGTCCCCTCATGGAAAGCCATGTGTTTCCTCCCTCTCTCTGCTTCCTGGTCCTAGCCTTGTATATTTGTCAGTATCTTTTCATTGTCATCTAGCCCAGGCACTGTCCTATAGTTTAAAAGAAAACATCGAGTATGAGTGAATCTGCCTCAGAACTCTAGGAAGGGCTCTGACCAATAAGTGACAAATTAACATGGAAGAGTCAAGGGCAGATGAGATTGTGTAATGCCTGGATTTTTTCTTTATTCTCCCTATCAATGAAGTTTTTCTTTCTAAATGTCATGATGAAAGAAATGGGAATGGGGGTAAGGAAGTTTCTTAAAATCATCCTCCTTATGGGATCAAGAGATCCTAGAATTGAATTCAAATCCACAAACAGATCCACAATGGGGAATCATGTCTTTCCATCTTCCAGTCCACTTTCTATTCTGCTCTGATGCCAAATCTACTGCTCCCACTGATACCTGAGATCTGTTGGGAGGAAGTGGTCTCAATTCAATTTCCCCATGTAAGTAGATTCCAAAATCCTTTAGGAGGCAGTGGAAAGGATGTCCAAGGGGCAAGTGTTAAACTTCTCTATAAGGGGACAAGGGGTAGTATACCTAAGAAAAGGCACAAAAAAGAAAAGATCATGGCACCTATTGACATATATGATAATCACTTCCCAGGACTGTCTAATGGGAATTAATTCTAATAAAGGTTGTACTAGATAACCATTGAGGTTCCTTCTATCTCTCAGATCTGGCATTTCTATGAGTCTGAACTCTCTAATTTGCTTTTCTAGGCAATGGATCCAGATTCAGGACTATGGGGTGAAGTCAAATACTCCATTTATGGAGCAGGAGCAGAGCTGTAAGTATAATTACAGACTTGGATACAGAATCCAGAAGATTTATCCCAGTGTCTCATATCAGTGTGATGGAAAGAAAGGGCTGGTATAGAAAGGGTCAGTGCCCCCTGGCACAGGCTGAGAGAAATTGGATTGGAAAGGAACACAGGTTGGGAGAGAGTAGAAAAGTGTGGAGCAAAAAGAGTGAAAATTAATTAGATTTATACTACAATTTAGAGTTTACAACTTAGAACCTTATCTTCTCACAATAACCCAATGAGATAAGTAATACAAATAATATTATTTCTATTTTACAAATAACAAAACTGAGACTCAGAAATGGAAAGTTATCAACCTAAGGCTAGTAGGCTAGTGTGTGTGACTGGCACGTGAACTCATATCTTCTAACCCCAAAATCCAAACATTTTTCCCAAGCTAGAAGAACTCTCTAGAGACTAGTCTTGATAAGACTTCTAGATAGGTGGGGAAGCAGAAACTGCCTCCCTTGTGTTTTAAAGACCATTCTCTAAAGACAGACCAGGAGTTGCTTCTTCCTCTCACACAGCAATCAAAAGCAGGCACAACAGTCAGACAGAGACCAAAAGCTTAACAAACCACATAATTAAACATCTGCTTCCTATACAATTTATTCTGACTTCTACCCTTCCAAAAGTGCTTCATCTATAAATATAAATAAATTTCCGGGCTCCCAGGAGGAGTCTGGCAGTGCCTGATTAGACTTTCCTACATTCTCAAGCTTGGGGAAGGAAGGAAACAAGCATTTTAAACAAGCATTCCAGGCACTGTGCTAAGCACTTCACAAATATTATCTCATTTGAATCTTCTAACAATCCTGGGAGGGAAATGCTATGATTATCTCCATTTTTACAATTGGGGAAACTGAGGTATGCAAAGGTTAAATGATATGGCCAAGTTCACATAGCTAATAAGTATCTAAGGTTGGGTTTGAAGTTGGATATGAGGCTCAGTAAGTACTCTGTCCCTTTTATTCACTTTGCAAACAGAACCTGCAGAAAAGATTATCTCAAATATCGAGTTCCCCCTGCCCAGTAGCCCATAATGCCATTTAAAAAGATGGGGCTCTTTGCCTGGAATATGATTCTACTCTATGCATTTGTGCCTTACTTTGCTCTTGTTTTGCTACTATTTGGTACATTTACTTTATATGGGTGGCTACTCTCATATGCTGAGATGAGAGATAAACTCCTCTCACTGAGCCCTGTGCCTTCTCAAACCAAAATGTGGAATAGGCATCAAAGGTTATGGTATAAGAAACAAGGAGCATCTGAAGCAGCTAAGAGTGCTGTGGATAAAAGGCTGGATTTGAAGTCAGAAGAGATACTTCTTACTAAAGGCTAAAGGGATTTACTAGAAGGAATGTTATAGATTGTCTGATATAGCCTCTTTATTTTATGGATGAGAAAATAATATTCTAAGAGGAGAAAGTTCACACAGCTAATAAGCAGCTAATAAATAGCTTCCCTAGAACCAAGGAATCTGTGAGAAAGAGAATTAGAACTAAACTGAAAATAAATAAGTAAATAAAATAGTCCAGGAACAGAGAAAGCAAGCAAGTCAAGATCAAGGTCAGATATTAATTTGGTAGGTCAGATATTGCCATAGTGGAGGCATTGACAGGTCCTCTCATTCCTCTTCAGAAGAATTAAATCTGATACTTGCTGACTGCCTTAGCTACTTAAGAGACCCTTGAGGGGCAGCTAGGTGGTGCAGTGGATAGAGCACCAGCCCTGAAGTCAGGAGGACCTGAGTTCAAATTTGATCTCAGATAGTTAACACTTCTTAGCAGTGTGATCCTAGGCAAATCACTTACCTAAATTGCCTAAAAAAAAAAAAAAATCCTTGAGCAACCTGAGCCTAGAGATCTTCCTACTGCATACTAGGACTCAGAGCTTGATTCCCCCAGAGGACAGAGACTATGCAGCCTAGATTTGAAGTCAGAAATCCTAGCTTTGAATTCCAGACCTGATTCTTTCTAGCTGTGTGACCTTGGCAAGCAAGTCACTTCCTCTCTTGGGGTTTCTTCCTCTGTAAAATGAAAAGTATAGATTATATGATCTCTAAAATGACTTCCAGTTCTTAATCCTATGATCTTACAGAGTCATTGATCCAACCTCTTCCCAAATACAAAGAGCCTTTTTACAGCACAGCCGTAGATTTTTAAAGTTGAAAGAGGTTTTAGCCACTGTATCCCTGATTTTACAGAGAAGGAAGCCCAAAGAGATTGTAACTTAAAACTACAGAGTTGTGATCTTTCAAAAACCTTATCTTGAGCACTTTCAGAGGCAGAGAACTCACCACTCTGTAAACTGCCTCTACCACTGCTCTGAATTAATACTTAATCCTCCTGAGCCAAAATCTATTTCCCTACAAGTTTCTTCCATTGGCCTAATTCTCCTCTCTGGAGCAGCTTCCATTTGCACATGACAAAGTTTAGATAAAGACATCACCTCTCAGTAAGTTTTATCTTCTCCAGACTAAATATCCCCTGTGCCCTTGTCCATTGATCATGTCATGGTCTTCCCTCAATCAATCCTAATCACCTTCCTCTGGGTATACTCCAATTTATCAATTATGTTTCATCAAAAATTTGGATTCCAGGACTGATTATCATATTAGAGATATGGCCTGAGCAGGGCAGAATCAGGTGGAATTATTATAATTCCTTTTAATAGAGAGTTGTTGGTTTTTCCTCCAACCTGGGATATCATGGATCTGGGAAACTTCCAATAAGAAAATCTCTTCTACCAATGCATAGAGAGTCTGCACTGCAATACTCAATAAGTCAATCAATAAGCACTAATTAAGCACTTACTCTAAAACAAGAACTTAAGTCTTAGGTACTTGCCTGGAACATTGAGAAGACAAATTATTTACCTAGGGTCACACAATTTAGAGTTAAAAGCTAAACATAAATATAGGTTTTCTAAATCTGAGATTGTTCTCTATCTACTATTCCAAAATCTTAATACCTGCTGATTTATTGACCAGTGGATTGGCAGACTCCACTAGTTTATCCATATGTAAGAGATTATTTATGAGGCTTACCGCCATCCAATGATCTGGAGAATTCAAATCTGGGGGACTGAATAACTTGCTATCACAGGGAACTATATTCTAAGAAAGGGGAATAGATATATTTCAACCACTCTGACTCCCTGGGGAAGCTTGAGGAGAATATGAGTTGACTGTCAGAAAAAATTGGACTGGTCCATATTTCAATTTCTTATCTTGTTGGTTTCTCATCTATATAAACCTGTGTATGTGATCTGACCCTTCCAGATTCCTGATCCACCCATCTGCAGGAATCATCTACACTCAGCCCTGGGCTGTCCTGGATGCTGAGGTCACCTCCAAGTACAATTTCTATGTGAAGGCAGAAGATACAGAGGGCAAGTACAGCCTTGCTGAAGTGTTTGTCACAGTGCTTGATGTCAATGACCATTCCCCAGAGTTTGATGAAAACATTCAGGAGAAGACAATGATCCTAGGAACCCCGGTAAAAATTGAGGTGAGTTGCTAAGCTGACCTTTTAGGGGAGTCTCCCATTTCCCCAAATGATATGAACTAACCTTGTGCCATGCAAACCACTATCAACAGAAAATCATAGAATCAGAATATTAAAAAGAAAAGAGCACCTAAAATACCAGCTAGTCTGATATTTGCATATCTTTTTTAAATTTGGCTTTTGAAAAATGTTTATAAGCTTTTGTTATCTTTCCTCTTCACTGTACTTCCTTTCAAATGAACAGTTATAAAAAGAAAAGTAAACTTTTCACAATAAATATGCATAGTCCAGCAAAACAAATTTCTACATGGGTCACATCCAAAAATGTATGTCTTATCCTGCATCTCAATCCATCACTTCTCTGACAGGAAGTAATTGATATGATTCATCTTTAATACCCTACACTCATGATTCATGAGTGCATCGATCAGTTCTATAGTCTTTCAAAGTTGTTTTTCTCTTTAATGTTGTTTTTGTGTAAATTATTCTCCTGGCTCTTGTCGCTTCATGCAGCATCACTGGTTCACAGAAGAATTCCCAGTTTCCTCTAAAACTGAACATTTTGTCATCATTATGATACAATAATAATCCCTTATGCTCACATACCACAATTTTAGCCATTTCCCAATAGGAAGGCAGCTGCTTAGTTTACAATTCAGGACTACTACAAAAAGAGCAATACTTTTGTTTATATGGATCCTTTTCTTCTTTCTTTGCTCTCTCTGGCAAATTAGGAGAATGATAACTAGGTCAATATTATGCACAGTAATAAGACTTTGAGGGCACAAAAGCCAAATTGCTTTCCAGAATCTAACACTTGCATCTTATACCTGAGGAAACCAGACATGGTTGCTCAAGGTCATATAGAAAATTAACAATAGAGGCAAACTAGAACCAGAGTTGATATTGCTGCTATGCTATATTGTCTTAAATCCAGTCCTCTATATTCTCTTGGCTTCTCTCTCTATGTTCAAAAACTTTGGGGAAACTTCTCTGGGTTTTGGCTGATTTTATAGAATGAAAGCTGTCATACCAACAACCAGGACATGTCATCTGTTGAGAAAAAAACAAACCAGGCTCTCAGATCCATCATACTTTGAGGGGCTTCTTAATATCTTTAATGGGATTCAAATGCATTTATAATGAAAAGAAAATTCTATAATTTCTCTCATGCTTCTGTCTCTGGCACCAGCCCCATTTTGACATTTATAAATAAACACAGTACCCATGCGTGATTGCTTTGCCTTTTAGTATCGTGACTCAAAGCATGAGATTCAAAATCCTTCAAACAAATCATTTTAATTCATTTTGATTACAAAAACAAATAATTAGCACTTGAGCAGAGGGTGATTACTGTCATGAAACCAAAAACCATGCAAGATTCCATGACATATACACATGTATGTACACATACATGCATACACACACATGTACAATCATCTAAGACCTGAGGAAAAACTATGGAATCTGAATGCAGATCTGTAACCTCCATAAACATTATAGTACAAACTTCCTTCCCCAATTGAGTAGAACACTACATTTTAGGACCTGCCATTGGAAGAAGTGAGAAATAGGTAAAGTGAAGGAGTTTTTGGACCTCTCCCATTTTCTTTTCTGTTCCCTTGTTTCCCTCCTACTTCCTAGCTCTCTCACCCCATTACCAGGTGTTCAGTACCTATATCCTATCCAAAACTCTTCACTGTAGCCATTCATCCAGTCCTCTCCTCTTCATAAAGCACTCCATGATACAAAACATTTTCATTCCCACAGTGCAGCTGCTCCCAGCCAGCTATTAGGGAGAAATCAACCTGATTATATTTATTCACATTAGATCATGATTACCCTTTATCCTCCTGGGATTTACCTCATAGCAACTCAAATGAATCTCTTATTGATGAAATTACATACCACTTTTTTAATGAAAAATTTCATAAGCAATAAGGGAGATATTTTTATTTCAGGGAGAGATGGCTTTCCTAAAACCCCTTAAATTGCAAAATGTAAGACATTAACTACTCTACTTACATGTAAATCCAGCCCTATTAAACACGTATTCTATGCTCAGCTACCTTTCACAGTCCAAGGAAATTCATCAATTGTGTTTCATCTAGCCTCCTTATAAGATCATTGCTTAGGGAATACTTGAATTCCCAAAGTCTGATTCCATCTTTCCTCATGTGCAGGCTACAGACCATGATGCAGAAGAGCCAAACAATGTTGTAGACTATTCCATAATGCAGGCAGAACCTGCCAATGTGTTTGACATCAATGAAAGCACGGGTGAGATCCGATTGAAGGCCTTTGTTCATTCACTGGACATCATCCACAACATCACCAAGAACAGAGACTGCACCTGGTCTGTGCTGGTGCAGGCCAAGGACCGAGGCTCCCCATCCTTCAGTACCACAGCTGTGCTAAAGATTGACATCCTAGATGAGGTGAGCTGATTAGGCCAAAAGAAGAAAAAAAAAAAAAAAAAAGGTGCTTGGGGAGAAAAAGGGAAACTCATAACCATTTCACTCACAGGTGTGTGGTGGACAGGATTCTTTTTGTTGTTATTATTATTACCATTTGTGGGGGGTTTGCACTTATTTTTTTTTGCACTTAGCATTTTGTTTTTTCAATTATATGTAAAGATAGTTTTCTTTCTTTCTTTTTTTTTTTTTTTTTTTTTTTTTTTTTGAGGCTGGGTTTAAGTGACTTGCCCAGGGTCACCCAGCTAGTAAGTGTTAAGTGTCTGAGACCAGATTTGAACTCGGGTCCTCCTGAATTCAAGGCTGGTGCTGTATCCACTGCGCCACCTAGCTGCCCCGTAAAGATAGTTTTCAACATTCTTTTTTGTAAGATTTTGAGCTCCAAATTTTTCTTTCCCTCTTTTTCCTCCCCTCACTTTCTTTAAGCAATCCAATATAGACTATATATGTACAATCATATTAAATATATTTCCATATTAGTTGTGTTACAAAAGCAAAATCAGAACAAAAGGAAAAAACACAAAAAAGAAAAAATTTAAAAAGAGAAAATAGCATATTTTGATCTGCATTTAGATTCCACAATTCTTTCTCTGAATTTGAATGGCATTTTCCATCATGAGTTCTTGAAATTCTCTTGAATCACTGTATTGCTGAGAAGAGCTAAGTCTATTATAGTTGATCATAACACAATTTTGCTGTGATTGTGTACAATAATTTGCAGAAAATCTTGATTTAGTGGAAAGGATTCTTGTAAAGGTACAAATCTCCAGTTTTGAGATCCAGTGGGCATAAGCTTGCTTGCATCCTCCATAGACCTTCTCCATATGTTCAATGAAAGAATGAGTCATATATTCCTTTGTCATTAACATACAACATACAAGTGATATTTATATCTTGCTCTCTATGGAATAAAACTCACATTTCCCCTGACCCAATTCCTTTCTCTCTAGAGTTTGATTTCATCTGTAAAACAGAAAGCAAGGTAATTTCAATGCTATGCCACATCCCATTTATCATAGAGGAGTAAAATTATTTTATTACCATCACATATAAAGATAAATAACAATAACAATACATCCACATAAAGAAAGAGAGGCAATGTGAAACAGTGGATAAAGAACCAGCATTAAAGTCTGGATAACTTGGATTCGAGTCCCATTTCTGCTCTGAATTGGCCATGTGATTGAGAACAAGTCGCCTGATCTCTCACTGGTCTGATCAGCTAAGACTGCCTTGGAAGAGGAATGTCATCACTTGTGACTTCCTTCTCTCTGTTAAATCACAGGTCTTATTTCTATCTTTATAAGTAGATATGCAGCATAGCTCTATGGAAGGAATTTGGGATTTGGAATCAGGAAGTCTAAGTACAGTTCCTGATTCATTACTGGCTGTCTGATGGTAATAAAATCATTTTACTTCTCAAAATTTGAACTTCTTTATTTCTAAAATGGAAAGAGTACTTGCAACTGTTTATCATGTATATATAAATGTGTGTCTATCCATGCTACCTGATGGTAGGTAAGTGAAACTGTTACAATTTCTTGTCCAGCTTCCATAAGTGGAGGTAACCATTGATACATTATGCTCTGTTTTTACTCCTTGACAGACTCTGAATAGAGGTCCCATGGCTGCATTTCTGATGCAAACTAAAGACAACCCCATGAAAGCCATAGGCGTGCTGGCTGGAGTCATAGCCATCATGGTGGTCATTACCGTATTCATCTCCACTGCCATGTTCTGGCGCAACAAGAAATCCAACAAGATTTTACCAGTCCGCCGGGTGATCCGAAAGAGACCGAGCCCGCCATCCCGCTCCATCAGGGCAGAATGGCTCAAATTCAAGAGGTCTCATACAGGAGACAAGTTTGCCGTCAAGGATGAGCTACCCAATGAGAACCATAACAACAACAGCTCGATGTTCACCCCTCCTCCTGATACACCAGCCCCGCCCCCTCCACCTATCACCATCCCCAAGATCAGCCCCACTGAATGGACAGTGCCCACAGTCTCAGGCTCACTGACTCCCAAGCGCACCAGTAAGCCGATGAAGCAAAACTTGGAAGGACCTGTCCGATCTGCCCTTGTTTCTGAGCTCAAGCAGAAGTTTGAAAAGAAGGCTGCAAACAATAAACCTTATGTCTGAGAACCTACTGTAGACACTCCCAAGGCTATTACCCCACTATCCTTGTCTCTGACAACTTAGAACCAGATGAAAACAATTCAGCTGCACATTCACTTTTTTTTACAAGTATTTATTGTTCATTTGCATGGATTCTCTGCCAATTTCCCTTTCTATTTAGCAGTGGGAATAATTTCTGCAGTGGCCCAGAATGTAGGTAATAATCACTAGATCATAGTCTGACCACATGCACTTAACTTCTCTCCCCTGAAACTTCACCAAATGTTCCATTATGAACAAAGTGTTCATATACTAACTGGTGTTCGAGTTGCCATTGAATGGAGTTGCATAGGTTTTCTTCTTCCTACTCTCATCCCTGAAAAAACTAAAGCTCATTTGGCCATTATTTCTGAGCATCCTGACCCAAAAGAACTTAAATTTATGCACAGGATTCCTGCCAGATGTGATGAGACATTGAAAATGCAATGCCAGCTTAGGCTGTTATCATCAAACAAACTTCAAATACTGAAAATTCTTTGATTAAAAAGCAAAAAGAGTTCTGACCATAGATAGATTTTATGGAAACAGGGAAGAACAGACCTCAAATCCTGAGAACACTAAAAGCAAACCACTTCCGGATGAAGCTTCAAAGAGTGATATAAGTTGGTGTCCATCTCACAAGGCTCTCTTGGAAGAATTCAAAAAGGATCTTAAAAGAAAGGTAGAAGAAAATAGGGAAAGGAACTGAGAGCTCTGGAAAAGGAAACACAGAAATTGTTTGAAGAAAATCACTCCTTAAAAAATACCTTAGGCAAAATAGGAAAAGGAAAAAATTCTGAAAAATAAAATTTCCAAAATGGAAAAAAAAATCCAATTAACAAAGCAATTAATTTTAAAGTTCAATTAGTCAGATGCAAAAGAACATTTTTTAAAAGTTAACTGAAGAAAATAATTCACTAAAAATTAGAATTGAACAAATGGAAACTAATGATTCAACAAAGCATCAAGAATCAGTGAAACAAAAAAAATGAAAAAAAATAGAAGAAAAATAGAAGAAAATATAAAACTTCTCATTGGATAAAAGGTGACAGGGGAGGTAGGAATAATGTTCAATCTTGACCTAAGTAAAGCAAATTCAAAGAACTGTTAGGAAACAGACACAGACAAAGGGAGGTCAAAGGTGATCTAAAAATACTCATTCAACTATAGGAGGAGAAAATATGTTGTCTACGTCTTTAAGGTAAAAAATTGATAGATTATGCTTTCATCCTTGGTACCTTCAGGGTTAAGAATGGGGGAAAAAGTCATAAACTGAATTTTCTCATTGGTGGAAGCAGATACTTAAGTATGTATGCCCACTGGAGGAATAGCACATTAGTGTCTGACTATGATTCAGGAACTACAAATGGTGCCCAAGTTCAAATTCATCCAACTGAATCATATACATCTGCATATACCACAATGCTATACAAACCCACAAGTATTCTAAGCTTCTCCTCTCTCCATGGAGCTGTCCTACTGTGGTGGTTCCTTAAAGAGGCAGCAAAGTATTGTAGAAAGAGAGCTGGAAGAATTAGATCCTGCTTTATTCTGCTGAATATTCTTGATTCTGCCATGTGACTTTGGGTCAATCACTTAGTTGCTCTGTGTTCCAATAGTTTTAGTAAAAGAGGTCAGCCTAACTCACAGAATTTGTGAGGATCAAATGAATTACTAATGAATGGAACATGCTTTGAAAATTACAAGGCATTCTGCAAATATAAGGTGGCAAAAATAGTCTGAGATTTAAAAGACTTGTATTTGAACCTGGGACAGTTACTAGCTTTATTAACCTAAGCAAGGTAGTTATCTGCTGAACCTCAATTTTCTCATCTATAAAATTGGTATATATCTTGCTTTACCTATTTCACAGAATTGTTGTGAAGAAAGTGCTTTGTAAATCTTAAAGTATCACATAAATGAGAATGATCATTATTATTAAGACTTATTCATTGGAACACAGTTGTTCCACAAAGTATTGGGTTTTCCTTGCCTCTCATGAGTTTGCCACAGAATCACAATGTTTGTGTGAAGTCAAGTTTGGAGAGTTTTTTCCTTAATAGGGTCACTCTCTTGCACAACAACTCTGCTGCTCAGCCAATTACTTATTTCAGTGTTATACAAGGGAACAGCCAAGGAAGCAACAGAAATTTCAGAAAGAAGAAATCAAGTGACAGAATATTCCTATAGACACCCTTTCTCCCTTGCTTTCAGATGGCTGTGTCCATAGAATTATAGAATATTAAAGGCAGAATGGTTCCTTAAAATTCATCTAGTTCAATAGCTTCATTCTATTTATGAAAAAATTAAGACCTAGAAGTATGAAGTGATTTGTTCAGAATCACACAAGATTAGCTAATGGCAGATCCAACACCATAAATCAGATTTCTTGAGTCTTGACTTTTCCCACAATACTTTATATAAAACTCAGCTTGGGCATATACTTAAAGTAGACATTTTAATTTTTTTTGTCTTGTGACTCCTTTTCCCTCAAAGTTTTCATGACCCCAAGTATATAAATATGTAAAATAGGTATATATCAAAGGTTTGCCAGTAATAAATCATAATTTCATGACCCCCACATTCAGTTACAAGACCCCATGTGGAATTGCAATTTAAGGAGCTGGGTCTTAAAGGTTTGACAGTATTTCCCTAAGAAAAGGGAAGGGAGGTATCCATATCCTAAATGAGATTTCCTTTAAGCAAATCCATTCTAAAGAAAGCCAGGGATACATACCAAGAGAAATGGAGGAGAGTTTCTTGATTATTTCAGGTAGTCAGCACCAACTCCATTTCAGATGATTTGATTTATTAAAATTTGATTTACACATTACTTTTCTTGAACAAATAGAATCTGTTCCATTAATAACCTGAAGCACAGATATGCTGCCTGATCCCCAGACTTTTCTTCAAATGAATAGCACTGCTATTATTTAAGGTCAAGAATTATAGCTAGCAATTTGAGAACAGAGGAAAGACCAGAACAACAAATGAAATTAACCAGAAGGAAAGGGTGACAGTCCAACAAATATTAGGGTGGGTAGTTTTGTTTTATATGATTAATATTTGGGGACTTTTTTTTCATTGAATGTTCCCATTCCTATCAAGTTGTATTGTATTTCATTTTTTGTAATTATGAATAAAACCCTTTAAATCAAAGATGTTTTTTATCATATGTACATGGTCTCTATTACTGTTCTTTCGCCCATCCTCTCTGTTTCATAAGACAGTGAAGCAATAAATAAAATGCCTGAAGTTTAATAAGCAAAGAAGAAAAAAAGGAGGTGAAGTGGTTGAAAATTGTATATCTTCCCAGGCAGCTTGGCAGTATAGTAGGTTAGACTAGTAGATCTGGAAAGATCTAAAATCAAATCTTGCCTCTGACATTTATTAGCACTATGCCACTGGGCAAGTGTATTCCCCTCAGTTTCTTTAACTTTATGGGGATAATAATGGAGCCTACTCTCCAAGGTTATGAGGATGAAATGAAAAAAAATATATTTAAAGTGCTTTGTAAGCCTTATGGCACTATAGAAACTCTATCAATCATTATTATGACTTATTAACTTGTCATAGATAATATCTGAGAATAGCTTTCGTTTGTATTGGTACTTTGCTTCTGCCTCAAAAATATATATCTGATTTTTAAGAATTAAGGCAGCTAAGCAAGCTTATAGGAAGGAAATATTTCTATTGTGCTTACTATGTGCCAGACACTGTGCTAAGCACATTACAAATACTAGCTTATTTAATACTCACAACCCTAGAAGATAGCTGCTATTGTCCTCATTTTACAGTTGAGAAAATTAAGGCAGAGATTAAGTGACTTAACCAGGGTCATACAACTATTAAGCATCTGAGGCTGGACTTTTAACTCAGGTTTTGCTAATTTCAGACATTGTGCTCTATCTATTGCATCATCTCTAAAAGGAAGGAGGAAGAGAATATTTAACTACTATGTACCAAATCCTCACAACAACCTTTGGTGCTATAATTGTCCCCATTTTAGAGTTCAGGAAACTGAGATTAAATGACCTGCCCATGGTCAAATAGTATCTAAGACCATATTTGAACTCAGGTCTTCAAGACTAGGAGCAGTGCTCTATGAACTGCTCCATCTAGTTGCCAAAAGGTGGCAGAAATCCAAGCCAAATCTCTTTCCTGAGTCCCAATTTGCCCAGAGTGCCAGATAAGTGAGCTATGCACAAAAATCTGGAACAAGAAGGACAGAGAATTGAGGATCTTGCTTCTAACAATTATGGAAGTAAAGGGGGATTTTGAAGTGATTAGCAGAGAGCATGATATGTTGAATTTCTGCCAGTACCCAAATAATAGGTATGTTTTTACAAAGTATAAGCTGGTCCCCTTACTAGAGGAGAAGGTTAAAAAAGAAAAAGGCTAAAGGAATATTTTTGTGTAGTCCTTGTTTATAGAAAACATCATGTTTCTTGAAGGGACTGATAAGGTCAAAAAAAAAATAGATAGTTCAAGATAAAAATAATTAACAGGAAAAATCTTGTCTTGGGAGAGGTTAAAAGAGATAATTTGAGATACAAATGATTAAGAGAAATTCCTGTCTTATTTACAAATATCTCTGGAATCTCTTGGGTAACATCTCTGTGCAAATCTGTTTGATGACCCTAATTATGTATAAAAGGAAATTCTAAAATTGTTTTCCTGGCACTCGGTTTATACTTGCCTTGTGCCCTCCAACTTGTTCTGGAGTTCTGACCTTTGCCAGGCAATTTGGCCTTTCTGGAGGCCAAATGCCTGTCTATCCCTTTTCTATCAATAAAGACTTTGTTTTGATACAGCATTGAGTAGCAAATTCATTCGCTACCGGACCTGCCCTTTTGTTACTTTGGGAAAGAGAGAGAGGTAATCAGACCCACAAGGAGAAGAGCTGATCCATCTCGGTTTAGAGCCCCAATTTACTCCTCACCATTTGGTGGCCCGTACGAGGAAATTTTATGGAGGTAAGCTGGAAATATCTTTCTTTTATAGCGGGGTCAGTTCAAAAATTTCCTAGGAAATAGTGGCCTCAAACTTCAGGGAGCTAGAAAGCTCTGAGGATCATTTGGCTCAGGACGCTGAGTGCAAACGAATTCCTGTTTTTTGACAAATAGTTTTCCTGTACAGAGACTGGGGAGCATTTGTGGAATCTGACAGAGACGTCTGATCAGGTTGAGCTATAGAAGTGGAAATTTGTGTGGTGGCAAAAATGGGACAATTCTTCTCCTCCATCCCTAAAGATTCACCTCTGGGATATCTCTTGAGAAACAGAAAGAAATTCAGCCTCAAAGATTTAAAATTGCAACAAAGTGTGGCCCCTCTATAAACTGGGCAATCAGGAACATTGGCCTATTTTTGGCTTAATTAACTTCTCTACTATTAGGGAATTAGATCTATATTGCAGAAGACAAGATAAATGGTCAGAAGTTGCTTATGTACAAACCTTCTGGGCCCTCTCCCAGGATCCCAAACTGCGGTTAAGTTGCAGGATGTTTCTGTCTATGTTTACTGAGGTGGAACTGGGGAGAGATGCTGATCCCCAGCAGGACCCTCCTAATTTACCCCCAGAGCTGGACTCTGGGAATAATCTAATGCTTTGTCCTTCTGGGCTGAGAAGCAGCAATCCTTCTTCCTCACCCGGCTCCCACCCGGCTCCCTCCCAGCTCCTAATCAGACTTCCCTCCCCCAAAGCCTCCACTCTCCTACTCCTCCCTCTAAATCTGACTCTACTACAGCTGCGGCCCAGGACTCTGATTTAGCTATTTCTGAGCCTTGCCTCCCGGGAGAAATGGCCAGCTCTTTGGAGAAAACACTTAGAGTGCAAAGGCCCCTCTCTTTTGGGGATTTCCCCCACATAATGGAGAAACTTATTGAGGGGTTTACAGCCGTTCCTTTTCAGCATGATCAGTCCTGGGGATATGTTATCTCTTCTTATCGCCCAATACCGGAGAAAAGAATGAGATGGGACCTAACACAGAGGTTTGCTAATAACATGACTGGGAGGTACCGGGCGAGGCCATTGCCATTCCCTTCACAAATCCCAGGGGGGACTAAGAAGAAGCGAGTGGACGTAGAGAAGAGGGGAGTAGAGACATAGAAGAGGGGAGTGGGGACAGAGAGGAGGGGAGTGGTGATACAGAAGTGAGGGATCATCTTCTAACCTGTCCCATTGAAGGAATGGAAAAGGGGAATAAAAAGCAGATAGATTACAAGAAGCTTATGCAAGCAGCTGATAAGAATCCTACTTTATTTCAGGGTCACCTTGTAGCGACTATTAGAGAATTCACTAACCTGCACCCCACTTTTCTAGAGGGGATTGTTGTCATTGCCATGTATTTTATCAATCAGTCTTCCCCAGATATAAGATGAAATTTGCAGAGGTTGACTCTAGAATCCCAGAATTCCACGACTCAATAATTAGAAGTCACCTTTGGGGTATGTAATGATAGGGATTGGGAGGGGGATGGAAAGGTCGGAGCAAAGAGCGGACAGCAGATACAAATTCTGTCTACTTCTATTTTCCATGGGCCCCAAAGCTTGTACTTCAGATGCAGTTAGCATGGCCACTGGGCAAGGAATTGCCCTCAGAATCTAGGCCCTTACCCTGAATACAAACGGGAAGGACACTGGAAGAGCGACTGCCCAGAGAAGGGAAGGAACACAGGCTCCAGGCTCACCCCCCAAGCCTCTCCAGACTTGAGGTGGCGTGCCCCTGGATCAGGCCCAGGGTAAATTTGGACTTAGCAGGTATGCCAATCTCGTTTTTTCACACAGAAGCCTCTTTTTGTTCTGTTCCTCCATTCAGGTCCTACTGGCCCCTCTCCCCCAAGGTGCTGGAGTTGAAGGGAGATATAAAAATTGTTTGGAAATCCCCCCCTGCCTTGCTGGCTCGGGGACTTCAAGTTTCTAACTATCCCTTCCTATCCTAGCCCATCGATGGGTAGAAATTTGACAATCGAGAAAACTAGGAGCTCAATTTTCTCTGATTAAAATCTCCAAATAATCACTAGACCCTCTCACATTCCTTGTGAAATCTGGGAGGAAATAGAAGTTTTAAGAACAAGGATTAAGAAATTTGGGAATTGGTTATTTGAAAATCTGTTTGTGATTTTAAATTTTTTTAACCTGTTATACTCATTTTGTAAGTGAATGGAACTTGGCTATTTTAAACTGACAGGAAAGGTTTTTTTTGTTTTGTTTTGTTTTTTCCTTAAAGCAGTCTTTAGAGCCAGCAAGAATAAAGGGCAATAAAACCTTATCTGAACGAACTTATCCCATTTGATTATGGGAAATACAAATTTGCTATTGCTTTTGCATACTAGATTGTTTATTCTGAGTATAAGATCTTGGAATTTGTTTGAATATTGATGCATTTACTGTTAAAGAGGTTTGAAAAGAGCAATGAAATTCAAACTTAAGCCAGAGCTGAGTCATAAAAGCAGCCTAGACAGATAATAGAGAGATGCTAATTACTATTAGTCAAACACTCAGGCAAAAAGAGAAAAAAAAAAGTTTGGTTTGATTCAGTTTATTTGTTAACCTAAGTTTTACTTTAAATAGTTTTGAGCTATTCACTATATAGTGTGAATTTCACAGGTTTTGAAGGAGAAAGGAAAGAGGAATGCATGATTTTTAAGGTATTAGAAAGTATTTGGGAATAGGAAGAAGAGATGGGGGAGGGAGACTCACAACCCCCCCCCCCCACTGCTTTCTACATCTTTAGTAGTGGAGCATCTAGTCAGAAAAGTTGTTGGAAATTAAGGAATTGTTATTTTTAAGAACTTCTTTTATTCTTTTATGGGGTATTTGGACATTCTATATAAGTTTAAAACATATAAGTTTAATAGATTGTATTGTATTGGGTCATTCAGAGATTATTTAAAGAGCATCTAAAATAATAGGT
This sequence comes from Sminthopsis crassicaudata, assembly GCF_048593235.1. NCBI lineage: Eukaryota > Metazoa > Chordata > Mammalia > Dasyuromorphia > Dasyuridae > Sminthopsis > Sminthopsis crassicaudata. Next base: position 618,092,851 of record NC_133618.1, on the reverse strand, counting down.
TTTTTGGGGGGGTTGGGTTTTTGGGTTTTTGTTTTTTTTTTTTTTTTGCTGTATCAAAACAAAGTCTTTGTTGATAGAAAAGGGATAGACAGGCATTTGGCCTCCAGAAAGGCCAAACTGCCTGGCAAGGGTCGGGACACCAGAACAAGTTGGCGGGCACAAGGCAAGTATAAATTGAGTGCCAGGAAAACAATTTTAGAAATTCCTTTTATACATAACTAGGGTCATCAAACACAGATTTGCACAGAGATATTATCCAAGAGGTTCCAGAGATGTTTGTAAATAAGACAGGAATTTCTCAATCATTTGTATCTCAAATTATCTCCTTTAACCTCTCCCAAGACAAGAATTTTCCTGTCAATTATTTTTATCTTGAACTATCTCTTTTTTTGACCTTATCAGGGCATGGAATGAAAGGAATATACTGGAGACAGGAAAAAAAATAGAAAAAAAAAAAAAAAACAAAGGAAGAGAAAGGAAGGAAAGGAGAGGGACAGAGCAGAGGAAGGAAGGAAGGAAGGAAGGAAGGAAGGAAGGAAGGAAGGAAGGAAGGAAGGAAGGAAGGAAGGAAGGAAGGAAGGAAGGAAGGAAGGAACAAAGAAAGGGAAGGAGGAAGAGTGGGAGGGAGGAGGGAGGAGGAAAAAAAGGAATGTCTCAAACAGAAGGTGGGATACAGGCTGAATCTTGAAGGAAACCAAAGAAGATAGGAAGGATAAGTGAAGAGGAAGAATATTCCAGAGTTAGAGTCAATTACTTCTACAATTACAAATTCAATTACAAAATGTTTGTGGCAGCCCTCTTTGTAGTGGCTAGAAACTGGAAAATGAATGGATGCCCAACAATTGGAGAATGGTTGGGTAAATTATGGTATATGAATATTCCATAATATTATTGTTCTATAAGAAATGACCAACAGGATGAATACAGAGAGGCTTGGAGAGATTTACATCAACTGATGCTGAGTGAAACAAGCAGAACTAGGAGATCATTATAAACTTCAACAATGATACTGTATGAGGATGTATTCTGATGGAAGTGGATATCTTCAACATAAAGAAGAGCTAATCCAATTCCAGTTGATCAATGATGGACAGAATCAGCTACATCCAGAGCAGGAACACTGGGAAATGAGTATAAACTGTTAGCATTCTTTGTTTTTCTCCTCAGGTTATTTTTACCTTCTGAATCCAATTCTTCCTTTGCAACAACAACAACATCAACAAAATTCGGTTCTGCACATATATATACTGTACTTAGGATATACTATAATATATTTAATATGTATGGGAATGCCTGCCATCAAGGGGAGGGATGGAGGGAAGGAGGGGAAAATTCGGAACAGAAGGGAGTACAAGGGATAATGTAGTAAAAAATTACTTATGCATATGTGCTGTCAAAAAATGTTATAATTATAAAATTAATTTTAAAAATTTTAAAAAGAAGTCAATTAATAAAAAGGCAAAGAGATAGAAGATGGAGTATTCTATTAAAGATGCTAAATAGGGAGCATATTTGAGAAATGTCACAGAAGAAGAAATGATAAGATTTAACAGAGGATTTGAAATGTGGGATGAGTGAAAGTAAAAAGGAAAGGATGACACCAAGCTTGCAAGCTTGGAAAGATGGGGGTGCCCTAATCAGTAATAGGAAAATGTAAAAGGGCCTAGGGAAAACATTGATGAATTCTGAATTCTGTTTTGGATATGCCAAAACCTGTCATTATTCTAGTATCTTTCCTCTGTTGATTATCTCCAGTTGAGTCTCTCTCTCTCTCTCTCTCCCTCCCCCCCCCTCTCTCTCCCTCCCTCCCTCCCTCCCTCCCTCTCCCTCCCTCCCTCCCTCCCTCCCTCCCTCTCTCTCTCTCTCTCTCTCTCTCTCTCTCTCTCTCTCTCTCTCTCAACTTGTTTACATATTTTTCCACCATTAGAATGTGGGCTCCCTGAGGGCAGAAACTATCTTTTATATACCTAGTACTTAGCACAATGTTTGACAAAGAGTAGGTGTTTAGCAAATGTTTATTGACTGGCTGGCTAATTGGCTGAGATGCTCATAGGACATCTAATTCAAGATATCAATTGGTGACATGACAGATGCGCTAGATGTTAGTTCATCGCCAAAACTCTGCAAGTTCTATTGAACAAAACACTTAATGTGAGACAACAGAATGATATGGTATCCAAAAAAACTTTTAGTCTCAAATTAGCGGCATGGTACCTAAAAAGAAGTGATAGCCATAGTACACCTGGAGTGGATGATCTCTAAAGTCCCTTCCAGCTTTATGACCCAATTTATCCAATGTTACCACATTTTAACAAGGATATTCAATTGGAACAGGATTCGTTGGAGAAATTACTGTTTTAAGCTGACAATCCAGTGAGTGACTCCAGGTCTTCCAATACCATGGTCATGTACATAGAAAGCTCATTAAGCTGGTATTCACTGAGTATCAGCAAAGTGTTTGATAATGTCCTTCGTGCTATAGGGCAGCTAAAGGCACCATGGATAGAGTGCTACACCATAATTTTACAGGCTTCAGCTTTAATTATTTTTTTATTTACACTATATATATTGTTTTTCTTGTTCTGCTTACTTTGCTTTGAATCAGGAGGCAGCTAGGTGGCACAGTGGATAGAGCACCAGCTTTGAATTCAGGAGGACCCGAGTTCAAATCTGATACTCAGACACTTAACACTTCCTAGCTGTGTGACCCTGGGCAAGTCAGCCTCAAAAAAAAAAAAAAAAAAAAAAAAAAAAATCAGTTCATGTATGTCTCCTTAATCTTCTCTGTATTCATTGTGTTTATTATTTCTTATAGTATAATAATGTTCCATTATGATCATGTACCAAAACTGCTCTCTACTCAATGGGCATCAATTCCATTTCTAGCTCTTTACTATTACAAAAAGAGCTATTGTAAGTTTTTTATATTTATGGGATATTTCTTTTTGTTATTTACTTTTTTAGGTCTTTCTTTTTATTGCTTACTTTCTCTTCTTGACAGAATTTCTGGGTCAGTAGGGTATGGACATTTTCCTCCCTCTCTTCAAATAATTTCAGATTGCTTTCTAGAATAGTTGGACCAATTCCTAGCTCCATCAATGATCCATTAATTGGGATTATTTTTGGAAAATGCAAAGTGTAAAGCTTCCACAAGAGGGTGTCCCAGGTTAGTAAGAAGGCTAGAAAACATATTGTACAAGAATAAGTTGAAAGAATTAGGGATATCTGTCCTAGAGAAGGGAAGACATATAGAAAAGGTATGAGAGCTGTCTTCATTTGAAATCCTTTCATGTTTACTTGTTCCTCTTAGCCCCAGATGACAGAAGTAAGAGTAATGAGATAAAAGCCTCACAGAGCAAGGTTTATACTTGAGGAAAAGAAAAACTTGTTAACAATTTGAGCTATCCAAATGGAATGGGCTGCCTCAGAAAGAAGTGAGTTCTCCATCATTATAGGTCTTCATGCAGAAGCTAGGGAGCCAGTTCTTGGTTGGTTAAAGGGAGCAAGGGTGGGGGTAGAAGTGGGATTGATCTCTAAGGTTCTGCCAGCTCTATGATTCCTCATTTTCTCTTGTAAGAATCTTATTTTTGGAAGACAGCCAACTCTTTCATAGATCAGAATTCCTTAGGTGAATCATGAGCTATAACTTGGGCCCTATGGGACTTCAATAAATTTCCATCAAAAAGAATGTAAATATGATTCTTTCCCATCACAGAGCCCAACCATAGTTACCATAATGAACCTTGCAAACATACAACTATAGAAGCAATAACAAGCAACATCCAGAAACATGAGAGAACGCCATAATCAGACAAATCTACTCTGCAAATCTGTCCTTGGAAATACAATCTCCTTAAATCTGAGAGAAAGTGAACACTGGCCAATTAACTACTTATATTTATATATCCATGGTATGATTTGCTTTGGAAAACAAACATTTTATGAGAGAGCTAAATCCAGAGGCTTACATACTGTCTCTGGTAGCTAAGGTCTCAGAGGATATTACTACTTGGGGTTTAGTTACTAGTAAAGTCTTGTAGAAAAGTCCAGAGGAAACAGTGGAAATTCTACTTTAGTTTATTTCTATTAAACTAAATTCATCAGCCCTAACATAGGAGGATGAACAAAAGGACTCCCCGTCTATAAGGCTTCAAACACCCCATAATAGTCAACAACCAATGAATGTGAGGTGTTCAAAGTACATAGTAAGAAGAATCAGATAATCTTGTACACTTGTAGAAAATATGTCACTAATTGATACATTTGGGCTTGTACTATTAGCTCTTTAGTGACTATTTCTTCCTAAATATTTTACATGCAACAGGAAACTTCTGTGGGATATGGCCATGTGGGGAAAACAACTAGATTCTTTATAATTGTGGTTAATTGAGTAAAATATAGTGCTGCACTTCTAAAACAAAACACACTGAAAATGAAGAATTCTATTAGTGAGGGGAAATGATTGGGAAATGACAAATATTAAAAATTGCATCGATAAAACATTTAAAATATATTAATGGGGCAAGGTTATGGAACATGTCTTCTGGCTCCCTGAGGATGGATGCAGCCTCCATTCCCTTACTAAAGAACATGTGCCATCAGTGACTCATAGATGATAGGTCAGAGTAGGTCTCTATGGTAGGACAATGCTATGTCAAAAATGACTGATAACTGAATGGATCCAGACTTTCAGGGAGAAGGGAAGAAAGATGGAGGAGGAGAGAGATCCCTTCCACCCCCCATCAATGAAAGTCCAAGGGAGAGTTTATACACAAAGTTCCCACAAAGAGGTCACTAGAAAAAAGAGGAAGGAATTTATGTCTTTGCTCCCTTATTTAGCCTACTTAGGAGGGAAGGCATCCTGACTCAGTTGGCAATCATCTTTGACAGAGGCTCTCTGTGACTGCAGCCAAGTGATCAAGCAGGAGCTTCTGATTGTGCAAGATTTTAGCAAGGAGATAGAGCTTGTATGTATCCTGATAGAGTGCATGCTTCTAGACTTGTCATTGAAAAAAGCACATTGGAATGGAACAAAATGATACAAGAAGAGGAGAAAAGATGAAAGGATAATGAAGGGAAAGTAAGGAAAGGGGAGGGAAGGAGGAGAAGGGAGAAAAAGGAAGGGGAAGGAGAGAAGGGGAAGAATGGGGAGGGGAAGGAGAAAAGGAAAGGAAAGGGGAAGAGATAGGAAGAAGAAAGGGGGAAGAGGAAGAAGGGAGGCAAAGAGAGGGAAAGGGAAGGGAGGAAAGGGAAGAAGAGAGAAGGGAAGGAAGAGGAAGGGAAGGAAGGGGAGAAAAGGGAAAAGAAGGAAGGGGAAGGGGAGGAGAGGAAGGGAAGAGGAAGAGAGAGAGGGGAAGGGAGGAGAGGGGCATCTATGTACTCTTGTGTAGGCAGAGTTGACTATGTACATGTGTGACTATGTACATTGTGGAGCAGAATTGTATAACAGAACAAGCACTGTACTTGGAGTCAAAAGATCTGGATTTAAATTCTGGCTCTGTCATTTACTACATGTGTAAGCATGGACCAACCTCTCTACCTCTTTGGACTTCCAAAAAAAATGTGAACTGAGGCAGTTAGACCATAAAATCTCCATGATACCTTCCAGCTGAAAATCCTACACACACACACACACACACACACACACACACACACACACACATACACACACACACACACACACACACACACGTTTTTAAACATCCATGAATAATGAAGGCATTTTTCACTGTCATATTTTCTTCTTAAAAGGCAAGAAGTCAATAAATATACATATACAAACCATTCATTTTATATAATTTTTATTGAATTCATCATAAGGAAATGTTTCTTGAAAAAGTAAGAACAACTGTAGATATGTACAGTCTAGGTGAATATACATTTACATAGATATCATCATTGGGTATCATATATGCATGTGTTTAACTCACTAATTCACATGTGTATAGTATATGACTATCTCTATATGTAAATATTCTGAAAGAAAATGGCATTTCAGACGTATATGCATATTTATTATGTGTATGTGTACAGAAATGTATATGTCCATATCCACATAAATATAGGTTAACTTTAAGATTTTTAAGTCTATCTTTAGACCAATTTCATAAATGAAGAACAAGAATTGAATGGAATACTCAAGGAACATTCAGACTTTTGAAGGTCCTCAGATGCCACATGTTCCCCCCATATCTGAACAAGAATCCTTTCCACAACATCCCCAATAAGCAATCATTAACCTTCATTAACCTTTACTCAAAAACCTTCACTAAAAGGGAATCCCTTACCTCCTGAGACAGTCCACCCACTATGAAATGGATCTAATTGTAAAAAAGTTTCTTCTTGCATCAAAGCCTAAACCCATGACAAAAATAAAATTTCTTTATCTTATCCATAGTTATCATTGCTTGTCAAGAACAGGTGTGCCTGAATTCCATAATTATTGCCACCATCTTCTATTTCCTTCAATCACCGTTTTAATTTTTGATACTAAATTTGGTATCAACAGAAACATTAGGATAAATAAGATAAGGGTGATCATGTTAAAAAAAAAAACTGCAAGCTCCAAAATATTACAACCTTGACATGTATACTCTTGATTTAACAAAATAATACCATCTTGTTTACTTGAATGTCCCTTTCTGAACTTTTTTCTTAGGTTTTTGGTATTCTTTCTATTATTGGTTTTGTGTAATTGTAGTATATATGTGTTTGTTCTGATCGTACTTTCTTTATTCTGTATCATTTAATATGAGTATCTTCACATTTTCATTCTTCACATTGTCAATTAAAATGGTCAGTCAATAAATATAGTGTAACAAAATTCCATCATGCTCATATGCCTCAATTTTTACAGCAAATTGCTAATCATTATGCCTATGTTTTTTTTCTATTTTTAAAAAATAAATGTATATATCTTAAATAATGCTATTAATAGTATTTTGGTACAAATAAGTGTTGTTTTTTTCCTTTCATTGGCATCCTTAGGACATATACCTATTAAGAGGTCAAAGGCATAAAAAGTTTAGTAACTTTTACAATCCATCACAATATTGCCTTCCCAAGGAATTGTAAATATTTACAATTCCCTTAGAAATGAGGGAATCACTATGCTTACAAAATGGTCAAGATTATTTATAAAATGGCATTAACACATGGTTGCATTTCACAAGAGCACAATGAAGAAGCAACCTCCCTCCTCTCCCCCACCTCCAACATGTAACCCATCAGTGAAACTAATAGTTGGTTTCTATCACATACTCTGAAGAATTTTCCTTCTAATAGACACACTACAAGGGAAGCTCTGGTGCAATAACTACAGGTATCTCTATAGATTTCTAAACAGGCTATGCCTTGAGGGCAATGAGTATTTTCTCATTCATTAGGGACTGGCACCTGGGTCACTTGTATCATAGACAGATCTGCTTCCCACTGGACCAATAAAGAGGAGAATAGTACCCACTTTATACTAAAAGACCTACAGTTAGGAGACCCCAATTCATGGGGGAGTGGCCCAAGAATTGATGAGAAAGAATAGATAAAGAATCATCTAGAGTGAGAAGGCATGGGTGGGTTACAGTCTATGTGATGGATGAGATATCAGAGCCCTTCCTTTATCAATAATGTTCAATCAGCTTATATTAGGTGAGCCAGGCTCACCTTTTATTGGTTTAGCAAAATTCCTAAGCCAAAGGGGGACCATGAAGTTCATAGGAATTTGACTTTCCTTCTCCAATTCTGGTGATTTAAGTAAGAGGATCCAAGTCAACCTGCCTTGAAGTTAAATCCACCTAAAAAAAAGACGCATGCTATTTTGACTCTCTGTTGGGGATTTGTTGGCTCTGATCCTCTTTGATCTCCCCAAGATAGAGACTCTCCTCAATGCCAGTTGTCAGGTTGTTGAACATGGTCTCCCTGCTCTCAATGACGGTGCTGGGGCATCTTGATCCATTTCTCCTAGGAGGACAATTGTCCAAACAGTGGCCCAAGCAACTGAGATGGGCCTCTGAGGCACAAACGTACACGCCTACCGGCACTGCCAGGGCCAAGGCACAAACCACAACAATGATGTGGATGACTCTCTCCCTCTTATACAACTCACTGATGTCATTGCCTGTCACAAAGACAATGCACTGGTCCTTGTGGGGTGGCTGGCTCTGTAGGCTTATACATGCTTCATATTTTGTGGCTGGAAGCAGGTCATTCACCCAATAGGTGTTGATCCCAGGGCCAATTGATACAGTTTCTTTCTTGACAGCTTCATATATCCCAAAGTAGAGTGTGAACCAGGTCTCTGAAGGGTTGTCTGTGGCAGCGTACCACTCTAGCACGATTCCATAAACGGTTTGCTTGGCGATCCTCATGTAAATGTAGGAATGCTCTTCCGAGGAAGTCAAGTAGGAGGAGGAAGAGGGTGCAGGCTGAACCTGAAGGGAGATGGGGACAGAGCTGCTGCCCATGGAGTTGCTGGCTACACAGGTGTAGTTGCCACTGTCTGTCAAATGGGCTAAAGGTATCACCAGCTCAGAATGAATGGAATCTTCCCCAATAGGAGAGGTAGACACTGGGGATTAAAAATAAATAATTAAACTTCATCGACTGGACCTGATTCCTATAAATATTTCAAAAGCCTGAAGATATGAACATATTTAACCAGGTTTTTCCAAAGAAGGCTTAATCCCTGTCTTGTAGATAGTCCATCTTCCTCCTCCTTATCTGAATTATTAAAAATAATTAGTCTCCTTCTAAACTCAGCTGATACCACTTTCTACTCCATGAAGCCTTTCCAGATATACCCAACTGGCTACCAAGACCTTCCCTACCCCAAAATTACCTTTCATTTATGGTGTATATATTGTATTGATACCTATATGAATATATGTTGTCTACTCCTATAGAATGTAACTTCTTGAAAGCAAGAGTAGGATGGAACCAGCTCTATCCAGATTCTCCTGAGCTCCATTGCTAAATTTTCAGTGCAAGCATTTACAGCTCCAAAATCATATACAAATCAGCACTTCATATATTAGGGAGTTTTTAATTGTCTAGATTTAAGAAAATGTTGTTAGTGCAGATTAAACTTTTTTTTTAATGTGTGAGTATTTCTCCCCCCAGAGAACCCCTGGTGTTAAACACTTGCTATCATACTCTGTACGGCTCTATTACTATTACTCTAGTAATACTATACCCCTAAGCTCAGCAGGAATACTATATAAGGGTCAGGAGAATGAAGTTATCACCAGATTGAAAGCCTGGGAAATGTAGGCTAGTAACAACAATAATAACTGATATTTACATTGTATTTAAAGCTTAAAAAATGCTTTACATCCATTATCTCATTTAAGCTTCAAAATTAAGGACTAATCTGTCTCTTTTTTCTATAGATTATAAATAGAATTATTAGTTGATTAATTGACATATAATCCTGGGATAAGACTCCACCTGCTAGCATGAGGACACAAACTGAGAAAAAAAAATCAAGTCTCATTATGTTTCCAGCCATGCAGATATCCTGGCATTATGCAGACCAAATGTGGAGGACTGGCTGAATTCTACAGATTTCACTCAGACATTCTGGGTGCCATATAACAACAGGCTAAAGTTGTACAGTTTCTTCAACCACTAGATGTGTTGGCATGAAAAATTACATGCATAGATCTTTCCAACCAACAACAAAGGCCAGAATGCTCTGGGAAGGAGCCCATGAAGACTAGAAAATAGCTCTGTCATTGTATGAAACCTGTTGTTTTCTGTGTGCGACTTTACCTGTACTTGATGTGTATGTGTCATGTGAAATCAATCTTGTGTGTTTTTATATGTATACATAAACCTATATGGGTGTATTTAATATAGTTACATATATATCGTAATAGATATTTTTGTACATCAATTCAATAGCACTGATGACAATAAAATATAGTCTGAAGCTCTGCAAAGATTATATGAGAAAAAATAAGAAAGAGAGGAGAAAAGAAAGAGGAAAAAATAAAAGAGGAGGACAAGGAGGAAAAGAAAAAATGAAAGAGAAGGAAAAGATGCATTTATATGTAAAGTTATATGTATATGTAATTAAATCTCATTTGATCCTCATAATAATTTTGTGAGATAATTACTATTGTCCATTTTAGAAATGGCTCAGAGAGATGAAGTCATTTGTGGTGATCAAAACATTTGAACTAGTATATATGTGGGCAGAATTTGAACATAAAGTTTCTTTACTCCATAGACAGTACTTTGTCCTCTAGATCCTAATTCAGTCTTAGCTCCCAATACACCTCTATGAGCATTTTAAATTAAATCCTCTTTCTATATCATTAAAACTAGTTTTTGAGTGTAAAGGTCAATGGTTGTATTACTGGTATGTGAATCAGCTCAAAGCATGCAAATTGTATACTAATTCTGTTTACCTTCTGTGGAGCAGATATGTAATGCTTCAATGTAGGATGCTGTAGTTTGGAATTAATTGCATGACATGGGAGACACTGGTAAAGGGCTTAGTATGGCATATCTATATCAAAAAATGTTCTGTGCTCTATGAGCAAAGCAAAATTGAAGTAAATCAAAAGAAAAATGAGACATACTCAGGTAGAGATTATACCCGAAATGTTCATAGACTATTTGTGCCCGACCTCTAGTGGAGAGCATTCCAAACTCACAATGATCTGATCAGCCACAGCTGGATATGCTGTAACTTCCCTTTAACATATTGAAGTCATTTGATCCTCTTCAAAAACAAAAGACAACATCCAACCCACCCTGTACTGCATGTGGTCTTTACATTTTGCTCTTCTGTTTTGGTTTTTGCTTCCCAGGAGTCAGATTCCCCCATCTCCTGGCTTTTCAATCTAAGATGGAAAATCACGTAATGCTTTAGCATAAGCTGATTTTCTGCAAATGCTCTGAACAAAGCTAGGGGGAAAAGATTTTCATTTTGCAATAGTGACAAGGCCACAAAACCAGCATTTTACATTTGACAATATTCTTCTACTCTGTAGTAACTAGTCACAGAAGATGGAGGGAGAGAGGAAGGGGGGAGTCAGGAATAAGTTGTGTCATTATTATTTTAACTTTCCTTTGCTTTATTATTTTAACTATCTTCCTAGGAAGACTGTCTGCCCCAATCCTACAGTGAAAAATACTCATGGTTAATGAGACTTCTGGTTGACATGTCTTTAATAACCCTTACTCTATTCCATAATGGTAAATATCTTAAATAATCATTTCCTGTACCTAAAATGAAGCCTAAGCACTAAAGACCTTGTCCATCAGATGGTTACAAAAAGCACTAATTATTTTGTACATCAGACAGTTATCATACTTGATATTTCTTTAAATATTCATAAAGTTAGACAGAACCTTCTCTTGCCCCTGAGAAAAAAAAAAGGAATACCCTAACTTACCATCAAATTCCTTCAACTTCTTCAGTGGATAATTCCACACAATGTTTGGTAAGGGACTTGCCTGTGCCAGGCAGCTCAGAGTGATATTTAGCCCCACTTGGACAGTAATGTTAGAATTAGAGGTTGAAGTCTTTGGCTTCATACAGCTATTGAGCTCTACTTCATAGAAAAATTTCCCTGCCTTTGAAAGAGGACTCCGGCACATCAGATAGGAGTTCATTAGTATGACAGGGGGCCTGATGAATTTGAAAAACTGGACAAGCCCCTTTAGATGGCAATCACACATCCATGGATTGTTGTGCAAAGCCAGCACTACATTGGATATGCCTTCAGCCCTGCTGATGAGTTTTCGACTTTTCTGATACATGGGCCACTGAATGAAGACATCCTCAGACACCACTGTAAGTTCATTAAAGGACAAGTCTAAGTAGGTAAGATTAACCAAATACTGAAGCGCTTGCTTGGGCAGAACATCAAGTCTGTTGTGTTTGAGATCAAGGATGTTTAGAACTGGAGTTGCTTGAAATGCTGTCCATGGTACTGTACACAACCTGTTCCCTTGCAGCCTCAGCTCTCTCAAGTCTCTCAGATGCTCCAGGGCTCCCGGGTGAATCTCTGTGATGTTATTAAAGTTGAGCCAAAGGAATTCCAAGGCACTGTTGTTAGAAAAGGACCCATGAGGCAGCTCACTTAAGTGAGAGTTTTCTATCCTAAGTTTCTTGATATCTTTGGGGATGTTTCCCAGGATCTTTCTCAAAGAAGTATCCATGCACAACAGAGACCTGCAGAAAAATAATCAAGTGTTTAAGCTGACTTATAATTCAGACCTGAAACATTATCTAATATCAAGTCCAAAACCTTCTCATTTAACAGATGAGAAAACTACCGCCAAAAAATAATTTAGCTGAAATTATATAATTCATATGTAGCGGAATCTTAAAACTTTTTTCCATCACTCTTTGCATTTATACCACCTTGCTCCCTACAACAACTGGATTGTTGATAGGCTCCAGCTGACAGAGTAGCACGTTTGATAATTGGCAGACCTACCTAAATACCAAAAAGTTCTTATGTACCCAACAACTGACTTATTCAAAATATTTAGGATTAGTATTGCAAGGTTAACAAACTATCAGCTTAGCTTAGCAAATTATATTTAATTCAGGTATGTAAAGTTAGCAATTGTTACTAATTACAATGTCCTTTCAGTTAACTTGGGGAGGAGATGGCTTACAGTCCAGATCACCCACTGATTGACTGCTCCTAAAGTACCCCTCCCACTCTTCCCCATGAAATTTCCCAGAAGCATATGTCAGATATAAAGGCAGAAATCCAAAATTATGCCTGAGCCACTTATACATGCCTATGGGACTGAAGGGCAAGTGAACCACACACATTTATTTGTCTGTGAGTAATAAACTGTCTGACTCATAATCCCTTGAGCTCTAATGTTCCTTCCCTGTACCTTCTCATGCATAATCTTCTCACAATCCCCCAACTAGATATTAGAATATTCATAGAAAAAATTAATACCTAGAAGTAAAATGTTATATTTCCTACAAAAATTCCATTCAATGTTAACTCCATTTGGGTAAAAACATGTAATTCACAAAGAACATTGCAACATTAAGTGAAATGAATGTCCATAAGACTTTAGTTGTCTCTTTAAAAAATAATTTCAAACTCTCAAACAATAGAACTCCCAAAATAAATAAATCTTACAGGATCTCTTGGTGACCCTACCAATATTTCCATACCTGCCAAAGCTGTCATCTGAACATATACATTCTGGATTGCATGCAGGGTAAGCTGTGTTTCCCTCCAGAAAGATCAAGACTAAAAAGAAAAAGTGACAAATTGGGCCCATATTCCTCTGCAAGAAGACACTTTATAGGTCTTGGATGAGACAAGCCCCTAGCTTCTAAGTAGAAAATCCTATTACTAGTAATCCTCTGTGATGTGGAAGTCAGGGTGACGTGCAAATTAGTTTCACAGAGATGTAGATTCCAAGAAGAAGTATTAGATCATTAGCCCTAAAAAGACTGAAAATAACTTGTAATTTTTTTTCAAATTAATGATATTTTCTTTTTAGCTCCAATTTTACTTGATTTTTCTATAACTTTAAATACAATTGATAGGTTTCCTTCCTTGCTTCTGTGACAACTGATACCCCCTGATAATTAGTTACTGCTTATCTGACTGCTCCTTCTCAGTCTCCATTCATTATCATCAGTTCATTATCACCTCCCATCCCTAAATATAGAAATCTCCTCAAATGTTTTTCCTCTATCTACTTTTATTGATATTATATGTTCCCATGAGTTCAGTGATCACCTTTATGCTGATATTTTTAATTCCATATATCTATTCTGAATATATCTCCCAAATTCTAATCCTTCATCTCCAACTGCTTGCTATACATTTCCACTTGAAAACACCATTATCTAATACTTCCTAGCTGTGTGACCCTGAGCAAGTCACCTAATTCCAATTGCCTCAGCCAAAAAAGAAAGAAAGGAAGGAAGGAAGGAAGGAAGGAAGGAAGGAAGGAAGGAAGGAAGGAAGGAAGGAAGGAAGGAAGGAAGGAAGGAAGGAAGGAAGGAAGGAAGGAAGGAAGGAAGGAAGGAAGGAAGGAAGGAAGGAAGGAAGGAAGGAAGGAAGGAAGGAAGGAAGGAAGGAAGGAAGGAAGGAAGGAAGGAAGGAAAGAAGGAAGGAAGGAAGGAAGGAAGGAAGGAAGGAAGGAAGGAAGGAAGAAATAGAAAGAAAGGAAGAGAGAAAGAAAGAAAGAAAGAAAGAAAGAAAGAAAGAAAGAAAACACCATTATCACCTCAAATTCAATTGTCAGCTTATACTCTTTCTTCTTAAACCCACTCCTCTCTGCCAAACTCTCCTTTTCTGTTGTAGGTATTACTGTCCCAGTGAACCAGACATGAAACATGAACTCCTTTTTTTTTTTTTTGACTCTTTGTTCTCTTTTGCTCCCTATATCCACTGTTACTGCATCAAAAACTATGTAATCACTTCCTGATTGTTTGCCTTTTTTCACCTTGTTATCAATCTATCCTCCTACAGCTGCCAAAATATTCACCCTAATATACAGATCTAATCATGTTATTCTTCTGCTTTAAAATTTTCAGTGGTCTCAGCAGGATGGATACAGAGAGGCTTGGAGAGACTTAAATGAACTGATGCTGAGTGAAATGAGCAGAACCAGGAGATCATTGTACACTTCAACAATACAGTATGAAGATATATTCTGATGGAAGTGGATATCTTCAACATAAAGAAGATCCAACTCACTTCCAGTTGATCAACAATGGACAGAAACAGCTACACCCAGAGAAGGAACACTGGGAATTGAATGTAAACTGTTTGCACTATTGTCTTTCTACCCAGGTTACTTATACCTTCAGAATCCAATTCTTACCGTGCAACAAGAAATTCGGTTTTACACACATATATTCTATTAGGTTATACTGTAACACATTTAATATGTATAGGATTGCCTGTCACCTAGGGGAGGGAGTAGAGGGAGGGAGGGGAAAATTTGGAAAAATGAATACAAGAGATAATGTTGTAAGAAATTACTCATGCATATGTACTGTCAAAAAAATTATAATTATAAAATTAATAAAAAAAATTTTCAGTGGTCTCCCCTTGCCTTTAGACTGAAGAACTAAGAAATTCCTTAGCCTAACATCCAAGACCCCTTCATCAACAATGTTGCTGCAACCTCAGCTTCTAGCCTTATTTCATATTATTCCCCTTTCTTTAAAGCTCATCTCATATTCCACTTCCTCCATGAAGACTTCTCTGATGCCCTCTTCTGCTCATTCTGTCCTCAAATATTTTGAGAGTATTTAATTCTCTTTTGACCTATTACTCCCTACTTGGATGACTCTTCTGTGCACATAATCACATCCTGTAGAATATAATCTCATTGAGAGCAATAACTATCTGTTTTAACTTTGTGCTCTAAATCCAAGCAAAGTTCTTTGCATCTGGCAAGTGTTTAATAAACATGAAGTGAACTGAATACAGAACTGGTCTTCTATTGCTTGAACCAGCTACCCCATCACTCTCTCCCCCAAAATTCAAAAATTAATAATTTTCTCTTTTGAGTTCAGTGGATAGAGCACTGTACTTGGGTTTGAATCCTATCTCAGATATAACAGTTTTAGTGCAGTTTTAAGCTATGAAAGTTTTTGAGGAGGATACTCTCTGTGTGGGTTATATGACTGGTAGCAAGCCACTTAACTTCTTTCGGATTCAGTTTCTCCATCTATAAAATAGAGTTTAACTCCTTGTAGTTGTTGCAAGCTTCTAACAAAACAATATATATAAATTGCTCTTGCAAACTTTAAAGCCTTATCAGTAATTATTTCCCAAACTCCTAGTTTGTTGAGTTAGATGAGAACATATTTGGCTCCATCTAAGATCTTCCTTATTCATGACTAAATCAGGAGCTACTGGGCTTCAAACCTAACCTATGATCCTCAAATAATCAATGGTGGATGACTAGAAAAATGCATTTCTCTTTTTTGTAATGTCTATCTCAAACGTGGACTGAAAATTCTACATTTTCCAAATGCTATTCTTTGCCATCACTTTGAGCACTCCCAAATTCCCTGGACAATGGAATAATTTCAATTCTAGGTTCTGGCCCTTTATAGTAGAAGCTTTCTCTTTATTGACAGATGCTTAGCTCATCTATTTATAGAGTGCCAGATGACTATTGTACATTCTACTGAGGCCCTCTAGTGCTCATAATATATTTGACATCATAGCATAAACCAGAGAGATGAACAGCTTAATTCAAGACACTGCCAACGAGTGAGATCCTAACTAGGCTGCAAACTAAGCTACTTACCTCCCCTTCTTCTTAACCAAGAGGCATAAGCTGTTCCAGAGTTCCAAGGTCAGATTCAATCAATAAAAGCTATTTAGTTAGTAGATGCACCTTAGTCTGACAAATGATATCATGCTATAACATTCATAATTGGCAAGATGATAGAACCAGAGAAATTGTTAAATCATATTGCTATTGGGAAGAGCCCAGCCCAGACCTCAGTTCTCCAAATTCCCAGTGCAAAACTCTTTCTCTAGTTTAAGAAATAATATCTTCTATTGAATATGTATGGGAATGCCTGCCATCTAGGGGAGGGGGTAGAGGGAAGGAGGGGAAAAATTCGGAACAGAAAGGACAAGGGATAATGTTGTAAAAAAAAAAATTACCTATGCATATGTATGTCAAAAAAATGTTAGAATTATAAAATTAATTTTAAAAAGAAATAATATCTTCTTTCTGATGTCCAGTAATCAAACTAATAACCTTCAAATTTCCTTAAGAAGCATTTGAGAGGTGACAGGATAAGAGTTGGAGAAAAAAAGACCCAGATTTGAATTCTGATTGCTTACTTGTTATATGACCTTGATCAAATCCCTCAAACTCTCCAATCCTCAAGTTCTTCATTTATAAAACACCTATATATAATAATTTGGAGGCAGAGAGAGGCAGGGACACAGTGGATCCAGTGCTCCACCGGGCCTGGAGCAAAGAAAATCTGAGTTCAAATCTGGCCTCAGACACTAACTAGCTGTGTGATCCTGGATAAGTCACTTAACCCTATTTGCCCCAGTTTTCTCATCTGTAAAGTGAGCTACAGAACGAAATGGCAAACCACTTTACTATCTTTTCCAAGAAAATCCCAAAGGGAGTCACAAAGAGTCAAAAAAGGATTGAACAACAAATTATTACAGCAATTCTGAAACTGAGGTAATAACAGCATCTTCCTCACAAGGTTAGGGTAAAAATCAAATGAGATAATATTTATGGTGAAGACTTTGCAGACTTTCAAAATACCATATAATTGTCAGTTGTTATATTCTGATCAGGGATTTCCATATACACATTAGTGGAAAGTAATGTTAATAGTTGTCTCTGTAATGTGCCTATAAAGCTTCTAGCACTGTGCTAGACACCAGAGAAATTATAAAACATGAAGTCATTGTTCTGTCCACATAGAAATATGTACTCTAAATGGGAAGACATACTCTTAAGAATAAATGGAGAGGGGGCAGCTAGGTGGAACAGTGGACAGAGCACCAGCCTTGAATTCAGGAGGACCCGAGTTCAAATCTGGTGTCAGACACTTAACACTTCCTAGCTGTGTGACCCTGGGCAAGTCACTTAACCCCAGCCTCAGGGGGGGAAAAAAGGATAAATGGAGAAAAACCAGTTGCTAGATCACATAACAGTAGTCAATAGGAGTTCAGAGAAAGAGAGAATAATGTGGACTATGATGGTCCATCTATCACGAGAAATTAATTATCTGTTGTGTGCCAGGAACCATGCAAGGTTTTGGGAATTCAAAGACAAAAGTAACAATCCTTGTCCTCAAGGATCTTATATTTCATGAAAGTGGGACTTGAAATGACCGGGATTTTAGACAGTTACAGAGGACGAGGAAGGGCAGTCTAGGAAGAGAAACAGCATAATCAAGAAGCATGAAGTAGAACTCTATACCTACCAGATATAGAGAAAAGTGAGAATCACAGCCAGGTTGATTTATGGTAAATAGCAGGAGATAAGGCAATAGTGCTAGAATGGGAATTGCTTCCAATCTGAAGTTGGCATTTTACTACTTGTATAACAAGGGTCAAGTAATTGGCTTCTAAGGTTTATTCCCCACTCTGTAAAATGAGGACAGTAAGCTTTATTTTACCTGCTTTATCAGATGCTTGTGGGGAACTAAATGTACATAAGTTGCTATTTAATTTTGTTATATAAATTTGAAAATGTAGGGAAGAAGTCAATT
The DNA here is from genome assembly GCF_048593235.1 of Sminthopsis crassicaudata. Taxonomy (NCBI): domain Eukaryota; kingdom Metazoa; phylum Chordata; class Mammalia; order Dasyuromorphia; family Dasyuridae; genus Sminthopsis; species Sminthopsis crassicaudata. The sequence continues at coordinate 618,074,634 of NC_133618.1, read as the reverse complement.
GTGCAGTGCCTTAAATGCCAGGCTCATTTTTCTGTTTTGCAGGAGGGCCCTGATGGTCCTGCTCCCCCTACTCTATTCTTCTTAGATGCATTTATCTGCATAATGGTCCAGATTGCCACCAATTTTTCAAAATTTCCACCCTTCTACCCTCAACCTAACAACCATCTCATCACTAATGGCAAGATACCCAGCAAAACAGATACCTAACCCTTCATGGCTTTCCTGAAAAATGTCAGAATCCTGGGTCTGAGTTACTTCATTCCTAACCATGATAACTCTACTGATGATTGAGGAGGTAATGATCCAACTTGAGATGACCAGAAAAACTTCAAGTAAATTCAACATAAATGTCACCACCTTCAAAAAACAGGTTCCTTCTGGTTGTTAATGCTCTCTCTCCTTGAATTGTATTTATCTGTTTAAGTATCGTATCTCCCCAGGAGAACAGAAACTCCTTAAAGACAGGGGCTATTTTTTATTTTGTCTCTGTATCCCCCATGCTTAAAACAGTGTCCCATCTAATAATCATTAGACCTAGAAGATCATGATTAGAAAGCCATTGATGCAGAGGAATTTGACTTCCAGGAAGCCCTTGAGCATAGTAACTTCTTGTCACTTACTACTGTCTTCGGGTGGAAACTCCTGAATCTTCAGCATGTCCTGCAAGGTATTGCTATGTAAGACCAAGCTAAGAAGGTGAGTTAAATTCTGCTCCCCTTTCAATGGGAACCTGGATACAGTGAAGGGGAGCTCTAGGATGAGGTGCTGACGAAGAAGATTTGGAAAGTGACAAAGGATATTTCTGCGAAAGGAACATAAATCGTGGCTAGTCCTGCCACCCAGATTTTTACCCACAGTGTCTGCAGGGCAAGAAATACTGAAGGCTGAGCTGTCCTTTCCATAGCACAATAGCTGGTACCAAGGGAGCAAATGCAGCCCACAAAAGATGGATGTCTGAGCCAGAGATGGGAACTACTGCCCTGGTCATAGAATTGCTAGAGAGACACAGCATAGGGAAGAACTACCCAGTTTCAAGTTACCAGACCATCAGGGACCAGCTGGGAAAACTTGAGTAAAATACAATTTCTCAATGTCTTTGTTTTCTTGTCTGTCAAGTAGAGATCATGACATCACAGAGTTAAATAATGGAAGATACCATAGAAATTAACTAGACACACTCCTCCATGTTACCAGAGAGGAAAAATGAGCTCCTCAAAGGAGATATGCTTGCCAAAGTCACATAAACAATATAATCCTAATAATAAGTAGCAGAGTGAAGATTCGAATACAGGTCCTCTCACTGCATATTCAGTGTTCTTTGCACTACACATGTTGTTTCAGATAATAGTAATTTCTCCCCAACCTCGGAGCATTACCAGATAGATCAAATGAGAGAATATACTTTAGAATCCTAAAATGCTATAAAAATGTAATGTCAAATAATAGCACTTAGATGGACAACTCATATGGATATCCTAGATTCACAGGTTGCTCCCTAGTTTATTATTTTTCCCCAGCTTATTTTGAGAAAGGATAGGAATGCTTATATGTATTAAGTAGACAGAAAAAATTCACAAAGGGAAAATTCATATGCTATGCTTCAAGGATCTAGCTGCCTATGGAGTCTATTATAAAAATTCTCCTTAAAAATAAATAAGTAAATAAATGATTCTCCTAAAGGATCTCATTGTATTACCATTATCTCTGACTCTGAATGTTAAGAAGGCATGCTAACAGAAACATGCCAAGAATGCTGCCTCCAAATAATTAGCATTCCTGAAAATAAGGTTATATATATATATATATATATATATATATATGTATATATATATATATATATATATCACCACATTTGATCCTCACAACAATCCTATGAGATTTGTGCTATTATTATCATCCCCATTTTAGAGATGAAGAAACTGAGGCAAATAGTGGTCAAAGGATTTACCAAGGATCACATAGTAAGTAAATGTCTGAAGCAGGGGTCAAGTTTTTTGACTCTAGCTCCAATTCTCTCCAGTGGATCACGTAGCTACTTGCTGTGTGACTTGAGAAAATTCAAATCCTTTCTAAAGTGAACAGGAAACTAATAATAAAGTCAGACACCATTGCCAGCTCCTCTTGGTCCTAAATCTCCAGCCCATTACCTGAACAATTTCCCTTGAATACATACTTGCTCAAATGAAACTCTCTGAATGAAGGGTTCCTAGAATCATCCATAAAAACAGGAGAGTTGGAGCAAAAGCTGTCATAATCTGAAAATCCCTTATCAAGAGGGGAAGGTTGGATTTTAAAAGCATGACCTATATTGCCAAAAAAAACTACTGGATGAAAAATATGGACCAGGTAAAGCTAAGATCAGAAGCTAGATTATTTCTGGCAAGACCATTACTGGGCATTAGAAAAAGAATTAATAGATGTGCTTAGAGGCTCTACAAATATTAGGAAAGATGCTGATGCTGGTAAGGATTAAAGCCTTTGTATAACCCTCTCCATATATCTTTATCCCACGAGGTTGCCTTTTGTTTGTTATTAAACCAAAGGGAAGCAATATGGTAGAGTGGAAAGAGCACTGACCCTAGAGGCATAGATTCCCCTCTCTACTCATGGGATAAGCCTGGACAAATCACTTAACTACCTCTCAATATCCTCCTCAATAAAATGAAAGGGATGAATTAAATGGGGATCCCTTTCATCTACAGATGCTGCTTGTCTCTTACCAAATCTACTGAATGTGGGTCTTGCTCAACATTGGTATTAATGCAAGTGGTTGTTGTGCTTGTCGTTTAATCATACCTGATCCCATTTGAGATTTTCGTGGCAAAGATACTAGAACAATTTGCCATTTCCTTTTCCAGATTACTTTATATATGAGGAAACTGAGGAAACAGGGTTAAATGACTTGCCCAGGGGCACTCAACTAGTAAGTGTCTGAGACAGGAATTCCTGACTACAGGTGGGCACTCTCCACTTCACCATTTTGCTGCCCCAGCTGGTAGCAAGTTCCAATTTTGTACAATGTTTGTTTCTCTTGATCTTCTGTGGGATGGGGAAAAGACCATAGGCAGATGGTAGGAAGCTGGCTGATATAGCAGACAGACCATGGAATTGGCTTTCAGAAGATTGCTCTAGTCCTGGTTCTATCACTTTGCTGTACTATTATCTAGCCTTCTCCTCTCAGTTTTGTCTGCAAGAATAGCATGGGAATCTTTCAAGTGCCTGGATTAAAAAAATTAGGTAAACTAGGATTTTGTTTTTCTTTTTTCATGGTGTAGGGGAAAATGGAAAAGAAAATGAATTGCTTATTAATTGAAAAAAAAAGGAAAGTCTAGAAAAGCTCTCTCTACAGAATTTTCTTCATCTACCAGTCTAATAGTCCGTCCCAAAGTATTTCAAGTTAATATGAAATGATCTTTCTCAATAAAGTAAAATAGTTCTCCGTGATCTGTTTTCTTTTTCAAAGTGATCACTAAACATCTCTTTGATCTATTCTAGAATTTTGCCATGAATCAAAGACAAACTCATTGACTAGAATACAGACTCAATTCTCTTTCTTTTTTTTGATATTCAAGGTGGTGTTTTTCTTCCTCTGGTCATGCAGCAACTTTCTTATTCTCCATAATCTGTCAAAGACCCTTGCCACCAGAATAGCTAAGGAGATTTAATGTAGGATAATCCTGAGGGGTATCTTGAAAATTCTAAAATCATCAGCTTGTAATAAATTTCAGGAACTAGTTGATTCTCTAAGTAAGACATAATCTAAGTTATACCTAAATAGGTATAGGTATAAAGATGTAGAAAAAACATTAAGAGATGAACTAAAGCCAGGAGGTCTTAGTTTTGAAGAATTCTTTGGCAATGTGGTGCAATCTATGAACTTTTCAGAATAAGACAAAAATACAAAGACAAAATACATAAGACTACAAAGGAAAACAAATATATTGAAACATACTTATTTAAATTTTTTAACAACTTCACATGATCTTAGGTTAAGAACTCCTGGATCTAATCCTATCAATGTAAAGGTGAGATTGAATAGCTACCAGAGGTCTCAGAATTAGTGACCAAGCTGGAACCAGATGTCAGATCTCCTGACTCCCAAGCTAATACTTTCTCCACAATTACATATGAAATGCTCTAATTCTTTAAGAATACCAGGAAAAGATTTTGTTGCTTCCATTAACAGTGCCACACTCTGCACCCATATCATTATATTTGAAACTTTCAATGTCAGGTGCTAGGGCTAGGGATTTGTGAGTTCATATGAACAATTAGTAATGTCATTACCAGATAATTCCCTTTCACATTCTCAGTTTCAATTCTCCTGACTAAAGTATTCCCATCCTCATGCCTGTTTCTCAGGTTCAAATAGAAATGTTGTATTTAATTCTAAAATGGAAGTATCATTTTGCCTTTTAGAGTCTTTTAAGCAATGCTGTCCTAAATTTATTAATTTGCCCTCTCAAAGGTAAGAGGTATCTTTGTATCCCTGTGTTTAGCACAGTGCTTGCACATAGTTGACATTTAATAAATACTGGTTGGATTGGGTTAGCTCAGACAAGTGCTCTACCCCTGTCTATAACCCAATTGTTCTTAGACCATTA